>NC_084802.1:121051412-121387114 GCF_963169125.1 Humulus lupulus | reverse complement strand
AGGTGCTAAAACAATAATGATTTCACAAAAGTCAACAAGTGAAAGTTGACTTTTGGTATAGGCATTTATAAATCAACTTTTTGAGTCCAAAATATTTATTTTGAGTATATAAGAGTACCCAAGAAGTTTGAGAGAATTTGGAGGTCTTTTGAAACAAGTCTTGGAGTGCCAAAAGAGTGGCGTCGGCAATGCGTCGCCCACTAGGAGGCGACGCGCCGCCCGAAGCTTTGAAACCCTTGACTAAATGGACCAGGCGATGCGTTGCTTGGGCTGTTACAGAAAATCTGTACAGTTACGTAAAATAGCTCCAAAACTTAAATTTAAATGCTCTAATCTCATTTGTTGAGTCTAATGAGGGTCTTATACTATTTAAGGGGTTCATATGAGTTAATTGGTGAATTGATCACTCACATTTCTCTCTCTCTACAAGAATAACTCTCTCTCTCTCTAGCTCCAAGATTACTAGTTTTCTCCAAGATCTTCATCAAGAAAGCTTGGCTTGTATGAAGGATCAAGGCTTGTGTATCCCAATCTAATTCCATTGTTGTAGCTTCAAGCATTTTCATAGAGAAGGCTAGGAATAAAGATTTTTGGACAACAAATCTTCATTTGTGCCAAGCCTTGCAACTTTTGTGTTTCACATAAAATCATAGCTTGTTATTTTATGTTCCTAGGGTTTGTTCTTCAAAGAAGGTCCACTCTAAACTCATATCCCATTGTGTGTTATTTAATTTGTGTTTAACTATTCTCAAATGTTGATTTACTTGTATCTTTTTTCTTGAGTTGCACCACAAACCAAAGGTTATCTATAGCCTAGTCCCCAACAAGGTCTACACAGAACAACCCGAAGGGTTTGTCCTACAAAATAATGAACATAAAGTGTGTAGACTTATATAATACTTATATGGATTAAAAAAAGCTCCAAAGAAATTGCATGAAAAATTTGATCAAGCCATTCTATCAAATGGATTTAGACATAACAATGGAGATGTTGACGTCGTTTTTTGTCAACTTAAATCTAAAGAGCACTAAACAAAAATTCAGAAAATAAGACAATAACAGTAGGATTTTTATGTGGTTCAGCCGTTAAAATCTACCTAGTCCACGAGTCAATATTATTGATTCGTAATACTCTCCCAAAACTTTCTCAGAGCAATTCAACAGAGTATTCCCCGTACAATATTGTGTGTGTCTAAAATTGAAAAATACCAGGCTATTTATAGGCCTGGTTGGAAGAATCTCTTTCCCTGATTCAGGGAAGTTACAATTGATTATTCTAATCTGAAATAAATGTAATTAAATACATTAAATACATAATATCTCATGATAATTGGGATTTAATTATTAGATAACAACAAATCCCTAGAGAATAGGGATCTCCTAACAGCTGTTGTATGGAAAACGTGTTGCTGACCTCGACTGCCAGGTTAACGTGCTTTCGAGATTGACATACATTCAAGCTTGTTATTTCGGTCAGCCCCTCCTCAGTTGGTGGTTTCGTCAAACTCAATCTTTGGAGACCAATATCTTCGAGCTTGCAACTAAGGCTTGAACACCATCCATTTGCGTCAGAGAAGATTCTTTCTTTCGAGCTTGAAGCTTAAGCTTGAACCTTTTAAACTTGTGCTCGATCGCCAACAAGAACAAGTCAGGAATCATGAAAATTTGTACAAGTGTTCAGTCACTGCTTGTTTTTTTTTTTTAGCTAATGCTTTTCGAGGCTCATTTATTCATCCTCAAAATTTAGGTGTAACAGGAGACAAGTGTTTGTATTCAAAAAATTTTAAGGGACATGTGATCATTGTTTGTCTATATGTGGATGACATGCTAATCTTAAGTGATAGCATGAAAGGGGTAGTGGAAACAAAGAGGTTTTTATCATCAATCTTCAAGATGAAAGATCTTGGAGAATTTGATACCATACTAGGTATCAAAGTGAATAAAAATAGTGGGGGTTTTACTTTGGGACAAGTCCATTATATTGAGAAAGTTTTGAACAAATTTAACCATCGTAAGGTTAAAGAAGTTAATACTCCATTCAACCATAGTGTAAAGCTAGAGAAGAATGAGGGAAGAGCGATGGCTCAATTGGAGTATGCAAGTGCTATAGGGAGTCTTATGTATGTTGCCAAGTGTACTAGACCTGATATAGCATTTGCGGTAAGTAAACTTAGTAGGTTTACAAGTAATCCTAGTATGTATCATTGGAAGGAAATTGGGAGAGTCCTAGGTTATCTTAAGAAAACCAAGGGTCTAAGCCTTCACTACTCCAAATTTCCTTCATTCTTAAAAGGGTATACAAATGCAAGTTGGATATCCAATCTTGGGGATAATTTGTCCTGGGGGTGAACATTTGACCCGAAAAACCTGCAAACCCGCCCGACCTGATACCCGTAAACCCAATTTTTTGCAAAACATGTCGAATTCGGGTGAAATCCAGTCTGAACCAGACATTGTTCGGGTCAGGTTCGAGTTTTGGAACTAAGGACACATGGGTTCGGGTGTAACCCGAACCCGAACCAAATTAAAAAAAATATTTACCAAGGCCCGATTTGTAAAAAATCAACATTACCAAACTAACAACAAAGTTAAAAAAAAACATGTGTGAAGTAAAAAAAAAATTAAAAGGTGTCAAAAAATGGCATTTTTGAAATTTTTTTACCAAGGCCCATTTTCGGCCCAAAGCCCATTTTTGGACAAATCCCACCCGAAACCCGAAATTACCCAAAAAATTGAAAACTTCGGAGTGGGTTCGATACCCTATTTTCCCACTCGAAACCCGAAAAACCCGCAAAACCCGAACCCACTGCACTCGAAACCTGAAAATTCAACCCATGTCCACCTCTAATTTGTCCACCACTAGTTGGGTATTTACACTTGCTGGGGGTGCAATTTCTTGGGGTTCCAAGAAACAAACCTGTATATCTCACTCTACTATGGAAGCAGAGTTCATAGTTCTAGTTGCCACTGGTAAAGAGGCCGAATGGTTAAGAGATTTATGTATCTACCATATCGATACATTGTGATAGCCAAGCAACGTTGGCTCGAGCATACAATGGAGTGTATAATGGAAAGCCTAGACATATATGTATATGTTGACTTCGTTTTTAGTCAACTAATATTTCAATGAAGTAGGAGAACTTTTGTGCATGAACCAAGAGTGAATGTCAAAGTGCAATAAATGTAATAATAAATGAGACAGGGATTATATTTGTTCGGCCACTAATAACCTACGTCTACTTGATAGTTGTATTAATTATATTTCCTTTACCACCAAGATCAAATGTACTTAAGACAAATGAGTTTATTGAAGTAGATGAGGGTTGATTACAAAATGTGAATGCTCTTGAATACAAATTGGGTCCAACTTTGTATGTTTTCGGGTTCTAGCATTTATAATAGAAAATGATAGGTGAACCTGATGGGACAATACATTTCTTGATATAGTTGAATCAGCTAAATCCCTAAAGGTGTAGGAATGTCTTTGACATTGTACCAACTAATTTAGGTAATGTGTCTGGTACATGTTATCTGCAAATGCCAAGTTGGTGAAGTTTAGCGAACCTTGATCTTGGGCGTTACTGGACCTCGCCAATTGTGGGCATTGGCGACCCGAGAATGGTGAGTTGTCTATTAGTGACCCCGCAGAAAATTAGTGATCTAATCCCCTTGAATGTTCTATTCAACACATTTTGTCAACTTCATATGCCACATCATTAGATCCAAAAGTTGATATAACAACATATTTATATAAATAGAACTAGCATACAACTAGTATTGAACTAGTTATAATACTATAATCCTTTTGGTATAACAATAAAATAATTAAATAAAAAAATGATATTTAATTTATGATATGCATCTAGTTACCAATTACTCCCAGTTAGGGGCGGCCCAAGATTTTTGGGGGCCTAAGGCGAAAAAATAAAATGGAACTTTATTTAAAGGAATTTTTTTTTTAAAATAGTAAAATACAAATCAAAATTGAATAAATTTTTTTACATGAATATCCAAATGCGTGAAGAATGATTAAATGTAAGAGAATTTGATTCTTAAAAAAATAAAAGTGATAAAAAAAAATATAATGTAAGGTATAATAGAAATATGTATATATACAAATATTTCAAGAATATATTAATAATATATTAAAATTGACTTTATAAATTTCATAATAATATAATTTTAAAGTGTTAACATGACATAATTATTATTAATTTATATTAACAAAAAAATAACATTGGAGTATTATTTATTTTGTAAGAAAATATACAATTACTACATTAGAAATGAAAAAATTAACAATTTTTTTAAAATAATCATTCTCTAATTTTTCTCATTAAATATACACATTCTCCACACCAATATTAAAAAAATATCTTATTTTTTAACTAACAAATTTTTTTAGAAAAATTAATATATATATATATAGAAAAAATTGAGGCCTTAAATAATTGGGTATCTAAGACATGGCCTCACCAACCCTAAGGTGATGCCAGCTCTGACTTTTTTACTTTATTCTTAAAATACATCACAAAAATTTTATTTTTTCTTATTGTAGATCTAATTTTTATATTACACTCTACATTAACTTCTCTATTTTTTCTTCATATTATTTTAATATAATATTTTTTTATTCATTTCAAATATGAAATAATGAAAAGAAAGGAGAGTGTATTATTAAAAAAAAAAAGTGAATGATAAATAGTAATCTCTAAATATAGAAGTTAAAAAAAAATAGAACATCTATTGGAGTGCTTTTTGGATCTATTTTCTCTACATTTTGAAGGTATATCTATTTTACATCATCTATTAGGAGTCCTCTAAGTTAGGGGAATTTTTCATAAAAAATTATGGGATTTTTTTAAACATCCACCTTTTAAATAGATTTATTTCTCAAAATCCTATATTCCCATTTAAACAATTAAAATTCAACAAAAAATTAAGAAAGGATAACTACCATCTTGTCATCATCTCCGTCCATTCTTCAACTGAAGCCAATTTAATCTCATCATCCTCTCCTTTTTCTGGTAACTCAAACCAAAAAAATGCTAAGTTTAGTTTTTCACAATTTTGATTGATTTTCTATCTCCCAATAATATAATTAATCAATCTGCAATTTTAGTAAAAGAATCACAGCTTCCAATCTTCTAGGTTGAATTTTGAATTATTTTTTTAAAATCTAGAAATCTTTTCACAATAACCAGCTTCCACTATTCTTTTCAAAGGGTAACTAGTTACTAATTTGCAATAAAAATTTAAAAACAAAAATTAGAATGTTATTAACCATAGCTCTTGTAGATCAAAATATGGAAATCATATCATGGTAACAAGTTACCATTTTTCTCAACTTCAAAGAGGTAACTTGTTACTAGTCTACAACAACAAAAATGAGGGTTATTAATTAACTAGAGATGAAATAGTGATTGATTGCTAATATTTTCATTATTAAGACAGTTTGGTTACTAATTTTTTCAGTAATAATACAGTAACGCATTAATAATCTAGTAACTTATTTCAACTAGTAACTCGTAACCACTATAAATTGTAAAAACTAAAAACATAGTAGCAACTAAATACTAAATCATTAACATAATAGTAACTCGTTACTAATATTTTCAATAATATATCATTAACTAGTTACTAAACTAAAAAAGAAAAAATTAGATACATGACAATAACCACTTAGGAAATGAAACGATCAGTAACCGTGTACTGAGCAAACCCAAAAAGTATGAAGTAAAGCTAAAACTAATGAAATTTAGAAATATCAGCAACTCGTTTTTAAACTAGAGCAAACTACAATAGTAACCTTAGAAACCAGTAACTAAACTAGATTTAACGTTTGAGTTAATGAATAGGCTTCAAAGCATGATTAAGTTATAAAAATGATAATAATTAACCAAAAACACAAAAAAAATAAAAAAAGACATATAAAAAATAATAGTTAAAATGTAGAAACAAAATAAAAACTAGAAGAAGGGAAAAAAACAACTTTTTAGAAAGCAAATAAATATATATAAATAAATCATAAAATAAATAGGTTATTAAATATTTTTAAAAAATTAATTCTTAAAAATATAATTGCATCCATATCTTTAAAAAATAATATAAAATAATTAAATACAATTATTAAGTAAAAATATGACTTATTTTTTAAAGTCTACATGTATATGAGATTAAAAATCCTATAATTTTGATGGATAAATAACCATTTGGTATCCTTTGTTTTATCGAAATTAAGACTTGGTACCCTATGTTTTTAATAATGCTATTTTGATACCATGTATTTTGAAATCATACGTATTTGGTACCCTGGACTCAAATTTGATGAATATGACTAAACTGCTATCAATTATATGAAATTAGGCAATTAAATTTAAATTTAAATTTAAAACTCATATAATTGATGTCAGTTTAGTCATATTGAGCAAATTTGAGTCTAGGGTACCAAATATGTACGATTTCAAATTACAAGGTATCAGATGAGCATTATTGAAAATATAGGATACCAAGTCTGTATTTCAATAAAAACACATTGTACCAAATGAGTATTTACCCAATTTTGATTAAATAATTAAGATCCAACTTTTTTGTCGTCTCTCTCTCACACCACACACACTAGCTTATGGAAGCCCATCTGCTAACGATCTTAAGGCCGAAGTTTTGGTGGCAGACGATGTTGGAGCTCACCACATGCATTAGTTAATTATCACACCACTGTGGGGTTGACTCTAGTTTCTGACGATCTCCAACCACCCCAATGGTAGAGGGAGGTACCATTGGAACGAGCTTTTTCGAGATGAACAAAATTTGATCACCCATTATGCCTACTTCATCATCGTTCTCCAACGAGTTTGTAGGTATATCCACCACTTTAGAAGCAGCTTTTGGCGCCGTCGATGGCTGTTTGGACTCAAGCATGATAGCAATGCGACTTTCTCTTTGAGGGGCCATTTTGGTGTGTAGCAAGACTAGATTCCTTGCCATTGTGTGAGAAGATGATTTGAAATGTTTGATTTTGTGTTGGAATTGTTATGCATTTATAGTAACTTTTTAGTCACCTTTCTATTAGGTTAATAAAAAATTAACTAAAATTCAAAAGTAAATACAAATTAAAGCAACCAAACGAATGAGTTATCGAAAAGTAAGTTGTTATTTTTCATTTAAAAATTACTAGATTGTATCTTCAACAAACCACTTTTTAAAAGATAAGTTTGATAGGTATCTAAAATAGCTTATAAGGTAACCAAAATGTAATTTAAAAATCATAGTATTAAATATGTAACTACAAAATATTTTACCAAATAGTAACAACAATAATAAGCTACCAAATAGCACTATAATAATAAGGTACCATAGTATAACCTAAAAATTAAGTATTTTTTTTATATAAAATAATTAACCAATAAGTATCTTGAATAATCTAAGAAGGTAACCAAAAGATAACTAAAATATCCAAAAATTAATGGAAATTTCAAACTTTTAAAATTTATACTTTGTTTTGCGCGCTAAGGTGGTTGATGCCCACCAATGGGGGATTCACCTCCACAATTTGTAGGATGTATTATGGGAATGAATTATTTTTATTTGGGATATGGTTAGTTTTGTAATTATTTTCATTCTGCCTATGTATATTTGTAACTATTTTTAGATCAATTATTTTACAAATTTATATAATTATATAAAAAAAAAATCCCTAAAAACAATACACTTACACTATATATGGCTAACATCACATACCATACTAATATAGATGTACACTACAATATTAAAATTTTACACTTAAAAAAAAATATTTTGACAGCAAAAGTCATTTGCATTTATGTTTTGTTACGACCGTACTCCCTTACCGTTAAAGAATTGTTGAACACTGACATAGCACATCTATGTGGAAAAATCTAATTGGTTCAATTAATATAAAATTTAAAAATTAATTAAAATCTAATTTATAAAATAATAAAAATTAATTTTTATTTAAATAAATATATAAAACAAATCTAACTTGATTTAAAATTTATTTGGTTCATAAAAACATATTTAAAAAAAAAAAAAAAACCTAAACTCTGTAATCAGCCTTAAAGTCTAAAATTAAAGCATTAATATCAAACTTAAGTAAAACAAATTTTAAATAAATAAAAAAAAAACTGGGAAGATGAACGTGTCACCGTTTCTAACCTCCATCTATCGACGAGCTCTCTTTAGCCACAGACCCATCTTTTACTATTGGGTTTGCTGTAGATTAGGGTTCAATGCACTAGTCCAATGAGGGTATTGATCTGCACAGTTTACTGACCTACACCAAGATTGATGTGAAGAGACACAATTAGGCAAAGACATGGATGATAGGAAGACGATTATGGATGATGGACATGGAGAACGGATGAGGACATGAAAAATTGTAGAATTTGATGGAAGACTTGCCCCCTGTCACCATTTGCTGGTTTTGCTACTGCTAATGGGTTTGTTCATCTTCATAGGTGTCAAGTTTTTTTTCCTTTTTCCTTCTTTTTTTTTTTTTGAAAGTTTCATAGTTATATTTAAAAATAGATTATATTTGTAATTTTTTCCTGGGAGATTTGTGATTCTAAATTAAAAATTAGGTTCTGTCATAAATATTAAATATATATATGGATGTTTATAATAACGAAGAATTATTATGTTATTCAAAATATTATATTAGTATTAATTTTTTATTATATTAAGAGTAGCTACTCAATTTCCTTAAATCTTATGTATTTGTATAAATAGGGGTGATTCCCTTATTGAAATAACATATAAGAGTTTTACTTTTTTTTTTATATCTCTCTATTCTATCAGCATAATTCTCTAAATTTAAAATATTATTCAATTTTCAACTGCCATCATTTATTGATATAAAAAATTATCATCCAAACTCTAAACTCTAGTCATCATATTTTGTTGAGTTAAAAATATTTTGTTAGGAAAATATGTTTATACTATTATACTATTAAATATTTTAATAAGACTTGTATATATATATATGAGTTGTTATTTAACTACGGTTTAATAACTTAAGCTACAAAAATGTGAGGTTGTACCGATAACATTGTTGGATGTTTTTTGGTGTGTTAGTTCTTGTACCGACAACACTACCTTCTACCGAACATACGTGTTGTCGATACAGAGTCAACTATATCAGACTCCTCAACTTCGTCTTCTTCATTTCACCTGAAATTCCTCAAACTCTCCGCAACCCCCTCTCTCTCTCTCACTTCTCAAACTCCTCCTCATAAGCTTGGATCGACGCGTGCACATGTATATATATAAATGTACTTTTTTTTCTTTTGTTTACAATGGTGATTTTTTTTTCCAGGTCTCTCTTAAGCAGCTCACAGGCTCTCTCTCTCTCTCAAGCTCACAACCTCTCGGCATAGGTAAATCTACAATTTTTTTCTGATTTATTTTTTTAGTAAAAATTGATGGTTTCATATTTTGGGCAAACATGTTTGTCTTCCCCACATCTCTCTTTCTCTCTCGGTCACATATCTCTCTCTCTCGGGCCAATAACAGGTAATTGGTTTTTTTTTTTTGTATAACTTTGTCATTGTCTTTGTATTTTTTGTATGTTAAATAGAGATTATATATCTTTTTTATTGTTAGAAATTAAAAAAAAAAAAAACAGATTCTAACTATGGACATATTAATATATTTTTGCAGATTTGGGTTATTGGTACTAGTGGAATTCATGTGATAAGCCACGGTAGTTTGCTTTCAGAGAATAAGGCTATGCCATCAAGTGCTATATAAATATATATATTTTTTGAGATTGATGTTATATATATATGTATATATAAATATATACATATACATATAATTTTGATTGGATTTGAGCATGGTTTATGCAATTTTGTTTGTTACTATACATTGTTATAATTGTGTGCAAAGTGTTTGATAAATTGGTTCATTCAATGGTCAGTTATTTTTAAGAGTGGTCATATATAATTTGGAGTGTTTGCAAATTTGTGGATTTGAGGACTGCAATGATGTTGCAAGCCACTTTATTGAGTGGATGTATTCTGAGTTTTATAATAAGGTCCAAGACTCTAATATATAGATTAGTAGCTATTGTGATTAACAAGAAGTTCTCGAGTTTTTTAAGTTTTTCTCTTATATTATAAGAAGCTCTCCAATTTAGTTTTGTTTAATGTCAACTAGGCTAACATAGACAATGTTATAAGCTTCAAATTTTGTATGTTCTATGTTTTTTAGGTACCATAATCACAGAGAATATATTAGCCTATTATTTTGTTGAGTGCGATTTAAATTGATTTCATCAAAATCAAATGTCCTTTATCCTGGTGATGCATGTGAGGCTTTAAAGGGTTTGTGATTTCTACATTTTCTTTTTCATGGCTTCAAAAATATATTTGCTTGCTTTGTTTCATTTTTTTCCTCAAGTTTGCCTTCTAACCAAAGATTTTTCAAGTGTTTTTTCATCATCTTTTCTCTTTATTCTTAATTATGCTCAATATTTTAATGTGTTATATTATTATTTATAGGGTGATACTTATAAGTTAGTGATGTGGTATGTTATCCCCTGTTATATTTTGAGCAACCTATCATACAAGTGATGTGGTATTGTGATTTCTACAACTTGACATGTGGTATTGATTGTTTGTCATCATCTTATTTGGTTGTCTTAAGTTTGTGCAGTTGATCAATTGCGTACTAGATTCTGTGTGGGCCACTTTATACAAAGTAAAGGCTGCTCTTCTTGTTGAGCCTACAACTCTATAATTTATAACTCATCAAGATGTATGTTTCATTTGTTCTTCTTCATTTTTTATTGAATAACTATAATTTGAGTCCCAATTGTGCCTTGTTACTGTTTCGTTGCCTATTTGTGTAGCAATATCTCTGTTCTTACTCATTTGTTAAGTTAGAGCATAACATATGAAAATAGAAATCTGTTTTGCATCATGAGAGAAGTTAGAGCATAACATATGTTTTGCGGTAGAACAGCAGATTGCTGAGGGTAATTCTAATCCTGACATCTAGCAATATTGTAGTTTTCTTTTACATAATTACTGCAACAAACTAAATTTTGGTTTGGTTTTGTTTTATGCAGAAGTGGAGTTTAGCAAAGTGGACTTTCTCCTTCAAGTTGGGACATTTTGTATGGCAGTTGGTGCTCTAGTTGCATGTATACACTAATTGTTATCTCTATCTCCTTTAATAGTTTTTTTTTCTTCACTAATCTAATGGTTACTGATTGGCTTATGGCTACTACACATGACAAACAGCCACATTACCAAATCTCCTCCCTAATTTAAGTTGAAAACTTTTGCTTTTAGATTGAATACGTGTTTTCTTTTTAGAAATGTTGAAGGGATTAACTTCAGATTTACTAGTATATATTCTATGTTAACTCTTTTATGATGCATTATAGTTCTTTCAAAGCCTACAGAATATGGTAATTAATAAATATATATATATATATTTATATAATAAAAAATAAGATGCTGATAGGAATCCCATTGTCTGTATGTTTTTGGTTGTGTAGTGGTAAAGCAATCCACGACCCCAAGGCTCCAAGATTCACCTGCAAAACAAACCAAGAACAAATATACACAGAAAAGTGTACTAAAACACAAACACTTAGAGAACAACAATAAGAAAGGGGGAAGAAAAGGAATCACACAGAGAGATTTATACTGGTTCAGCCTTAAAATAAGGCCTACATCCAGTCTGAGTACTTCTCCACTATAATGAATCAATGTTACAATACAAAGCAACCCTTCTTCCTCTCCAAAGGTTCTTGAACACACTGTACAACTCAAAAATGAGCACTTAGTTTACACTACAGTAAACTGTCACACACTCAACAATGTACAAAGAAAATTAACCCTTGTTCTCTCTTTCTCTCTTTTCTAAGCCTCTCAAAACCTCTGAATTTCTTCTCTACTTCAACTAATGAAACCCCTGGATATATATAGCTGCAGCTCCAGTTCTTTCACGTGTTGAAAGAAAAATCAGTTCTGTTTTAACTGACTAAAAATCTGTTATAACTTACAAGGCAAAAAACGTAACAGAAGAGAAAAGTTGTTTAATGATCTCTTAACAACACACGTCATTTGCCAATTATATAAGGATTACTCCAACAGGTTGATTTTCTGATTTTGATTGTTTGATAATTATTTTGCTTCACAGAAAGTTATAGCAAAGTGACTGAGAGCTTTACCAGAAGTTCATGGGAATACATAGCAGAAAATGTATTACAAGACTTGCTTCTTCTTTTGAAGAATGGAGGACTAAAATGGAGTCTAAAGTTAGAAGTTATACAGCAAATGTAGTTGTTAGATTCATGTTATTTTTCATCAGCTAGTGTTAGTTTTATTTAAATTTTTGAGTAAGAATAAAATAACGTACATGTTTAAATCAAGCTAACCTAGTGAACATGGCAGAGTATGAGAAATTTTTGCTTAGGATGCCTTCATTCAACCATGAATCTGTCACAAAAAAGACTTGTTCGGACACACTAAGACTTACATTAATATATAAACAACAATTATTCAATATATAATATATTTATATATAATAATGTTGTCACGAAAGACTTGTTTTTGGATGCACTCAGACTTACATTGATATTGTTTACCGAGTTTTTCGGAAACGAATACAAACAGAATAATAAAAAGATAAGAACTGTAGAAATGCTGAAATGTAACTAAACAAACAGTGTTTTTACGTGGTTCAGGCGTTAACAAGCCCTAGTCCACGAGTCGATGTTATTATACTTGGAAAAGGTTACAGTAAGATGGCTGGTGCACAAGAACTTCACACACTCACAGTGTTTCTCTCGGGTTCTCTTGAAGAAGATGAAGCTAGAGAGATTTTAGTAGAGTTTTTGCTATGTGATTTGTTGGTCGTCCCTCTTCTTGTAAAATGAAGGGGTCTTTATAGCTAGGGTTTCGGATTAGGGTTTTTCTCTACGTACATGGGTCTTAATTACACCAGCCATAAATAGGGATACAATTACTGTAGTAGTATGGCTACAAGACTCTATGTGGGTATATTTACGTGAAAGTATGAGGAACACACAAAGTCAGCCGTCTTTTCCAAGTTGTCAGCGGAACAGTAGGCGAAAAGGTACCCTTAGGCGTGCTGGGATGTGTGCGGCTTTGACCTGACGGGCGTGTCAGGCGGGATCCTGTGTCAGGCGAATATCATTCCAAATATGCCTCCTCCAGGACTCGATCGTTTGGCTTTGTTCCGTGCGAGGCACGGAACTGTTTCCGCGGAGATCACTCGAAGAGCTTCTCCTGGAAGGGGCTTCCCCGAAGGATACCCCTTCGGGAGTCCGGGAGAGTTGACGAGTTTTCGTGTTGTGTTTGCTTGGAAGAGTAATCCGGACACTAAACGGGAGAGGCGAAGCCTTTCTGTTCATCCGCGAGCTCTGGTCACCTACCGTGAAAGACATCGATAATTCTGCTTCCCCGAGGACATCAATCTAAACGCTATCCGGAAACCTGGATAACATTTACCCCCCAAGGTCACGGAGCTTTGAGAGATCCGGGAGCTTGTACAGTCCTCCGGGTATTTCGGTCTCTTAGATTAGGCGAGGGGGCACCTTCTGTGTTCCCGGAAGGGTTCCTTTTTCCCGCCTGAGTGTTAGTTATGAAAAAGAAAGGGAATTTCTTCTGTTTGAACTCAAGTACTCAAGTGCGGCAAGGACCACGTGTCATTCTGGGAATGGTTCTGCGACCAAGACGTGTGCGTGAGGCGTCTGGTTGAGTATGCGTGCGTCAGTCATCTGAATAATGATTTGACGGTTTTTAATGGTACTCCGGGCCCGAGGTGGTGTAATGATGGGAAATAAATACTTTATTCCCATCCGAGGAGTCATAAATAGGATCGTCGCTTCATCTCCAGCCGTTGGATCTGATGCACACGGAATGGGAAGATCGGGACCGTCCATTTGAGGAATTCGAAACGACTTCTTCCCTGCTATAAAAACGAGGGAAAGGACCTTTCTTCCTCTTTACGCTTTCAGATTCTCTATCTTTAGGATTTTCAGATTTCCAAACCTTCGAACTCTCAGGCTTCCTAGCTTCCGTTCCTCCAAACTTGCCACTTCTTTTGGTAAGGATCTGGAAACTTTTTCTTTTGATTTGGCAGTGGGTTTATTCGCCGAAGTTCCTGGTTTGAATCGCCGTTCGTCTTTGCAGCTTTTACTTCTCGCGATCGTGCTGTGCAGTGATCCAGTTACTCCTTCAACCTCCAACTACCCGAATATCAGTAAGTATTTCTACTTTGCTCTTTCCTCCCAAACCTTAGGTTGTTGGTAGTTGTTAGAGTAGAGGTTTCTGCCATTATCGCTTATGTGCATGCGTGAATAGGGCTTTGGTAGGCATGTGATTGATGTGAGTCGATAAGTAGCCTTTTCTGCATGCTTTGGCGATTTGCGTTTGGAAAGTCGTCCCTTGTTTTGCTGTTTTAGGGTATAAGCATGAACGCCTTTAGGGTGTCTTTCTCTGGAAAAACACTTCTTTTGGTGGGCTTAGGCTCGGAGTCTGAGTCTGGTTCCTTGCTGCCCTTCGGGTGGCATGGTGCCAATCCCTCGGTAAGCTCGGTGGGAGCCTCTCCAAGCAGTTTTCGGGGAGGGTCTCCCCGACGCCTTTGATACCACTAGGGTATGACAAGGGTGCTGACTGCTTAGAGTGTTTTCTTCTTTCTTTCTTTTGTCCAGTGACGAACATCTCAAAGGAACAACTCCTTGCTGTGGGGGAGGCTGATTCTGCCCAAGAGAAGGGCTCTCCTGTCGCTGGTGCAAAGGGGAAAGGAAAGGCGAAAGTGGTCGCGGCTAGCCCACCGACTTCCAATAGTTCCATCTGGGAGATGGACCAAAAACCGAACCTTTTCAGGAATTATGGCATGCTGGAGCTGTATTCCTCCGAGGCAGGCCTGAAGAACATCCCAGATCTGATGTGGCATCGTCTGTCGGTGCTGGGCGAGTCGGCTAGCCAGAGTCACGAGGGCTTCGGTGCCTGGAGCTGGGCACACATAGTGTGTGGGGCGCACTTGCCCCTAAGGAGCTACTTTGCCAATTTCTGTGTGAAGGCGGGGATTGCCCCCTTCCAGTTGATTCCTCCCAGCTACAAGCTCCTAGCAGGGTGGTTCATCTTTTGCAAGTCCCGGAAACTGGAAGCTCCTACCTCGGAGGAGGTGCTGTACTTCTACGGGTTGAAGTCTCAGCCTATGAGGGGTCATTCAGACAAGGTGGGGTTTTACAGGCTGGAAAGGCACCCGGACGTGATGTGCCCCACCTGTCATACCGCGAGGGTTCCAGACCTCCGGGAATACTGGTTCCTGACGACTGGCTTTCCGCTGAAGAGAGTGCCAGCCCTATCTTTGGACTTCAAAATCCCTGGTAAGTGTTCCTTCCTCTCCTTTTCAACTTTGTTTCTTTGCGTTTGATTTGCCTTTTGGTAGGATCTCTAACGCTTGTATTTGAATTTTGCAGAAGTCGTTCCGCGGACACCTCGCTGCGCGGAGATGATAAGGAGGTCCAAGTTCTACGAAGGGCTTTCTGAGGAAGAGTTGAAAGTGGAGGGACTTGTGACCTCCGAATCGTTGAGGGAGTATGGGTTACTTGCCTCCTTCCAAAACATCGAGCCAGTGAGTGGCAGGGGGCAGACTCAGGTGTCAGCTGACATCCGGGAGCAGATTGCCCTGGAGCTGTCCAAGGTGATCACCCAAGCAGCCCGGGACGAAAATACTTTATCTCCTAGTTGGGTGGAGAGGTTCCCCGACCCCCAGCCGGAGGAAGAGGAGATCGAGGCTCGCCACGCCGCGGCTTACCCTAACGAAGGGGCTCCGGGGGCTAGTACCTCCGGGAGAGGTAAGACTAGTTTTCGATTGATCCACACCCCTAGCCTGTCTGAGGTTTCCCGGACCTCTCACATGGGGTTTGATCCCCGTTTCCTTAGGCTAGATCCGCGTAGGATACCCTTCGACAGATATTGCGATAGGGTAGTTGAGCTCCTCTGGTGTCTGAGTGACGGTAGTCTGCCAGAAGGTGTCATCATGGTTGACCCTTCTTCCCTCAGCATGTCATTCCCAGACTTCAAGGAGTACGGGAGCTTCCTGGAGCAGGAAGCGATGTTTTGTTTTGCTCGGGGAAGGCCATCCACGTTTCTCGTGCATGGTCGTCCCTTTCAAACTTTTCTTTTTCTTGTTTCTTGTTCCCTGCTGGCGGGCTTGCTTGTGCTTTTATGTTGTTGATTGTCTTGTCTTCCGCTTATCTTCTTTCTCATTGCTTGTTGGTTCGTTAACCTTGCTTTGTATGTTTCTTGCAGAGTATCCAGAAGCCAAGATGTTGGGGAGGGTTACCTTGCTCATTAAGAAGGCTGCCACCAGCCAAGACCCGTCCACGGGGAAAGGACGGAAGACCAAGGCTGGTAGGGGAGGTAAAGCTGCCTCCCCCAAGAAGACAAGTGGCGAGGCGCAAGCGTCTCCGAGGGTAGAGAAGTCTCCTGCTGACGGGCCTTCCGAGACTATGATGGTCTCGAGTAGCAGCAGCGACGGGGAAGGGCTTGTGTTCCCCGTGAGGACAACTGGGGTGAGCAAGCGTCCCGGAGAAGATGCTGAGGGCGCTAAGAACAAACGCCTTAGACACTCTTCTCCCGGTCGAAGGCCACAACAACAGCAACGACAGCAACCACAACTACAACAACAGCAGCAACAAGAACAACAGAGACAATCACCAACGTCACAGCAGCAGCAACAACAACATCCAAACCAGCAGCAGCAACAAGGGCAATTGCTTCTGCTGCCGCAGCAGCAAAAGCAACAGACCGGGGCCTTAATACCCCGTCTGCCTCCTCCTCCAGCCCAAAGGGGGTCCACCCTTCCGGGGTCTCCTTCTTCTCAGACAACCAACCTTCCTCTGCCTGGCCTGAAGTTCCACTTACGGCGGAAGCCAACCAGTTTCCCCGCTGCCCTCCTGGAGGGTGTAAGACGGGCCGATAGTTTTTTGAAGAGGCGGTTAGAGGCGGAGAAGGCTGTTACTCAGGGAAGGGCAGATAACTTGTCTGCCGTGAAGAGAGCTGAGCTGGCCGAGGGGGTGAGATCCCTTCACCCGGCCGGAGCGGTTTTGGATGGTCCAGCCTTGGAGAAGAGGCTGGTGCCTAGGCTCGGACGTGCATTGGCGCCGTTCGGAGCTGAGATGATGGAGGACATGGCCCTGAGCTTATGCGAGCTCAATTCTGAGAAATGGGCCATCAGTAGCAGTAAGGATCCGCTGTTGCTGACACACGCTGTGAAGCAGCAACTGTCCGGGGTAAGGCGTCAGTTGTTATTTTTTAAGATCATCTGTCTTTTTGTCCGGCTTTAGCTCATTCTGTTGTCTTTCCTTGCAGGCCTCTATGATCGCGGAACGCTCGTTCCGGGAGGTTGGTGCAGTTCTGGTTCAACTGGAGGAGAGCCAGCTGGCTCGCCAGGCCTTGGAGGCGGAGAAGCAGAAACTGACCCAACAAGCCTTGGAGGCTTCGGAGAAGATTGATCAGGCCCGGCGCACGGCTGAGGAAGAGGCGGACGAGAAATATCTTGCCAAATATCAAGAGTACCGGGCCAAGGCAGAGAATGAGTTTAGACAGCGGTCAGATGGGATGAAGGCCGAAAACTCCAAGCTCCGGGAAGAGCTGTCCCAAGCTAAGGTGGAGAAGGATACCCTGGAGGCTCGCTTGCAATCAAAAAATGATCTCCTTCTTAAGCAGCAAGAGGAATATTCCACTCTTCAGAGTAAGCTGCACGAGGAGGAGCAACTCCATAAGAGGAGCAGGGATCTCGTGTCTATGCTGCAGTTGGGGCTCGCCGAGAAGGATAAAGAGATCGGGGCCTTACAATTCACTGCCAGGGGGCATGTGACCGAGAAGCAATCCGTGCTGAGCCAAAATAGGGAGCAGCGCAAGGAGATTGATTCTCTTAAGGGGGAGCGTGATGCCTCCAAGGCCGAAATGGAAAAATTGAGGGCTCAACTAACTGTCGCGGAGGCACAGCTGGCAACCTCCGAGGCGGAGCGCTTGAAGGAGAAGGAGGATGCTGAGGTGATACTGAACAGGACGATTAATATATCGCATGTGGTCCTCATGCATCAACTCTGGAAAGTGAACCCGGAGGTATTAGGCTATCTGGGAGATGATGCCGAAGCCATGAGGGAGAAGCTACTCGTGTGGGATCAAGGCCCAGAGGCGTACGTCCAAACTTACAACATTGACGAACGTGCTGGAGCTCCTGAGGTGGGAGATCCCGGAGAGGCGGGGACCTCTGAACCTTCTCATGACGAAGTTCCGCCTTCCATTGAGCCGACTCCGCCAGCCTCAGTTGACACCGATGCCCCCGAAGCTGCGGTCGTGGAAGCTGTAGTTACCCCCAATGCTTGAAGGGGTTTTATCTTTAATTTTTTTTTTCATTTTGAGTTTTTCATTGCGGACATATTTGCCATAATTATAGCATTCTCCTTTCTTTTCTGCCGAGTTCTTTATTTATCTTTGCGCTTAGGGTAGACATTTATACGGTAGAAACTGTTGTAGGGGCGTATGAGGTTTTGGTTCCAACGGCCAAAACCTATGCACTTCCCACTTGAAGCTTTAACGGATGATGTCTTTTCCCACGTAGTTTCTAGGTTACGAAGGATTCCTGGTTCCAACGGCCAGGCTCCTTTCACCGTATTTTAGCTTTCCTGAGGCAAATAGCCAATCCCGGGACTTGTAGTTATACTGTTCGCTGGGATTGCTAAGGTGAGCCGTTCCATGGTTTGGAACGGGAGTTCTTTTGGTGAGCGTCGCTAGACTTAAGGTTAGATCTTTGCGAAGCAAAACTAACTGTTGCTGCGAACCTCATGGTGGCGGACTTCAGGGACCTGGCATGGAGCCCTGCGAGGCAAGGCTCACTGCTGTCGGGGAAATCGCCACGCTCACCAGGTGTGATCCCGGAGCAGGGGCTTTGCGAAGCAAGGCCGGCTGTGAGTGGGGGATCGACCATGTCTGCTTCTGGAGCTGAAACTTGCAATGGCCAAGGAGCTCGCCATGCATTATTTTGTGAGATCTGGAGTTGGAGCCTGCGAAGCAAGGCTTACAACGGTCGCGGATCTTGCCATCTTTCGCCTTGCGGGACCCGGAGCTGGAGCTTGCAAAGCAGAGCTTTACAGTGATCACGGATCTTGCCATCTTTCGCCTTGCGGGACCCGGAGCTGGAGCTTGCGAAGCAAAGCTCTACAGCGCTCGCGGATCTTGCCATCTTTCGCCTTGCGGGACCCGGAGCTAGAGCTTGCGAAGCAAAGCTCTACAGTGCTCGCGGATCTTGCCATCTTTCGCCTTGCGGGACCCGGAGCTGGAGCTTGCGAAGCAAAGCTCTACAGCGCTCGCGGATCTTTCTGCAAAGGACTTGTCAGGGAGTTGGGGGTGTTTTGGCGTAGCTCTATGAACGTGCCTCAACCCCCAGTCCCGTCCATCGCCGGGCTACACAGGAGATACTTTTCATGATACATAATGGCAGGCATTTCCATGGCAATTTTCACATAAGCACATAATGCACATATGACACGTAATGCAAGGATGTTCATGGCAACAAATAAACCTAAGCTTAATAATTTAAACATTTCACACAATTTAAAAATTTCAAACACAATGCTAGCATAATAGTGGTGTTCTGTGTACGTTTTGTTCAAGGGGCGTATGGCTATGCCTTAGCCATGTATACCCCCCCAAGTGAGCGTGGGGTCCGGACCGCGTGGTCACTTGTTAAAACGCAGCTTTGAACATAGGGATGAAAAGTGCAGTAAAAGCGGAGTGAATCTCTCCGTGTTTCATTAAATTAGCCTGCTAGGCGTGAGTTTTACAACAGGGAGGATTATTTCCACATTTTTCACTTTTGCTAATTTCACCAAGGACTTCCGACTGGATGGTCCGGGGCCTACTGGTAGTAACGGCGGAGGTGCTCCGCGTTCCAGGCGCGCGGGACTTTAGATCCGTCGAGTCTCTTTAAGTGATACGTCCCATGGCCCACTTTTTCTTGGACTTCGTAGGGGCCTTCCCAGTTGGGTCCGAGGACTCCTACTCCCGGATCCTGCGTAGCAGGAAATACTCTCCGTAGGACAAGATCCCCAACTTCGAATGTACGGCTCTTGACTCTCGTGTTAAAGTGTCGGGCTATCTTGCCCTGGTACATTTTTAGTTGGACCTGCGACTGCTCCCGGAGCTCTTCGATCATGTCCAAGGACTCCTGGAGAAGGGCATGGTTCCGGGTAGGATCGTAGGTATCTTGCCTGTGAGAGGGGATCATAGTTTCTACTGGGATGACGGCCTCGCAACCGAAGGTCATGGAATAAGGCGTGTGCCCCGTCGAAGTTCTCTCTGTTGTGCGATAGGCCCAAAGTACTCGCGGAAGTTCTTCCGGCCAGTGAGCCTTGCAGGCTTGGAGTTTTTTCTTCAACGTGGTCTTTAATATTTTGTTTAGAGCTTCCACTTGCCCATTAGCCTGGGGTCTGGCGACTGCGGAAAAGCTTTTGATAATTCCATGCGAAGCACAAAAGTTCGTGAAGTGTTCACTGTCAAATTGTTTTCCGTTGTCGGACACAATTTTTCGTGGAAGCCCAAAACGACACACTATATTCCTGATGACAAAGTCCAGTGCTTTTTTAGATGTGACCGTGTTCATAGGTTCAGCTTCAGCCCATTTGGTGAAGTAGTCTACCGCGACTATGGCGTACTTCACTCCACTCTTTCCAGTCGGGAGGGAACCTACTAGGTCAATGCCCCAAACGGCGAACGGCCAGGGGCTGGTCATTAGGGTAATTTCTGTAGGCGGCGCTCGCGGAACCTTGGCGTACCTCTGGCACTGCTCACATTTCCTGACATAATCCACACAATCCTTCTTCATGGTGGGCCAGAAGTATCCTTGTCGAAGGATCTTTTTGGAGAGGCTCAGCCCGGAGGTATGATCGCCACAGAAGCCTCCGTGAATCTCATGGATGATGGTGCTGACTTCGGTTCCGGAAACACACCTAAGGAAGGGTATGGACAACCCCCTGCGGTAAAGCTTTCCATCCATAACCACGTATCGGGGAGCTTGATATTGGAGCTTCCTTGCGTCAGCTTTATCAGTGGGGAGCTCTCCGGTGGTGAGGAATCTGAGGATGGGTCCTATCCAGGAGTGGGAATGGTCGATGATGGCGTTTATCCTTCGTGTCTCAGTACTGGGGGCTTCTAAGTGCCCGATGGGGACTAAGCCATACTGTTCAATCTCCGGGTCCGTTGCAAGCTTGGGCAGCGTGTCCGCAAGTGAGTTCTGGTCCCGGGGGACCTGGCGGATTTGGTAGCCTTTGAAATGCTGCAGTAGGTCGCGGGAGAGAGGCACGTAGGCAGCCATCCTTTCGCCTTTCGTCTGGTATTCCCCGGATATTTGGTTTACCACAAGTAGGGAGTCGCTGTATACTTCGATTTTTTGGGCTCCGACTTCTCTGGCCAGTCGTAACCCAGCTAACATGGCTTCGTGTTCTGCCTCGTTGTTGGATGCTGGGAACGCGAAACGGATGGCGCTCTGGAGCTGATGCCCTTGGGGAGATATTAGGATGACCCCCGCTCCAGCTCCTTTTTCATTTGAGGCTCCGTCTACATAGACCTTCCAGGTGGGAAGTTCCGGGACAGGATCTTCCGGGAGGTCATTCATTCCCGAGCATTCCACAATAAAGTCCGCGAGAGCTTGACCTTTTATGGAAACACGTGGTTGGTAGTGGACGTCGAACTGGCTCAGTTCCATGGCCCACTTAAGCAATCTGCCAGAAGACTCGGGCTTCTGCAGGACTTGTCGGAGAGGGTGGTTGGTGAGTACTTTGATGGTGTGCGCCTGGAAATATGGCCTCAGCTTCCGTGAAGCAATTAGCAAGCAGAGGGAGAGTTTCTCGATCATTGAATATCTGGACTCGGCGTCCAATAACCTCTTGCTTACGTAATACACAGGGAGCTGGATACGACCATCTTCCCGGACGAGAGCGGCACTCACTGCGTGCTCAGTCACAGCTAAGTATAAGAACAACGCCTCTCCTTCGACAGGTTTGGACAGAATGGGAGCTCGGGTTAAATGTTCTTTGAGGTGTTGGAAGGCGGCTTCGCATTCGGGGGTCCACTCGAACTTCTTGTTTCCTCGCAACACATTGAAGAAGGGGATACACTTGTCAGTGGCCTTGGATACGAAGCGGCTGAGAGCAGCTATCCTTCCGGTAACACTCTGGACATCCTTATGTTTCCGGGGGGAAGGCATATCTATGAACGCCTTTATTTTCTCAGGGTTGGCTTCCACTCCGCGGGAGCTGACAATGAAACCGAGGAACTTTCCAGACGAGACCCCGAAAGTACATTTCTTTGGATTTAGTTTCATCCCGTACTTTCGGATCACGGCGAAAGCTTCCTCAAGGTCGTCACTGTGGTCCCCGGAGGTCTTGGACTTTACCAACATGTCGTCCACGTACACCTCCATGTTCCTCCCCAGTTGGTCCTTGAACATTCTGTTTACTAGACGCTGGTACGTCGCCCCAGCATTCTTCAAACCGAAAGGCATGACCACGTAACAGTAGACACCCTTGTCCGTGAGGAAGCTGGTGTGTTCCTGGTCCGCGACATGCATCTTGATCTGGTTGTATCCGGAGTACGCATCCATGAAGGATAAGAGTTCGTACCCGGAAGTAGCGTCTACCATCTGATCGATTCGCGGAAGAGGGAAACAATCTTTCGGGCAGGCCTTGTTTAGGTCCGTGAAGTCAATGCACATTCTCCAGGACCCATCGGGTTTCGGGACCAGAACTGGGTTGGCCAACCACACGGGATAGTGCGACTCCTGGAGAAAGCCTATGGACATCAATTTGTCCACTTCAGCTTTGACGGCTTCGGCTCTCACTGGGTCCAACGGCCTCCTCTTTTGGCGAATTGGAGTTGCAGATGGGTCTATGTTGAGTGCGTGGCACGCAACATTGGGATTAATCCCCGTCATATCAGCGTGGCACCATGCCAGGATATCCTGATTATCCTTCACAGTGGCCACGATCTTATCTCGAATGGCCGACGGCAGGTTTTTCCCCACCTGAATGATTTTGGTGGGTTCTCCCGGGTTGAGGATCACCTCTTCGACTTCCTCCATCGGCTCTATTGCTTTCTCGATTCCCACTCTTGGGTCGAGTTCGTCAAAGTATGCCTCCTGAGCACCCCTAGTTTCTGGTAATTCTTCCGCCAAAGGAATGGCAGCAAACGTCTCTTGGACCGTGTAGACGGATCGGACGGAGACGTTATAACAGCTCCGTGCACTTCTTTGGTCTCCTCGGAGGGTGCCAATACGTCCATCGTCGCATGGAAACTTCAAACATAAGTGGCGTATCGAGGTTATGGCCCCACAATCGATTAGGACCGGTCGGCCTAAGATGGCATTATACGCCGTGGGGCAGTCGACCACCACGAATGTGCTATGCTTGAAGGCACAAGCGTCGCTTTCTCCTCTGAGGGTGACTGGAAGTTGAATTTTGCCTAATGGCATGAGTGCGTCCCCATTGAACCCTTGAAGCTGGATGGGGCATGGGGCCAGGTCTGTCTCGGTCAATCCGATCGCGTGGAAGGCCGCTTTGAAGAGGATGTTTACGGAGCTTCCGTTATCGACCAAGATCCGTGAGACCTTCTTATTGGCAATCTGGGCTTCCACCACGAGGGGATCGTTGTGGGGGAAGTGCACATGTCGAGCATCGTCCTCCGTGAAGGTGATGGGAAGATCCATCATTCGGGGACGTTGAGCAGGTGATTGAACCAAGGCGCACATCTCCTCGGCGTGTTCTAACTCCCTCAAGTACCTCTTCTGGGAGTTGCGGGTGCTTCCGGTAAGGTGCGGTCCTCCGGAAATGGTGGCTACGTGTCCGTCAACGGGTGGCGGAGCAAGGCCGGGCGGATATGGGTTGCCCGGTCCTGGAGCCAACAAGGCAATGGGCGCCGGAGCGGGTGGAGCAGGAAGCGCTGGGTACTGAGACCCGGGAGCTTGGGGGTGACCGGCTCCAGGAGCGCTAGCGGTCCCCCTCTGTCCCGGGGAATATGCAGCTCCGTGAACTACCCCCTGTCCGGGATAGATAATGGGTATCCTCACCCACTGACCGAGGTGTCCCGCTCTTGCCAGGGACTCGATCTCATCCTTCAGCTGAAGGCACTCGTTCGTGGTGTGCCCCACGTCTCCGGGGAACTCACACCTTTTATTGGAGTCTCGCGGACGTCTTCCTCCGTGAGACACTTTCGGGGGCTTCCTGTAGTTGACCATATTACAGGTCGCCCGATAGACATTCTCTCGCGAGTCTATCAAACTGGTATATTCCGTGAACTTGGGCTCATAGTCCTTCCGGGGCTTCTTTGAATGGTCTCCCCGGTTGGAGTTTCTTCCGCTTCGTTTGCTCCGCGATTGGCTCAAATTTCGTTCTGGGGCTTCCGCTTGCGGCTGCGGCATGCCAGGAGCGATACTACATCCGGTTTGTACAGCTCCGTACCCAGAGAAATGGGTTTGACTCGGCGTCTGAACAGACGCGGAAGGCCCGTACACACTTGGAGTGAATTGGGCTCCTGGAAGCGTGAGGGCTGGTGCGGGAGCTTGCGAAGCAAAGCTCGGCGCAGTCACGGAAGGCGTTGGAGCTGGGGGAACTCCAAAGGCCTGCTGGTAGGCATCCTCAAGGTTGATGATTCCCTGAGCCTTTGACATGAATTCGGACAGCGTTTCTGCCCGTCTCCTCTGCATTTCCCCCCATAGCAGGGAGCCGACAGTAAGGCCCGATTGGAGGGCGATCAGCTTCATGTCATCACTGACCTTGGTCTTTGCAGCAGCTTCCATCATTCTCTGAATGAAAGCTTTGAGGTTCTCAGTGGGTTGCTGCTTGATGTTGGTTAAGGAACCAACCTCCATGTCGTGGTCGTGGGCAGCAATAAACTGCCTCCTGAATGCGGACTGTAGCTCCTTCCAACTGTGGATTGATCCGGGAGCTAATCTTTTCCACCAGTCCTCCGCGGACCTGGTAAGGGTGAGTGAGAAGCACATGAATTTGGCGTCCTCACTAACACGCGCCACTTGCATCATTTTGTTGTATTTAGCTAGGTGGGTACGCGGGTCTGTCCTCCCATCATATAATTCTATGTGGGGCATTTTGAAGTTATCCGGGAGGGACGTTTCCGCGATCCTCCGAATACATGGTTCCGGGTCTTCCTCCTCAGAGTCTGACAGGGCCCCACTTTGCTTCCGGACCAGCTTGGTCAAGGCAGCAATCTGTTCCTCGAGCCTCTTCGTATCACTCTCCGGGAGGTCACGTCCTCGGAGCTTGTCATTAATATGATTTCGGAGGTCATCTCCGCGAGGCCGGGCCTTTTCTCCTTTGGCCTTTTCATACTTGGCCTCCAACCTTCTTCTTAGGTCCACCGTGGACCAGCTATCTTCGGAGTGCGAGTTCGCAGCCCGACCGTCCTGGTTGACGGAATCACTGGGGCGGTTGTTCCTTCCCCTAGGCCTGGGTGCCTTAGCACCGGGCCCTTTAGGCACGGAGTGCCCCCTTGGGGCTGAAGGACGTCTGGGCTTAGGAGCGCCAGAGACCTTCTGCGCGCGGGGGGGGGGGGCAGTCGGCCTTGTGATTCACGCCTTTAGGAGGTGCAGGGGCGTCAGCGCGCACAGGCTCTCCAACTTTTTCTTTGCCCTTGTTAGGGGCGGCTTTGGATGGTCCAGCAGCCGGCATAGCGGCATCAGCACCACCTAAAACAGAGGCGTCCTCGTCCGAGTCGCCTAGGTCTCCGAACTTGCTTTGAGGGCGCTCCATCATGCGCTGCATTTTTTCGGAGAGGCGCTCCTGCTCAGCAAGCTTGGCTTTGGTGACCTCCAGTTCTTCGGCTACTTGGACCAGTTCTGGGTCCTTCTCATAGTAGCAGCCGTCCTTGTAATAACCGTCTTGGACATACTCTTCTTCGTCTTCTAAGTATGTTGTATCTTCGGTACTGACCCGATCCTGGCGGGATGTCGGGTCTTCACCTTGGTAGTCCAAGGGTTCGCTTTGCACCACATCTTCCATCACGGTATCGGGGTTGACCGTAGCATTTTTGTCAACAGCGGATTTTCTCGTAGTCACCATCTCTTTAGCACGAAGTGAATACAAAAAACGTACACAGAAAAAGAGCTGACTAACAACTTCCTACAGCTCTCAATGAAAGCACCAAAATGTTTACCGAGTTTTTCGGAAACGAATACAAACAGAATAATAAAAAGATAAGAACTGTAGAAATGCTTAAATGTAACTAAACAAACAGTGTTTTTACGTGGTTCAGGCGTTAACAAGCCCTAGTCCACGAGTCGATGTTATTATACTTGGAAAAGGTTACAGTAAGATGGCTGGTGCACAAGAACTTCACACACTCACAGTGTTTCTCTCGGGTTCTCTTGAAGAAGATGAAGCTAGAGAGATTTTAGTAGAGTTTTTGCTATGTGATTTGTTGGTCGTCCCTCTTCTTGTAAAATGAAGGGGTCTTTATAGCTAGGGTTTCAGATTAGGGTTTTTCTCTACGTACATGGGTCTTAATTACACCAGCCATAAATAGGGATACAATTACTGTAGTAGTATGGCTACAAGACTCTATGTGGGTATATTTACGTGAAAGTATGGGGAACACACAAAGTCAGCCGTCTTTTCCAAGTTGTCAGCGGAACAGTAGGCGAAAAGGTACCCTTAGGCGTGCTGGGATGTGTGCGGCTTTGACCTGACGGGCGTGTCAGGCGGGATCCTGTGTCAGGCGGATATCATTCCAAATATGCCTCCTCCAGGACTCGACCGTTTGGCTTTGTTCCGTGCGAGGCACGGAACTGTTTCCGCGGAGATCACTCGAAGAGCTTCTCCTGGAAGGGGCTTCCCCGAAGGATACCCCTTCAGGAGTCCGGGAGAGTTGACGAGTTTCCGTGTTGTGTTTGCTTGGAAGAGTAATCCGGACACTAAACGGGAGAGGCGAAGCCTTTCTGTTCATCCGCGAGCTCTGGTCACCTACCGTGAAAGACATCGATAATTCTGCTTCCCCGAGGACATCAATCTAAACGCTATCCGGAAACCTGGATAACAGATATAAATAACAATTATTCAATATATATATATGATGTTGTCGGTAGAGACCTCACAGACAAGAAAAATTGGTGGGTTTTTACCGAAGAAACGGAAGGTCTATGCGGACAACATTTGTTCTCGGTAAAGCCTATACCAACAATATTTTTTGTTGTTGTCGGTAAAAAATTTTTTATACCGACGAGGCTCCACCGACAATCTATTATCGACAACATGTTGTCGGTAAAACTTCTATCGACGACTTCTTTGGCTATGCCAACGACAAATGTGGTGTAGAAACTCATTTTTTTTGTAGTGTTATTATCATAAATATGGTTATATTTATGTATGTGTTAATATTATCTCACATAAATAATATTGATTTCTCTATAGTATTTATTTTATAGTTATTTACAAATGATTACATTAGAATTTGTAAAGTTCTATGTCTATATAGTATATTGAAAAAAAAAAGTATAGATTCTTGATATAAGATCTTGCATATATCTTAGATTATGCAAAAGTGATATGCATCGTTATAATTGATTGAGATATATTAAAGAAATATATATTTTTTATATATATATATATTCATGTATTATGTGAAAAAGAAATATAATCACTAAATATATGTGAACATTCTCATAAGTGAATGTTTCATCTTTATCAAGAATACAATTAAAGAACATTTAAAATGTTTTATGATTGATGCAATTGGAGACTAATTTTTGAAGTCCCAAAAGTACTTTTAGAAAATTGCATCAAAACATCAATTTATGAAATAATTAGAATATAATTGAAGAAAAATGCATATTAATTTAGTGAAAATACCTTTGATTATTGAATTGAATATATATGAATTGTACAATGAAGAAGTTAACATGTATTTCAATTTCATTGTACATTTAAAATATTTAAACATCATTCCCTGAAGAGAATAATAGAAAATGAAATTTTATTTTAAAGAGTATCAATATTCCATATTAGTCATATTATCATATATGTAATTTTTCTTGCCAGAAGCAAGTAATGTCTTTTTAATATTATTTCCTGAAGTGAATGGCACTTAAATAATTTTTGGTGAAAAGAAAAATATATAGTCACTACTATTTTTACACATTCCGAGAAGTGAATGTCTAAATTATTACTATTATAGTTAACTTTGTCATTGATCAAAATGTAATTTATAATTACATTCCTCAAAGTGTTATAAAGTCACAAAGATTATTTGAAAATGTTCTTGATGAAACCTGAACACAATTGCTAGCTAAAGTTAAACATATTTTATGTACCAACTGTACAATTTCTATATAATTGTGAATGTGGCAAAAAATGACTTATAATATGTACCGGTCGTACATTTAATCATATAATATATCAAGTTATAAGAATAATGAATGATTTATTTTATTAATAAATTTTACCACTTGTTGGAAAGAAATGAGAAAGAAAAATAAGTGATATATTCATATTATGATTATACCTATTTTGCTACCACAAACATGTAACGTCCTACGTTTCGGGTATCTTTAAACGACTCGGGTCGAGATTTTTCCCCGAGTTAAGAATATTATTTTAAATAATATTATATTTGTTTGTAAATTATTCCGTGAGTTATTGCTAGCCAAAATATGAATTTTGTGATTTAAAATTTAAGATATGACTTTTGGTCTTGGATCGACACAAAAATCCTGATCGGGTAAAAATCTCGAAAAATAAAATGAAAAACTATGGCAAATATATTTTCGGCATAAAATATATTCATAAAAATTAAAGTTTTGTCAAAAATAATAAACCTAAGGGAAAATGGAAATTTTAGGGCATTTTGTGTTAAATGCTTAATTTTACCGAAATGGAGAATTTTATTCCATGAATGGACATTAGGTTAAATTTTATTGTGTGGTTAATTAAATTAAATGTAAGAGACATTTAATTTAATTATTATTTGTTAAGTTTTGTGTTTAAAACTTAATAGGAGTGAAAAATGTTATAGGAAGTCAAATTGGATTTTTCTTCTAAGGAATTATTTATTAACCTTTATATATAAAAAAAAATAAAATAAGATCACATATATAATATATGTGGTGACCGGCCATGTGAAGAATTAAATGGGGATGACAAAATTTTAATTGAGTTTAATCCCATTTTAAATATTAGGGATAATGTCAAGTGGGTAGTAAACACTTGAGTGTTTTATGATATATTTTAGAGTTGTATAAACTCTTCTAACCCCCCCCCCCCCCCCCAAAAAAAAAAGACCACTCTCTTTCACTATCATCTTTTTGAAAAATCTCTCAAGTTTTCTCTCCATCTTCAACCTCAAGAACACTAAGGAGGCTTGGAAGCATTTAAGCTTTGGTCTAGGAAGGGTTTTCCCTAAGGTAAAGTTTCAATAAACTAGACTTTTGTAAAGTTTTAACCATAGATTTTCAAATAGCTAATTATCTATGTTGTTGGGGGGAGTTGGTTAAGGTTTTGAAAGGTTTTTGAAGGAGCCAAAGCTAATAGGAAGATCCAAACCTTAAGCAAGAACAACAAGAGGTAAAAAGTTTACTTTTATGGTTGTTATAGTATGGTTTTTAGTTTTAAGTATTATTTTGTATAGTTAACTTAAAGTTTCTTATTGGTGATATAATAAAGTTATGGTAGTTGTTGTATAATTTTTATGATGCTTGTGTATTGATTTTTGAAAATAGGGACCAAAACCCCCAAGGGTTTTGTAGGAAACCCTAAAACAAAATACATGTGTTTGAGCTGTGAATTCCAAGGGATCAAGCATATACTGTATATTGATTTTGTAAAATTTAATTGTATTGTGATGTTTCTGAGGTTGAGTGCATAAAATTGATCTTTTGAAACACAAAAAAATGTTTAAAAATGAGTGAGTTATGCTATTTCAAAGTTTAGGTAAAAAACTGTTTTTTCATATTCTTAATTTCGGAACCAAGTTTGGACAGCTACTGTATAGGGCAAATAAACCCAGTTTTTTTCTAAAATTTGGTAGACATATTATTAGCATAACCTAGTATTCCACTATAAAATTTGGTAAGAAAATACTGAACGGTTTGAAAGTTATTAATTGTCAAAGTTTGGAAAAAATAAGGACTTGAAAATAAGGTCATTTTTTACCTCATTGTTGGAAAATAATTTCACCAATAAAAAATGCTCATTTTGACCTAAGATTTTACAAAGACCTAAATAGCATACCAAAAATGGAATTGAGAAATTTTGATAACAATTGGAAAAGTAAATTTAAAGTTATGAACTAACAAAGTATGTAGTTAAAAATGTGAAAAATAGGCTTTTCACACTTAGTGTAAAAAAATGAGATTTTGAAACTTAAGGTAAAAAGTAAAATTTTGCTTACTGCAAGATATAAACTTGGTAAGTCTTGAAAACATATTTTCACTAAAATTTACCACTTTGAGTTGAGTGTGAATTATTTTATTAAAGAATTTTTATTCTTTTTAAAAATAAAAGATTTAATTTATCATTAGTTAATAAATTAAAAGAGGGTTTAAAACCCTATATTTTGAGAAAATGATCAAGTGAATTATTTTTCTAGTAAGTAAACTTGATTAATTGATTTTAAAAAATTAACTAGTCGAGATGGGAAACGGTTCTCCTAATTAAGACAAATTAGGCAATTTTCTTAAAACAGTTTTTAGAGATTAAAACCTTAAAAAAAAAATAAAAGGAAAATTAAGAGTTTATTTTCTTGAAAAATAATTAGGGAATTTAATTAGTATTTTATGGATATAATACCGGCTAAAATCTTCTGTATATTTTAACTGACTTGTTGAAAGTACGGATCAATAGTGATGCATTTAAAGAAAAATATTTTTAGCGGATTGTGGGAAAATACTATTGTGATACCCAAACCTAGGTATTGAGACCATAGGATAGGTCTCCCCGAGACTTAGGGTTTAGTCTCAAATATTTTGTATGAATTTCCTTAATGGGTTTAAAACCAAATAAGGATCATAAATCCTTACAAATGATTTTTATTAAAATGACCAAACTGCCCAAAATAATAATAATGAATTATGAGTGTCATAATTAATCCGAGTATACTGTATGGATAACTACAGTATTGGCTAGCGTAACTGGACTGAACGTTGGAGGGTGAAAACCTGCTGAGTGCTAAGGACTCCAAGTAAGTCAACTTATACTGTGTGGCTGCAACATGAAATGACTATTGTATTTTATGTTAGTATAGGGACAAATATACATAAATACACTGTCGTAGAAAGTTGCTTAGAGACGTTAGTCTAGTGAGTGTTGATTTGGAAAATATGATCGGTAATTATCCGTCATATCCTAGACGGCTGATCCCCGTCACACTGCTTGATTTATTATGTCTGGTTCATTACCGCGACAAGTGGCTAAGATGTGAGGATTGCTGGTTAAACCTAGGGGCGCCAAAATGAATGGGACCTTGGGGTCCTCATGCTTACTTAATCAGTGAACGGTTAGAACCCGAGCAAGTGCTTTAATAAGTTATTCCCAGATAGCAGGCGTGAATATTGGCCATTCAGTGAGAGTACCTAGAGATACTAGGGGTTGCCAAGTTTGAGTGAGGCTGAACACTCTAGGGGCAACTGCTCATCAGCACCACTGATTAACATAGAAGTCTCTATAAAACCGTGTAAATTCGATTTACTCTTGGATAAGTAGCGATGCCCTAGGTAACACGATAGTTACCCTTGATGGGGATATTTATTGGCTAGATCTTAGTGTTGAGACTCGATTCTCTCTTACAGATTAGCATTTATGTTGGAGGGCGTGTTACGCCCAAATTGTTGGAAATTGTCGAGCGTTGGTCTCGAATTATATTTTGATATATTATATCTGCTTGCTCTGGGATTTTCTGAGTGCAAGGGTATATTTGTTGATAAGATATAGTTGTGATATAATATATCTGCCTGCTCTGTGATTTTCTGAGTGCAGGGACATATTTGTTGATAAGATATTGCTGTGATATAATATATCTGCTTGTTCTGGGATTTTTTTAGTGTAGGAATTTATCTGTTTATAGGAAATAATAGTTTATCATTGGTTATCAGGCATGACCATAAGTTTTCCAGGATGCTTTTGCGTTCTTGAAATTGATTGTGTAGGGTCCGAATGGATCTGGAACCCTAATTCTCTGCATGCTTTTGTTTTAAAGTTGAACTTACTAAGCGTTTTCGCTTACCTAGTTGTTTCCTGTTGTAGGTAAGAACAAGGGCAAGGCAAATGTACATGTGGACCGACCTTTTGGGAAGCCGTTTTATTTTTGGAAATGTTGTGTAATTTTCCTAAACTAGGCTCACTCTACTCTTTATAAAATATGTTTGTAATTAAATGATATGTATGACCATATGAATTTTAAAAAGGTTTTTTTATACGGGTTTTTGAGACATTTTGTTAAATTAAAACATTTATATTTCTGCATTATCGAGTCTTGAAAATCCGGGTCGTTACAAATCATGATTATTATCATTTTGTATTAACTTGAATGAATGAAAAAGTTGTTTATATTTGAAAAATAATTGTGCTTTTAAGCAAGCACACCATTTGATAGAGAAAATTGTTAAATATAATGTTGTTGAACATAATATATTACAAAAATCAAATGGAGAAATATGATTCTTGAAGAATCAATGCTATTATATGTTTTGAAGGATATTAAAATTATTTCATTCTCTAGTATATACACAAATATGAAAATTTTATAGCGGTTATGCATATGTTGAAAATTTTAGTGAAATACAAAGTATAATAAACCTGAAGTTCATTAATTGAATGATCAATCATATGTAATAAAATGTATAAATTTTCCTAAATATAGATGAAGAGCTAGAAGATTCTTTTTAATTCTTATATGGTGCTCAAGAAAATATGTATATATATTTTGTATATGAGAAGTGAAAATAAATTTGAATATCTTGCATTTTTAAAAGAAAAATATATATATATATATTTCAACTAGTTTTCAAATGTTTTGTTTATAAATATTTTAACTCATGCAATTTTATTGTTAAACTTTTTACTACATATATATCATTTATAAAAGTGTCACTCATTATAATGTTAGTGCATTCATTTCTCAAATTTTTCATAATTATTTATAAGTTGAAATTTTTATATCTTTTAAAAATTATTTTGATATATAGTTATTTATTTTGTCCAAGATGTACAAGAAAAAAATTATATTATTTTCATAATGAGTGTTTAATTATATTATCTTTGTAGTCTTGAATCATTATTGGATTTTTATTGCATAATTTTTTATCGATGTGATAAGATCGTATGATCATAAACTTACAAGAATTATAAGCTTGTATATTTTCAACTATACATATGAATATGACTCATTCTTGAAAATAAAATAAGTTCATAATTGTGATTTATTGAACCAGAAGTTCAATGACCCAATAATATATATGAGTTTGAAATCCCTATAGGTTAAATTATTTTTAAAAAAATATTCTCTCGATCAGGGGGAGAGAAATGCAGTTAGATCGATAAATATTTTGAAAACTGATCCTTGCACAAAGTAAGAACTAGAAGTTCAAAATGGTAAAATCATACATATATGTATGTCAATTGCGAATCAATATTATTTAATTTGAGTCATAATGAGTCTAATAACGCTTGAAGCGTAAGTGAACAAAGTAAAAATTATGAAAACAAATGTTCATTTGGTTTGTCCTGAAGATGTTGTAAGTAAAAGACACTCATAAAGATACATTAATGTTATAAAGTATTGATAATTTGAGCATTAAATAAAAATGGTGCTCCAGAAGAGACTCTCTAAAGAAGTTATAGACATAACAAAGTTGATAATAATTAAAGCCCTTGAAGTGGTTATATAGGTACCTATAAATAATATACATGCTTGACAAGTATGTTAAAAATAATGAGATCTCTTTAAGTTATGTCAATATGGGAGGAAATTATCATATTATGAATTATTGTTGACAATACAAAATGTTTGCATATGCAATAAAATAATAATATGAGATAGCAATGATCGTGATATTAAACGAGTCGAGAATTATCAACGTATATATAGTTTTGGCCAAAATTATATGACGCAATCCAGTCAGTATAAATTTACTCACATAAAGTGAAGTAAAACCTGTAGGGGTACAAATAAATATTTGTACAAGAAAATGTAATTCTATTGAGAATTTTGTATATTTATACACAAATGAATTATTGTACAAAATCTACATAAACAAGAGAATGATTAAATAAAGACATATACATATTGTTATGAGAAAATATAATCAAGATTTGATTATAGCTTGGAGTACATATGTTTTATGGGAATTGATATATGTCATATAAACGTTGAAACACAAATTATTTATTTGGAGCTCCTAGTAATATGAGAATTTAAAATATGTCTTAGCGGAAAAATTCCAGAAGAATTTAACATGTCTTATGAGATATAAATTCAAATCCCATGCATTATACAATAAAGATATTTGTCTGGATTAAAGACTTGTAGGTGAATAATTATTTGAAATTACAAGTATGATTGTCTATGCAATGTGAATTCGTAAATAATACGTTGTAAAAGGCTCTTGAAGAGCTTCTGATTATTTTATAAACTATTGAAGAAGGATTTCTTATTTCATCTTGCAGATTGGGAATTATTAAATATATTCTTTGTTTATAGATTAAATTATGTGTAGAGAAGTCTCGGAGAACTTTGTATGCATAAAGAATCATAGTGTATATGATCATATGATGTAGAAATTAAAGAACATGTAACGAGAATGCAACGAATATATGGTCTCGAAGTACCATCTTTATTGCAAATGAAAATTGATATTATCGAAGATATTCATTTATGTGATCATATTTAAATTTCAAATTTTGGATTGAACATAGACATATATAATGAATATCCACAAATATGATGCATATTATAACATTGTTGATATGATATGACAATGAACAATGTTATATATATGATTGATTTAATATGTTGGATAAATATTCATATTCCATTCTACACATATGCTCTAGAAGAGTTATAGTAAATTTGTGATCATAGAAAATTTATGGTGATTTACATTATGATGAAAATCATATGAGATATTTGATCACAAAAGTTACTATCGATATATGCATGAGGGGGAGATATATACGTGTTGCACTCTTTTTCCCTTAGTTCAGGTTTTGTCCCACTGGATTTTCCTGACAAGGTTTATAACGAGGTAACTTTAAATCATGTTGAGATACTTACAATTCATGAGGCAAGGGGAAAATGTGTGATTGAGATCAACGAAACAACATATTTGAGGAACATGTTGATTATCACTCGATAAAGAAATACCAACAATTCTATATAAAGATAATGATGCATGTACTGCTAAACTAAAATGATAATATCTTAAAGGAGATATATTTAAATACATTTCACTGCAATTCTTCTTCACACATGATCTTCAAAAGAGTGGTGATTTGATGTTCATCAAATTCGATCAAGCGAAATTCTTCCAGACTTATTTACAAAGCCATTACAAACATCAACATTCAAGAAGATGATACATAAGAATAGAATGCATCGATCAAACGATCTTCAAGAGCATCGAAATGAGGGGGAGTAAATATACAGTGCACTCTTTTTCCCTTAGCCGAGTTTTTTCCTACTGGATTTTTCTGGCAAGGCTTTTAATGAGACAGTTTTCATGGACATCCAAGGGGGAGTGTTATAAATATTATATATATGGATGTCCATAATAATGAAGAATCACTAGGTTACCCAAATTATTATATCAACATTAATTCTTGATTGTATTCATAGTAGTTACCCGATTTCCTTAGGGCTTATGTATCTGTATAAATAGGGGTCCTTCCCCTATTGAAATAACATACAAGAGTTTCACTCTCTCTTTACATCTCTCTATATTACTCTATTTATTTCTTTATACTTTATATTTCAGTATTCTTAATAGTTTTATAATAGGTTTATATTTTTTTGGACTCCGTGTTTTATCTCATTAACTGTTTGGACCTTATGTTTTGACAAATTACTTTTTAGACTTTGTGTTTTGTAAAATAATTCAAATAGACCTCTAAACCCGATTTTGATCAAATTTTTTGAACTTAAATTACAAAAATTTCCTATGCCCCAAAATGGCTTACATTTTTCATCTAGAATTTTAAGAAAGATCCCTAAACCCAAAATAACATATAATTAACGACCCTTAAGAATAAACTATAATCATACATACATCCATCCCTTCACATATCTTTTTTTTTTTTTTTTTGATCAAGAAGAATAGAACTTCATTGAACAATGAACAAAGCAGATTACAGACAAGGACTCAAATACAAGCAGAGAACCTGCCTAAAACAGAACAGACCAGCGGCTAATTACAGAGAAGATGTCGAATATACATTTGGTCTTGAGCTGAGTTATGTCTATTGGACACTAAGTAAAGTCTATATTTAGTTGTATACTTAATTTCCTGAACAAGAGACAAAACAGATGAAGAGTAACCATCATAAAAGCACCTGTTTCTGTTTTTCCACAAACTGTAAATGACAGCAGCAAAGACCATATTAACAATGTTAGATTTAGTTCCACTCCGAGTCCTAGTCAGCCAAGCCATCCAACCATTGAGATCCAGAGGCCAAGCTGTAAATCCCAGCCATTTAAAGATACTGACTGCCAGCCGAGTAGAAAGACTACAATCAAAAAACAAGTGATTGTGACTTTCTAGACAACACTCACATACTGGGCATAACAGAGAGGTCATAGGAATGTGCAACCTATTAAGATTGTCCCTTGTTAACAATTGTGAGTTAACCACCTGCCATAGCATAAACCTGTGTTTAGGGAGGATAATCTTGCTCCAAACAGTCCTAGAATACTCAACTTTTTGCTGAATTAGGAGGCTATTATATAATTTCGAAGTCTAAAATTTCCTTTGCACACCAGCAGCTAAAATGGCAACAGGACTGAAAAAATCCTTGAGATGACAGAGTTTCTACCAGTACCAGCTACAGTCTCCTTTCAATTCATAGTTCCAGATGTTGTTACCTTTCAGATAAATGGAATGAATCCACTTAACCCAAAGCAAATTTGGTTTGGACGATAAAGCCCAAACATACTTTGCTAAAATAGCCCTGTTCCAAATGGCTCCATCTATGAAACCCAAGCCCCCATAAGCTTTAGGGAGGCAAACCTTATGCCAAGAAGGGATGTGTAATTTGCTCCTCTGCCCAGAAATGCCCCATAGAAAGCCTCTACAAATTCTTTCGATTTCCTTGACTATACTTTGAGGCAACACAAATATTGTCATCCAATAGTTGCGAAGCCCAAGTAAAACAGAGTTGATAAGTTGGATCCGGCCTGCAAAAGAGAGATGTCTACTAGCCCAATTCTAAATCTTCAACCTAAACTTCTGAATTAGCATCTCACAATCTGCATGTCGCCATTTTGTTGGCGTCATTGGAACCCCAAGGTACCTTAGAGGAAAGGAACCTTCTGAAAGATTAATCTCATGAGCAATCCGGGATCTATTAGAGTTAGAGACTCCACCGAAAGAAATTTGAGATTTACCAGAATTGATGTACAGACCAGAGGCAGTAGCAAACTCATCAAGAACCACCTTAACACTCCTAACAGCTGGGAGAGTACCGTTACAAAAGATAAGCAAGTCATTTGCAAAACACAGGTTAATCAGCTTAAGACTTTTGCACATCGGATGGAATTGAAAAGGGGAATTCAGGGCTGCAAGCTGTAAACTTCTAGACAAATACTCCATGATGAGAACAAACAATAGAGGTGACATAGGATCACCCTGTCTCAGCCCTTTCTCTCCTTTAAAGTTGCCTTGAATTCTTCCATTCATCACAAGAAAATAGGAAGTATTCTTAACACAAGACATAATCCAACCTATGAACTTCATGGGAAATCTTAAAGCTTTTAATAACTCCTCAAGAAAAATCCAATCTACAGTATCATATGCCTTGCTTAGATCTATTTTAATGGCACATCTTGAAGAAGTAGAAATTCTCCCATAGTTTTTAATAAGATCTTGACAAATCATGATATTATGGGCTATAGTGCGACCTTTAATGAAAACTCCCTAATTGGTCTGAACAATATCAGGAAGAACAGCAGCCAGTCTTTTACATATCAACTTAGCCATGCACTTGTACAACGTGGAGCAGCAGGCTATAGGCCTATAGTCTACAGCTCGAGAGGGATTAGCAACCTTAGGAATCAACGATAAGGTAGTGTCATGAAGTTTTGAGGGGAACCTACCAGATTCAAAACAGTGAGAAATAGCAACACAAACCTCATCACCTATATCACTCCAGACAGCTTTGAAGAATCCTGAGCCATACCCATCAGGACCTGGGGATTTGGTAACTAGAATACTGAATAAGGCCTCCCGAATTTCCTTTTTAGAGAAAGGTCTCAAAAGCATCACTTGCTGCTCAACTGAAAGTTTCAACCCCATTTCTATATGCTGAATGTTAACCCTGCCTGTAGCCAAGCTAGGACTGCCTAAACAAGCTCTGAAATGACCCAAAAAATGAGAGACAACTTCAGAATAACTATCAACTAATCTGTTGTTATGTAAGAGACTATCCCATTCTCAGCTTTACGTTTCTTTAAAAAAGCATGAAAGAAAGAGGTGTTCAAATCTCCCTGTCTTAACCAAGTGATTTTACTCCTCTGGATTAAGAAACTCTGGTACAATCTTTGCTGAGCTGAAAAGTTACCTGCTGCAATTCTCTCAACCTCTTGATAACATAAATCGTGGGGATGAGCTTGGGCTTGCAGCTGAGCATCTTGATAGGAGTCTTTAGCCTTATTATAATGAGCCTTAAGATCACCAAATCTGTCCAAATTAAAGGTCCTTAAGCAATGTTTTAGTCTCAAAAGCTTGAGATAAACCGCATTTATACCAGAAGCTTTAATCGGGGTTCAGAAAAATCATGGTGTTCTGCCCAATAATTGTAAAATCTAAAAATCTTGGATCCCAACTTCTTTGAGTTCTGAACTCTAACTAGACAAGAGCAGTGATCTGAGATGCCTTCCCACCTAAATATAGCTGTAGACTGAGAAAATAAATCAAACCATTTCTCATTACTCAGAGCATGGTCTATTTTTGAGTAGATCCTAGCTGCACCATCTTGGTTGTTGGTCCAAGTAAAATATGAACCAATATTATGTAATTGCTCAACATGTGCACCTGCCAGCCATTTAATAGAATCAGCTAGTTCTGTGTTAGAAATTGGCTTGCCTCCTATTCTGTCCTTGCCCGAAAAAGGGGAATTAAAGTCCCCTAAATATAACCAAGATTTAACCAAATGACTAGGCCGTTGTAGCCCATCCCAAAGACTTCGCCTACCCTCAATCGAATTAAAACCATAAACAAAGGTGACCCCAAAATCCTGCTGCACTCCCATCACCCTCACCAAACAGTGAACAGCTTGAGTGGACTCCTCTAAGATGGTGATTTTAACATTTAACCTTCTCCAAATGATTAATAGACGACCTTCGATGATGGAACTGGTGTGAAAATCCCAGTGCGGAAACTGACTATCCATGAACTTATTTATTTTACTACCCTTCAGTTTAGTCTCTAAAAGACCACAAATTCCCACTTTATATCTACTACAAAGATCACTAACTGGGCTATGTTTATTGGAATTATTTAGCCCTCTAACATTCCAACTGAATATATTGCAGCTATCCATTGGAGGTGTTAGGAATGGAACTACCTTCCTTACCATTCACCATTGACTCTTGAAGCACCATAAACTTGTTAGAATTCTTGTTCTTATGACCTGCATTATTAGCAAGAGTGACTGATCTTTGTCCCTCCTTAACTTGAGCAGCCATACGTTTTGGGGTACGCCAAGGTTGGTTAGACTTAACCTTAGCCACAGCCTCTTCTTTTGGTAAAACAGGCTCAATGGGATCTGCCCGATCTTTGTTAACTTCTGAACTAGCCTGAATCTCACTTTCTTCTATCTTTCCAGCCTGATGTTCACCAGGTCCCTGCTCCTCCTCCGAAGGATGTTCTATTTCCTTCCTAGCCCACTGAACTTTCTTATCTTTCCTACATTCGGCCATTGAGTGCCCAAAGCCAGCACATGTCTTACACTTTATCTGTAACCATTCATACTCAACCCCCTGCTCCATGATTTGGCCATGTTCGTTAATGAATTGTATGCTTTTTGGAGGATTATCAGTGATTTCCATTTCAACCAAAACTCGAGCAAACTGAATACGTGAACGCTCCCTAGTAAACTTGTCCACCATTATGGGCTTACCTATAGTTCTCACTAAAGCACTGAGACATTTACTACCCCAATATTGGAGCCCCAAATCTTGAAGGAGAATCCATAGAGGAACAGAACGCACTAGACGAACCGCACTCAAATCCGCAGTCCTAGGTCGAACTATAACCGGCTTCCTATCAAAGTGGATAAAGCCATTTTCTAGGACATGATCCCTTGTTGCATCATCATTGAACTTTACCATAGTTAGACCCATCGTCATCCTTGTTATCTGAGCTATCCCAAGGTGACCCCAAACCCTCTTTATAAATCCTTCAAATACAGCCATAGGTGGGTTGTCACCTAGCACCATGCATATAACTGCCGAGCTCTAATTTGCAGACTGCATTTTAACCTCCTCAGCATCAACTTTAGCAAACTTCTGTCCTTCTCTAAACATCGGTTCTGTGAATTCAAGTTTCTGATCCGAAAAAGAAAGATTACCTGTCTTAAATTTTTGCCATTGTTTCTGAGCGGAAGCTTGATAGTCACCCTCATCCACCTTGTCTGCCCACGAGTTCTGCTTAGATGTCGAACCAACCTAACCAATCTCTTCAGATTGAAATCCCTGGGTATCGATGTCACCCGACCCAAAGATCTCATCAAAGTGACGATTCAAGTCCTCTTCAGTTGCCTCTACTTCTACCCCAGATGCAGCAAAATCGTTGCCCTCATCCACTCGATTGTTGTCCAAACCACAAATTGGCAATTTCTCCTCCACACTTAGCTGTTGATCTTGCTCTCCTACTGGAGAAACTGGCTTACGTAGGGGTTTCTTCTTCTTCGCCGTGGGAGAGAGAAAACCAGCACTGTAGCCTTTTTTGTTCTTTCTGTGGGGTTATGACCAGACAATAACATATCTTACAATAACATAAGAATGCATATTATGACCAGACAATAATTAATGTATGCAGAGATTAATGACCGCTCTGGAACCAATTTTTAGGAACGAGTTTCCTAATACACAGCGGAAAGGTGGTGGGGTCGGCCCAGTGTACAAAAAAAAATTGTAACATAAATAAACTACCTTTAAATATGCGGATCCATTAATATACATACATTAATCATAAGAAAGTTAAGAATAGAAATCATACATCTTGAAGCCTATCAAGTGTCATTGCTATCTTTTCATAATAAGAACAATCTTCCTATCCAAGCTGCTCCCGGGTACTCACATCAAGATCTTCCACAGCGTTCTCTACACCTCAAGAAGTGTGTGGGCACTTAGAGAATGAAGGATAGTTTATTTGTGATTCTACTTGATTTACTCAACACATGAGATCAAGAGAATAGGCCTGAGAATTGGTTCTTTATTTTTCAAGGAGAGAAAAGTATCGTTCTATTTTTCACAGAGCGAATAGACTTAGTTGTTTGTATATTTTCTGATTAGTCATACTTAAAAGAAAATATTCAAATTTAAAAAATAAATTTGTAACCAACTTACAATTTACTTTTTAATTAAGTATTTATTTTATTAATGAAAATATCCAAAAATTAATTTTTTTGAATTATCCATTAATTAATTAATTAAATAAATAAAAATGAAAATCTTATCCCTGAAAAAATAGCAGTACACACCACTGTGTGTGCATGTGTACCACCCTACTTTTAGGGATATTTGATTTTTTTATTTTTATTTAATTATTTATTCAAACTACTTTGTCAGGTAAAAATCTAACAACCAGATAACTAATTCAAATTTGAATTAAATATCTTTTTAACTAATTATCAAATATAATTAATTATTTGAATAAATATTAATCTTCTAAATTCAAATCCAATTTAAACTTATCAAATTATTATCTCCCACTCAAATAAAGATATTTAATTAATTCTACCAATTAATTAAATCCAATATTTTTAAAAATATATATTTAATTTTGTGGACGCTCAATATTCCATGCCCGTAAAAGACCCAAAATACATGCTTAGGCCCATGAATGACTAAAGGTGTTGATGCTCTCCTATGGGCCATCACGAAAGATATGGCGAGGAAAGGTGCCTTTTGTAGGTCTTCATCCCGTCAAGAAGTGGGATCTCATATGGACCCTTGAGGACAAGGCAAGGTGTCTCGCATAGCGAGGCTTATGGTCCTATGGCGAGACATCCCTTTGCCTAGGGATGCTTTGGAAAATAGCATATGGCCCTATGCTTGAGCAATATCATGAAAGACAGGCAAGATGTGCCTCGCTAGACGAGGTCCTTATGCCTAGGTAAATTGGTAAGGCAGGTGTGCGAGGTGCTGGCACGAGACACCTACATATGGTGCGCGAGGGTGTGCTTCGCGAGGCGCTGGCACGAGACGCCTACATATGGAGGCGCTGGCACGAGACGCCTACATATGGAGGCGCTGGCATGAGACGCCTACATATGGAGGCGCTGGCACGAGGCGCCTACATATGGAGGCGCTGGCACGAGACGCCTACATATGGAGGCGCTGGCACGAGACACCTACATATGGGGGCGCAAGGGTGTGCCTCGCAAGATGCCTACATATGGCGCGCGAGGGTGTGCTTCTACATATGGAGGCGCTGGCACGAGGCGCCTACATATGGAGGCGTTGGCACGAGGCGCCTACATATGGAGGCGCTGGCACGAGACGCCTACATATGGAGGCACTGGCATGAGACGCCTACATATGGAGGTGCCGGCACGAGGCGCCTACATATGGAGGCGCTGGCACGAGACGCCTACATATGGAGGCGCTGACACGAGACGCCTACATATGGAGGCGCTGGCACGAGGCGCCTACATATGGAGGCGCTGGCACGAGACGCCTACATATGGGGGCGCAAGGGCGTGCCTCGCGAGACGCCTGCATATGGCGCGCAAGGGTGTGCCTCGCGAGGCCTCGGTGCGAAGTGGGCCATATTCGCCGAATGGAGCATCTCCTAGCCTCGAGGGGCGGCCTCGCGGGGGCCTCTCCTAGCCCTGACGGCCTCGTGTGGGAGCACCTCATGACATCTCCACGAGGGGTGGCCTCGTATAGCTCTGCCATGATTAAGCCGCGAGGGCCTCGCATGATAACATCTCGCGCCATTCATCTCGAGAAGGCATCTCCCATGGAGATGCCTATGGAAACCCCACCGTCTAGAAGTGAAAGCCAAAGTATGATTCCGAAGGGTCATGATGGTACAATCTCGTACGGGGTACGGCTTGTAAAGCCCCGTACGTCTGACCGTGGCACTCATGCTAGTCAGGTAGTGGGGGCACTAGGAGAAAGGACATGGCCTGCATACTCCCAATCAGATGTTAGAGTCGACACCACTACCACCTGCACCACTCCTCTGACATTGGTACGGACAAATAGTGGAGACATCCTCCTGGCACCTGTCCCTGTACTGGTTGCAAGACCACAACCTCTGAAACCACTCTCCAGACAGTGTACCTATGTACTACCTGGTCCCCTGGACCACAATGTATCTAGGGCCATTAGAGCCCACTATATAATAAATCCCAATTCCACATGGAAGGGGGTTGGAAAATTCATTATATGCAGAGGCTATTGAGAAATATACCAAGGCTTGCTCCATTGTTTATCTGTGTTTAGTTTTCCTTAAAGTTTATTCTCAGTTCTTATATAAACATCACCTGACTTACCTTTGAATTTTCCGATCTAATTTCGTTGACGAGATTTCACCGTCAACAAATTTATTATAATTTTGAAAATTATAATTATTTAATTAAATTTAAAAAATTATACAATAATTCAATATTAATTAATTTTATTAATTACAACTAATTTGTAATTAATTAATTAATCACTATTATTATATAATTGCATATTTGGACCAAAGAACAAATTTATTCTTAAATATGTCTTTCAACTATTTTTCCCTTCATATCAACTCTTACCTTGAATAGTGTTGATAGAGCCACTGTGGGGACCTATGGACCTATAATTCTAAGCTCCAATAAATTTGAGATTATTAATTAAACTCTTTAATTAAATAATCTCATGATTATTCCACTATAAATATGAGACTGCACTCTTGTAATTATAGACATTTCATTTACTGAGTACTTTATAATTATAAAGCGTCCATTGATATAATCATTGCATACAAATTGACCCTCTAATAATAGTTCATAATTAATCGGGAATAAAATTACCATTTTACCCTTTTAATTATCTCTTGTTTCCTTAAGTACCATTGACTTTACTAGTGAAGGTTAATTCATAACTAAATTATGAATTTGAGCTCAATAACCTTTTGTTGACCCTTGATTTGGTCAACGACACAGAGTCAAATAAACGACAAAGAACAAAAAGGAAATCAAGAAGAGAATCAAATGGAAAGAAAGTGACACAAGCAGTTTATAGTGGTTCGGCCCCAACTAGGTGGTAATGACCTACGTCCACTTAGTGTTCTTATTAATATTGAATCCCAATGTCGTGATCAAAGAACTAGGGTTCTTGAGTTTCACAAGCCTTGGGAGAATTACAATTTAGGTGGATAATCACACTATGCTTTTCTCTATAAATACAAAGGTCAAAAGTTCAAAAAAGCCCCCTTTCCTTGAGCCCTCTCATTCTTATTTATAGGCTCAAGGAGGTTACATGGGTCGATGAGTCTTTATTCCCATTAAGATTAGCATATCAAGGTAATAAAAAGAAATATAATGAATGTAATTATTACAAGATTGTGTATCTAAGAGGAAGTAAATAGAAGTATGCGACCAGACTGGACGCACCTAAATGAGAGACTTGATGAAGCAATATTTATCTGGTCGATGACCGAATAGAATCCCTTCGCTCAGAACTACCACATGCCAGCCACGCGTAAAAAATTCTTGCCACATCATCAGGAGCCATTTTTGGGTAAACATTTGCCCCTCAAGTTTATTTTACTGCGACCAGCATAAAGTAAACTTAAGAGATCGACCCTTCGCATGCCCCATCAAATCTGACAGAGCTGTCCATGTCTTCTCAAAAAAAGCAACCAATCATGTTTTTTTGGTTTCCCAAAAGCTGTCTGACGTCTATTGTGCTTCCCCATGCCTTGAAAATTCACTCCCATCATTACCTCTTTTACAGTGCCACGATCAATATAAATAACCCATTATTTTTAATTTTCACTTTTTACCAATCTTCTTTTCCTCAAGAACTCTAAAGAACTCCGAAGAACAAAGCAAAGCAGACTCAGAAAAACTTGCTTGATCCAAGGTGTGTCTGTCCAGCCGTTTGAATCAACGCTCGGGCCTTCACTTCAATCTTTCATTCAAGTAAGTTTCCTATACCTTTCACTCTTTGAGATGCCGTGCAATGTCTGTCTTCCCTTTATTTTAGATTTTGAGTTCTTGAAAAAATTGCTTCGAGGTAAATGGGTATACTGGTTTGTGCTTAATATGGTAGGAAAAAGATGCTTTGATGGGGTTAGGAATCAGTTTGGTAGTCAGGATAATTAATTTAGGGCGTAAAATCGAAGTAAAAATTCAATTTTTAAGCCTGTAGAAAAACTGGGTTTTTCCCGCTCCTTCAGAGTCGAAAAAGTTTCTCTTGAAAAAACTTTTTACTTCTGCTTTTTGATCCATTTTCCAAACTGTCCGCATAGGATTTAGTGTTTTTGTCAGAATACTGCTGATCGTATAAAAACTTAAATTTTATACACGAGCAACGTTACTCAAACTTTTTACACCACTTGGTTTTTTGGGTCGTAGATTCTCATCTCCCCTTCTCTGTTCGCAGATTCTCATGCAAGATCCGTGGGGAGGTGAGAGGCCAATCGATGACGATCTTCTCACCCAACTGCTTGTGTACAAAGAACAGCCATCGTTACTCATTCCGGAGATTATTTTTTCCCGTACCCCATCCAACAGACCTTTAACCAGTCCGTCAGACATGGGTAGAGTAAAATCCACCATCCAGAACAAGAAACCAACCAAACCTTCTGTAAATCAGCTTGCTCCTCGGGCTGAAATTCCTTTGACCAGTGGTCGAGCCGAAAACACTCATCCCAAAATCCAAACACAGGCCCAACCCCGGGACGTCCTTCGACCAGACGTCAAATGGTACGTTGCTCCTCCTAGCCAAATCACTGCTAGGATGCTAACTAATTACCTCAGGAAGTACGGTCTTTCTGGGGTAACTTTATTCAAACCTTCCAACGACCAGCAGGCAAACCTGCCAGGCGGTGCCTTCAACGCCTGGTCGAGGTACCATATTGAGGCAGGAGCAATCTTGCCTTTTCATCCTTTATTCCAAGGAGTGGCCAATTATTTCGGGGTCTCTCCTTTCCAAATAACTCCAAACGGGTATAGAATGCTTTCTGCACTCTATATCCTTTATAGCAATAAAAAGTGGCATGTCCCTACGCCTCATGAGATCAATTACCTGTTCGATCTTAAATCCAACCCCAACCAAGACAACATGTGGTTTTTTCATCTCTGTCACCCGGAATCGACTCGGGTCTTCCTGAGTGAGACTACCTACAAGAACAATGTAGGAAAGTACTTTCAGGAGTACTTTTTAACTACTGATCTGGTTGCCAACAACCTAGCCTTCACCCAAGGAGGTAACTTCTTTATTCTCTGGTCACTTATTTCTTTTTATTTTATCTACATCCTCCTTAGAAAATTAGCACTCTTCAGGTCCATGGCAACGACCAGATCCTACTCCAGAAATGGAGATTCGAGTAGCATCTCTGGCCAGCATGGCTGACGTAGAGAAAAGCGTCACACAGCTGGTCACGGAAGCCAACCTAAGGCTGGTCGGTCTTCTGGCACCTCATCAGGATGTGATGGAGTCAACAACAGGGAGTGTCACTGGTGAAGAAGTTCCCGAGCAGTACCTAGATGTGTCACAACCTCCAAGGAGGAGGACAACTGGGGTGACAATCAGGGAGCCCTCCAGCACCCCGCGAGCAACCGCCCCCCTGCCCCTTTCGAAAAGGGAAAAAAGAAAGTTTCCGAACCCCTTGCACCCATCGAAGAGTTTTCAAACGAGAACGGTATTGTCTTCTCACTTTTAGACAGTTTTCCCATTCCCTGTCATTTATTTGACGGGGACGACAACTTTAAGTACACTCCCAATTTAAATTCAGATTTCTTCCAGGCAGTGTGTGAGTGTAGCAATAGTTCAGTAAGTAATGTAGCAACCAATAGTTATAGCTCGGGTACTCTACTTATAATTTCCTTGTTCACATTTTTAACTCCATCTATACATATCGTCTAACTGCTCGCAATGCTTCATTACTTGCAGATATGACGTCTAGAGATATGTTTGACTGCTACACCGCACCTACTGCTCCTTCGAGCAAGAAGAAGGAGAGCAAGCGACACTGTGGAGAGAGCAGCAAGGCTCCTTCAACCAAAAAGGCCCAAACTGAGGATCCTCTAGCTATCGCTCCCACAAGAGAAACAATGCCCCCTCCGTCCCCTCTTGACCAGTCGTCTCCCTCTGCACCAGCCGCCCAGAATCCTACCCCCCCGGCACCTGTCGACCAGACACCTCACGGTCACCCTGGAGATGTCCTGACAAGCACCGTGGTCACTTCGGCCAAAGAGAGAATATACAAACTCTCAAAGCACAAACGCATCCGAGAGGCCATCATCAGCACAGACTCCATGGAGGTCGATCATATAATAAATCGATGACTGAACGAGATAGCTAGTGTAAGTTGCTTTCTATTGTTGAGTTTTATTTATTTTACTTTGTCATTTTCCACCATCATCTTATCTCTTTATCTGATCGTAGTGAATGCTGGCTATAACTTCCGGCTGGCGCTGCACGGGGGCTTTGGTCACCTAGACCAAAGAATCCGACTCTAAGAATACTGAGGAGGTCAAGGTGCTTGAGGGGAAAAACACTGAATTGCTCAAGCCAAACTCCAAGCTGGCCGAAGAGCTTCAACAGTTTCAGACTACCCTAACCAAAGCCAATGAAGACAAAGAGAAGTTTAGGGAGTGTGATAAACTTAACTATCAAGAGGCCAAACAGCTTGAGGCTGAGCTGATCACAAGCAGATTGGAGACTGAGGAGCTGGCGGGGCGTGTCAAGGAGCTCGAGGAGACTAATGCCAGCAACTTGGAAAGGTATAAGGGAGCAACCCACCATTGCTTTTATGAGTTCTAGAAGCACAGTCGCAGGGCCAACTTTAATTATCTTTTTGGGCGCCTGAGGCAAACTGAAATAGCTTGATGCACTACTCACCTGGAGGAAGAAGAGAGAGCCAACGTTCCTGCCTCCCCAGAAATCTCCCTAGCCACGGGCATTGAAGACATGGAGAATGAAGTTGGAACCACCGTCGACCAGGACAATCCTCAAGACCCTCCTGCCTCGTAGTATTTTTGTTTTTCTTTTAACTTTATCTTGTAGTCAAGACTGTTTATATTTTTATTGTTGCACGGGTAGCATTTCTTTTAATAGACAATTACATCCGAGCAGTAACTGCTTGCGGTGTAAAGGGATTCATTTTTTATATTATAATACTTGCATTTTATTATAACATCTATTCGCATGACCGAACTTAGCATAGTACTTTGGTTTGATTTCACAAAATAACAAAATTTTGAAAAATACTCTAAGTACCTTAGCATGCTTTCACTTATTTTGCTCGCATGTTTACATACCTTTTGATATGCTTTGCTTACTAGATACCTTATATGTCCCCCAAGTGATTGAGGAGCTTTAGGTCCTCGGTCACTTGCCTTGATTAAAACCTGTTCGAACATTTCTGCTCGTAGAAATTTTAAAACGATAATATAGCAAAACAACACAGTAATGAGCAAATACTTGTAATAAATACAATAGTTTGGCAAGATTGACTGGCTGTGCACAGTCCCTTTTATTTCTCGTAATAAATGGATAATCGAGTCTGTACGAGTGATCAATAAAATGATCTTATACTTATAAGCGATCAGTCACAAAAAATGACCAACCCTTTTTCATAAACTTGTAAGAAGTAAAATTAATACAAGCCAATTCTTTAAGAAGAATTGTTTATTGATAGTACTTGCGCAGGTGTTCTCCATTCCAATAGCAAGGAATGAGATCTCCATTTAAGCGAGCAAGTTTGTAAGTGCCTGGATGGAGGACTTCTTTGATTTGGTACGGTCCTTCCTAGTTAGGTCCGAGTATTCCAGCGGCCTGATCGCGGGTGCTGAGGAACACTCTTGTAACGCCCTGGTTACCCCAGAACAGTTACGGTGAACGGTGGACCGGAAATTTGACCTGCTACCTGAGTCCTTCGGTCAAAAACGTGCTCTAAGTGTAATTAACAGGTTAAGGTAGAAAACTAATAAAAAGGAATGGATATCTTTCATTACAAACTGCTCTGCAGAGCTAATCAAAACATTTACAAGTTGTTCTCAGTACAAAATGGTCATTACTGTTTCAAATTTACAACCCCGCCGACCTAAGCAGCAAAAATAGGGTAAACCCACTAGTTCCTCTGAGAACGCCTTGGCCGTGGTGGTCAAGCGGCCGCATATGTACACATCACCACCTAAGCTCTCCACTCAAGGCTGGGTGAGCTTTTCTTTCCCTTTACCTGCACCACATAGCACCCATGAGCCAAGGCCCAGCAAGAAAACACAATAAAGCATGATATAATATCAACAATGATCATAATAATCATTCAGGACCATCAGTCCAAACAAATAGGTGACAATCGCAAAAGTCACTAATACGGGGACAGCACCCTCCAGCCATGTGACGATAGGGTCACCAGGGCTTAACAGATAAGTGAGCCTTTCATAAGTTTGAACAAGATAGGTGTATGGTGAATAGTCACCAACATAACCTTCCTCATGACCTTAGAGTCATAACCCTGGAACAGCGTTCCCTAGCCATGTGACAAACAGTCACCGGGGCCATATGCCCTGGCTCTGAATAAATGGTCTTAGACCAGACAAGCGCTTATAAGTTCATCGACCTTAGGGTCGGTCCAGCGGTAATACTCCATATGAGTCATTCAACGCTGATATCGATTAGATCTAATCTTCATTTGGCTCGACGTTCATGACGCTATGCCATTTCTGACTCTTAGGTCAACGTCCCTGACTAATCAGTACATATACAAATATTCAACATTCGCTAGCATTTATTAGGCAATCCATGTCCACATTTATCAATCAACATGCCTCGATAATAGTCACGCATGCCCTATATACACAGGGTGCAGTTTTCTTACCTCCTGTTCGAGCGAGAATTAATAATAAGAGCGACCCTTGAGAACGATCAACCTTTTGGTCCTTTAGCAATTACCTGGTCATAACCAATTACGAGATTCCATCAATAAAATGAATAATAAAGGGTTCCCAAACCCCAACCTAGCCTCCGAGACATCAAACACTACTAAACCGGGTAGTAGGATTGACCCCGAGGCCTAAGACTTGCATCCCCAAGCCAAAAAGCCATTTCTGGCCAAAAAGCCACTAAGGGCCGCGACCCTCCTTGGCCATGCTGCGGCCCACTCCACAAACAAAGGTGCCTAACTTTAGCATCCTTCAAGGGCCGCAGCCCTCCCTGGCCATGCCGCGGCCCAACCTCCAGTTCAGCCAAAACCCCTGTTTTTCTTCCCTTGCGATTTCTCTTGGAACCAACCTTTCAAACCAAGCTTAAACACCACTCAAACCTCCAATACAACCCCTAGACTTGATCTATATCACTCCCTTAGAAAAACCCAAGATAAACCCCAATCAAAACTTCCATCAATTCCAACAATCCACCACAAAAACACAAGCTGAAAACTAACACCAAAACAGAATATACCAGTAAACTAATGGCTGGAAACTTACCTCAAACTTAGGTTGTGATGCTCTTCAATGGTGGAACACTCTCCCAAACTCCCAAGGTCTACTTCCCAAGCTTGAATCCTCAACAAGATCACCAAAAATCACAAAGAAAATGGAAGAAGGAGAAGGTACGGGAAGCTCAAGAACTTGCTCTGTTTTTCTCATCAACTTACTGTTGAACTTAGTTTATATCTATCCTAGGGGTAAAAAGACCATTATACCCCTAGGTCATTTAAGGGTTTCTAAAGGCTACCAAGGGCATATTTGTCCTTTCCAACCTATCTCGTTAATCATAATTAACGCTCTCCAATTCCCGCTATTCTCCATAACTCCAAGCACCAATAATTCATATCCCGTTACCCTCTAATACCCGGTAACACACTAATCATTAAAATCACCCCAAGACTCAACTCGAGCCTCGAACATAAACCTGTTATGACCAAACTGCTAACTAGTAATCCAGGATCGTCTCATGCCGAATAGCTCGAACAAACCCACATTATAATGTGGTCTCAACACATATCATTGACATGTAAACAAATATACAATTATACCCTCAACGAGCCAAATTACCATCACACCCATGTAACTAAACATGTGGACCCACATGCATGCATTTAACATCATATTATAATATAATTCACATATACATGCATAATATCATTTAATGGCTTAATTAACAAGTATGGCCCTCCCGGCCTTCTAATCCTGCCATTAAACCACATCGGAGAAATCGGGGCATTACAACTCTTCTAAGTACTAGATCTCCTACATTAAACTTCCTTTCACGTACTTTAGAATTGAAATATCGGGCGACCTTTTGTTGGTAGGCTGCTACTCGGAGCTGGGCTTGCTCGCGCCGTTCATTAACCAAATCCAAAGATTACATTAATAACTGGCTATTAGAGCCTTGATCGTACGTCATCCTCCGATGTGATGGCGGATCTAACTCAACAGGTAACATAGCTTCATATCCATAAACCAAGGAGAATGGAGTATGGCCTGTTGCTGTTCGATGGGATGTTCTATACGACCAGAGGACTTCAGGCAATTGCTCTGGCCATGCCCCCTTTGCTTCTTCAAGTCTTTTCTTCAGAGTATCTTTTAGCGTCTTGTTGACTGCCTCGACTTGTCCGTTTGCTTGAGGGTGTGCAACTGAAGAACAACTTTTGATAATTCCATGCCGCTCGCAAAAATTCGTGAATAGATCACTATCGAACTATGTGTCGTTGTCTGAGACAATTTTTCTTGGCAATCCATAGCGACATACTATGTTTTTTTACCACAAAGTCTAGTACTTTCTTGGTCGTTATGGTTGCAAGTGGCTCAGCTTCGGGACACTGTGTGAAGTAATCAATGGCCACCACGACGTACTTGATGCCGCCTTTCCCTGTGGGCAAAGATCCAATTAGGTCTATACCCTATACTGCGAATGGCCATGGACTTTGCATCTGTTTTAGCTCATTAAGGGCAGCTCGCGGAATCTTGTTGAATCTCTGGCACTTGTCGCATCTCCGCACAAATTCCATCAAATCTTCATTCATTGTCGGCCAGAAGTATCCTTGCCTTAGGATCTTCTTCGATAAACTCTGCCCCCAGTGTGATCCCCACAAAAGCCTTCATGGACCTCTCTCATTAATTCTTTGGCCTTCTCTTTTGAAATACACCTGAGGAGTGGCATTGAGTATCCCCTTTGGTACAGGATTCCATCGACCAGGTTATACCTAGCAGCTAGTCGTTGAAGAGTCCTGGCTTTGTTTCTATCTGTAATGCCCTACTTCCTTAGAGTCGTTACCAAGTGAGTTTTAAGACAAAACAGTGCCATGAACTCGCTAACCGAGGTTTTTAAAACAAAAGTGTCACTAATAAAAAGTTAAGGCTGTAATCTTTGAAAATGCATCGTTTCATAAAAAAACTTCTAGTATTAAACATTTGGGATCCCAAAATAAGGTTTGAAAACTATTTACATCTTGAAATAAGTTTACAGTTGATTAATTATAAAAATCATAGATTATTACAACCATTTCTCGAATAAACCCCTAACTAAAGCAGTCGGGCAGGCCAAACATGTACGCGTCGCTTCACGCTCTCCGTACTCATGGTCGGTTGACTCAATTTATGCCCTTACCTGCAACACAGAGCACCCGTGAGCCGAAGCCCAGCAAGAAAACTCATGCCGTTCATAACATATGCAAATTATACAGTTAATCATATCAGATAGTCCACAGATAAACAGGTCAACCATTAGACTAAGCAAACACGGCCATGCCGCCCCAGAAGCCTTACCAAAGCCTGGGGTCTCGGTCCTCACCGTAGGGATATCACATGTATCCACTGGGTCCTACCCTGACTATAAGCATCCCATGTGTTAAGTGTTACTTCCGGCCCCACTGCCGTTCTCGGCCTTTCGTCGTTCTCAGCTCCATTGCCGTTCTCGGCTCCGCGCCGTATCATTCCACTATAATCACATATAGTATAACTCAAACAACATTCAAACAAATATCAATTCATTTAAGTCTATACCCTAACATGTAATGCAATATACGGCCGTGCCCTGCAATCATCTCATCGTGCAATATAGGACCGTGCCCCGCAATCACACTATGGGCCCATGCCCTATCCTACGGGTGTTATAGTTTTCTTACCTTTCAATTCGATAGCTTAGATCACCAGACTCCTTGAGCACGATCCCACTCGAGCCTTAGCGCACACCTAGGCACAAACATAGGTCAAAGTCAACACCGAACCCCAAGTTCGAATACCTAGCCTCGGGACCACTCCTGAGCCCCCTGGGAAGTCCTAGATCCCCAAAACAAAGTGGCGGAATCGAGCCCCGAACCCTAGGTACAAATCCCTCAACAAAAGCCCAAAAATCCCATTCTGTGAATAGTGCAGCGCTACAAGCAGAAACATACCCCCAGAAGCAGGGGCTAGCGCTACAGCGCCCACTGACTAGCGCTAGTTGCAGACCAGCACTACCCAAAATCGCCTCCTGCGATTTCCTTCCACCAATTCAACCCTAAACTTGTCCAAATCTTTACCAAACTCAAAATCAAGCTTATAAACACTCTCTGTTCATCCCAAGCATCCCCAAATCTCAAAACCCAAGCACAAACATCCCAAATCTCAAGATTCACCATAGATGAACCCTAAACCCAAAAATTCAGTCAAACAACAAAGTTAAAGGCTTAGAAATCATACCATTGATGCAATTTCGACTTTGATTCATTCCTAGACCTCCTTAGCTTGTTCATCCTCAAAGCTTGCCCAGAAATTCCCTAAACTTCCCATCATCTCAGCCCAAAACACAGCTCAAACCAGCCAATCCCTTAAAACTGAAAACTCTAAGAACTTACCTCAAAAGTTGATGTGCTCTTGCTAATCCTTGCCAAATCTTCAAGTCTAACTCAAGATCCTTGATGCTCAGCCTATCATTGCTCTCCACTAAGCTTTGCTCCAAGAAATTTGAAGAGAAATGGTGCAAGAATGCACAAACCGATCCTTTAGAAAAACCCTCTGTTTTTCGCTCTTTTCTTTTCTTCCTTTTTCTTTCTTTTCCTTCAGATTTCCCACACTCTCTAACAATCCCACTCACTAAATAAAGCCTCATTTACTCTATCTCTCAAAAGCCAATTGACCAAAATGCCCTCCCCATTAATTCTAAACCCTTTTGTCCAAGTAGGGCCATTTTAGTCATTCACCCAATTCCCGCTAATCCTCGAGTGTCTCTAATATTTTCCCGTTGCTTTCCAACACCTGATAAATCACCAAATAAGTATCCCCCATCATCAAAATTAATCTCAATCTATTCTCTAAATTCCTGCTTATACCCCCAGGCTCGCCCCGAGCCGGGTATAAATTCCCGCCATGACTTTTCTGCTAGCCTGTTCACTGGGATCGTCTCGAGTCACAAATCACAGATACACCCACATACCACTGTGGTCTCAACAATCATCACATATCAATACAGTTATGCCCAACATGGCCAAAATTACAATTATGCCCTTCTAACACGATCCGGGCCTTCATGCATACTAATATACATAGCCATGCATCTCAGATAAACAAATAGTCATATAACATGCTTTAAATCATAACCATGCATTTAACTCATAAAATCACACATAAATCCCAACATGCCCTCCTGGCACACTAATCAAGGCCCTTAAGCCTTATTAGCTAATTTTGGGTCGTACAACTATCCCCTCCTCATAAAAATTTCATCCTCAAAATTTATCCAAACACATCAGTCAGAAAACCCGCAACTCTGACCATGATTTCCAAGGTCCACCGCCTTACTTTAGTTCCCAACAACACTTTTTCAGGCGTAACAATCTTGCCCCACAAGATCTTGTCTAATAGCCATACCTTTGTTAGCTTTTTGTTTATACCGCAACCCTGCTGAAACCTCAGGGTCTGCCTAGATTACAATGATTACCTTGCTGTCTAGATCCCATTTCCAGAGATACTCATAAGTCATCACCCCTACCAGGTGGAATCAACTTGTAGGCCCCACTGGCCTAACCCTTGGTACAACTTCAGGATTTTATGTTGAATCAAGAGTCAGAACTCTCCCTTCTTTCTCTGAACACCGTACAAATCCTTGTCTGATATTACGTAGAGTTACAAATCTTTCCTTCCGGAACTTTATTTTCCCAAAATCTAACAATTCACAAGTTCTTTTATTCTTTCAAATAGGCAGACGCTCCTGTCTTAAGAATTCCAACAACCTCTTTGGCTTTCTCTCTGAACCAATGCCAAATCGTAGTATTCACTATCCTTCGCCTCTTACCATGTCCTATGTCGTGTTACTTTAACAAGACGCCAGCAACTGCCACCACGACTAATTCATCAGGGATTACGCTTCCCTTAATATCTCGAGTATTCGCCTACTCAGCGCTTAATTCTTTAAGATATCTGATAAACTTTCAGACTGCCATTCCACTTGCAATCAACTGATAGTTCTAGGTTCCCACTCTGTTCTTTTCGTTCTCTAAATCCATTCCAACAAAAATTTAAATATTATAGGGTCTCAATTCAGTATCATTGACGTTCTACCCTGAAACCAGTTCACTTGACCCAACAACATTAACTCCCTCAACTGAGTTAAAACCTTTCATGTCCAAACACTTTACTCAAGGTCTAAAGTGGTCTATTCCCATGATACACTACCACATCTCCTAACCCCTCAGGGTCCAAAGGAAAACACTAGATTCTGTCACCCGCTCGACCCTCCCGGTACGACGTACCCTAGGAGGTGGAGCGATATCCATTCAGAATTCTCATTCATAGACCAAATCTAATTGGATCCTTCATCCATCCCTGGTATCCTAACTTGTACCACCTTAGCAGGGTTCTTCCTTGCTTCAACCAAAGCCGACATTTCGGATTCCATAGCTTAGTGACACTCACTAGCTAATCATACCTGCTAATGTTACGCCAAGTTCAGTCGTTGCCTTGTCCACTCCATTACAATCTATGGCGTTATTCCTTGACTGACACACGCCTCTCAGTTAGGAGTTCCGCCTCAAAATATATCTCCCCTCGCTCAATCGAGGATTTCTAACACTGATCACCCGTCTATTACTTTTCACCGCATCTGGGTCTCAACGTTATCTTTCTTACTAACACCCAATACTCAAGCACCTTATGATATGCATAACTGTCAACTTAACGTTCCAAGGATATCAACCATGATCCATTCTTTCATCTCCCGCAAGGTTCGATCCATCCTCGCGCCAAATGCGCCTGGGCGTGCACAATCTGTGATGCACTCCCACAATTCCATATCCTCATCATAGATCAAGTCCTTTATGCTAATACTCTATACTTAACCATATCACACACATATTCCAGCATCGCCAGATACCAATCCATTCTTACCTTGTCTTCTGAATTTTCTGATTTGACACCACTCATTCCGTCTAACCTCAAGTTTTTACTGTTCTCCTCACCTCTGATGTAGTTCTCTCCGGAGATACTATGCAATAGGTGATGCGCTTACCAATCCCGTTATGCTTTCTATTCTTCAGATATTCATCATTAGCTTCTTTGTGGCTTCCGATCAAATCTCCTCATCCCTGTCCTTTCTTCTTGTAGCTCTATTCTGAGTACTCCTGACAACACCCAAACTAACACTCCGTAGAACCTTACCTGAGACTCCGCCTTCTGGGTACAAACGTCTTTCGCATAATCATTTGCTCACCATTTCCGTCTGGGAGTAATCCACATGTACTGCTCATGAGCTTGAAGGGGACTTGTCCATACCGTTCATGCATCCTCTGCCTAAAGAACTTACCTGTGCTCCTGCAGCTTGAACCATTCTAGAATCTTTGTTACCAACTCCTCACACCCTACCCGGTGCAAACTAGACAATTCACGAAATGTCTCTACCCTTGGTTTCCAACTGGTAATAACCAGGTCATGGATCAACTCTTGGAGACATTGTCCCATCTTGTATCCAACATTGTACTTTTCGTTCCAACCCGACGATGCTAGCAATCCCCGCAGTATAACACACTGGCTACACCAGGCTCAAATTCCTTCGATTGCTTCAATAGACTTTCTGTCGGCCAAAACCGTCTTTTACAACATCCCTTATACCAATCCTATCTGTAGTCCGACCTTGAAGTACCCCCAAATTTTTCTTTTCATACCTACATAATTTTTTTTCCACTGGTCAGCCCAGTTTCCACTCAGTCTCATTTGCATAGTCCAGATGGTATTCTCTACAATCCATGGTTATTTCTTAACTGATTAACTCCCTCACTGCGACTCATGCTAAGGCTTCCTTAAGACAAACTCGGTTGTAATACCGTGCACTTCTTGATCACTTGCATCCCAATCCATCTGCCAGAGTTTCTAATTCCTTCTCAATAAGTATTACTATCGTCAGCCTCTCGAATAGCACCTTTGAGGCTACCTCTCTATGTCCATCTCCCTCTCGGAACATTCTCAACACCGATTTCTTCCAGTTCGTTACATGACCAAAGCATAAACCAGTCAGTTAAACACTCATCCTCGAGGAATTAGCCTCGAACTTTGAATGTATCAATGCATTCTAGTTCTCTGTTCCCTCACCATGGGAAGTCCATCCTACATATCGAGTCATTCCATGTAGTTGTTATGCCCTCACCCGACCTCCTCTCAGGTGGCATCCTCTCACTCATGTGCATACCAAATAACCTCCCTGGTTCCTGTCACCATCTTGATAACTATCTTTTCCAATCAGGCTTCCTTCCAATCTCAAATTAGGTGCCCAAGCATTGTCTGGGGTCCTTTTAACTTGATTATCACGAATCTATCTTTACTAATTCCATCAAAGGAAGCACTGCCATTGTGGCCCTAGCACTCATGCTCTAAACATCCACCATCAGTTCCTCGAACAACATGGTCCTCTCCGCCATCCACATACAGACGATAAGCCCTTACATCAGAGCGGCCTAAATACCTTAGACTATCCCAGAGTTCAGTCTTTATATGGGTCGCCAACATTTCCGGATCCATCCGTCAGTAAAAATTCCCGAAATGAATTACCCAATTCACCAAACCCATTGATTTACACTGTTGTTACCCTATCAGTCCAAACCAAACTTATAAGTCCACCAGTCTCCACAGTTCAAATTATGTCTTTATAACCTCTTCTATCAATCACCATCTGAGTTCTTTTCAACCCATTAAGCCAGTACCTCAGCCCGAGTACCATTTCCAGGCATCTCTCTGCCTCAACATTTAACACAACCCTTTAATTAGGATCTCTCATCCTCTTAACCAAGGGTGGAATTAACTCTGCCCGTCTATTGATAAATTCCTTGTCAGCCCGAACTCTCCTCAAAACCAGAGGATAACACCCTTTAAGCCTTTCATATAATACCCTTTTTCTGTCCATACCCTCACAGTAAACCAACACTGGTAACATTACTGTTAAAACATCGAAATCAGTTATTTCCCCAGAGAAATCCGCTGTTCTTCTATCCCATCTCAACCAACAAACTCCACAGCTTACTCACACACTAGTGACCCTCTGCTGCTGCCTTCAGGGATAACTGGAGATCTCAACTCCAACTTATATCTAGAATCCCCCTTTTAACACAATATCAGGTCCACATAACCCTTCTAGGAACAAACAACTCGAGTTCATCTGTCAAAATTGACCAAACTCCTGAACTCTGAGGTTCATACCCTGAACCAAAGCACAACTAGATCCAAACAACCACAGTTATCATGTACACACCAAGCATATAGGCTAAATTCACAATGATATACATTTAGCTACCAGATTTTAACATCACTAAGTATACCGAGGTCTCAACATGCTTCATACAAGCAAATAAACGGATATAACATACAGATTCAATTTAAACAATCAACCACATAAACTCAATATGCGAACCATTATGCCAATATTCATCCATATGCATAATAATATTATTCAGCACACTTCAATCTTAACATGCAATAGTCAAGGGCCCAGCCCCAACAATATCTCATGCATATGTCAACTCATTTCTCATGCTCCATATAAATAAGCAGGCAAACATGGCATTCAATCATATGTTCAACATGTCAATCATTCATACCAACCAACCCTGAGTCGAGCTTATCACTGACAGCGAGCGTACATGTTCGGTCGATCTCTAGAACCAATAAACCTTGGCTCGCTCTGATACCAAGTTGTAACGCCCTACTTCCTTAGAGCCGTTACCAAGTGAGTTTTAAGACAAAACAGTGCCATGAACTCGCTAACCGAGGTTTTTAAAACAAAAGTGTGACTAATAAAAAGTTAAGGCTGTAATCTTTGAAAATGCATCGTTTCATAAAAAAAACTTCTAGTATTAAACATTTGGGATCCCAAAATAAGGTTTGAAAACTATTTACATCTTGAAATAAGTTTACAGTTGATTAGTTATAAAAATCATAGATTATTACAGCCATTTCTCGAATAAACCCCCAACCAAAGCAGTCGGGCAGGCCAAACATGTACGCGTCGCTTCACGCTCTTCGTACTCATGGTTGGTTGACTCAATTTATGCCCTTACCTGCAACACAGAGAACCCGTGAGCCGAAGCCCAGCAAGAAAACTCATGCCGTTCATAACATATGCAAATTATACAGTTAATCATATCAGATAGTCCACAGATAAACAGGTCAACCATTAGACTAAGCAAACACGGCCATGCCACCCCAGAAGCCTTACCAAAGCCTGGGGTCTCGGTCCTCACCGTAGGGATATCACATGTATCCACTGGGTCCTACCTTGACTATAAGCATCCCATGTGCTAAGTGTTACTTCTGGCCCTACTGCCGTTCTCGGCCTTTCGTCGTTCTCGGCTCCATTGCCGTTCTCGGCTCCGCGCCGTATCATTCCACTATAATCACATATAGTATAACTCAAACAACATTCAAACAAATATCAATTCATTTAAGTCTATACCCTAACATGTAATGCAATATAGGGTCGTGCCCTGCAATCATCTCATCGTGCAATATAGGGCCGTGCCCCGCAATCACACTATGGGCCCATGCCCTATCCTACGGGTGTTATAGTTTTCTTACCTTTCAATTCGATAGCTTAGATCACCTGACTCCTTGAGCACGATCCCACTCGAGCCTTAGCGCACACCTAGGCACAAACATAGGTCAAAGTCAACACCGAACCCCAAGTCCGAATACCTAGCCTTGGGACCACTCCCGAGCCCCCCGGGAAGTCCTAGATCCCCAAAACAAAGTGGTGGAATCGAGCCCCGAACCCTAGGTCCAAATCCCTCAACAAAAGCCCAAAAATCCCATTCTGTGAATAGTGCAGCGCTACAACGCTCTAAAGAAGGCGCTGTAGCGCTACAAGCAGAAACACACCCCCAGAAGCAGGGGCTAGCCCTACAACGCCCACTGACTAGCGCTGTAGCACTAGTTGCAGACCAGCACTACCCAAAATCGCCTCCTGCGATTTCCTTCCACCAATTCAACCCCAAACTTGTCCAAATCTTTACCAAACTCAAAATCAAGCTTATAAACACTCTCCATTCATCCCAAGCATCCCCAAATCTCAAAAACCAAGCACAAACATCCCAAATCTCAAGATTCACCATAAATGAACCCTAAACCCAGAAATTCAGTCAAACAACAAAGTTAAAGGCTTAGAAATCATACCATTGATGCAATTTTGACTTTGATTCATTCCTAGACCTCCTTAGCTTGTTCATCCTCAAAGCTTGCCCAGAAATTTCCTAAACTTCCCATCATCTCAGCCCAAAACATAGCTCAAACCAGCCAAACCCTTAAAACTGAAAACTCTAAGAACTTACCTCAAAAGTTGATGTGCTCTTGCTAATCCTTGCCAAATCTTCAAGTCTAACTCAAGATCCTTGATGCTCAGCCTATCATTGCTCTCCACTAAGCTTTGCTCCAAGAAATTTGAAGAGAAATGGTGCAAGAATGCACAAACCGATCCTTTAGAAAAACCCTCTGTTTTTCGCTCTTTTCTTTTCTTCCTTTTTCTTTCTTTTCCTTCAGATTTCCCACACTCTCTAACAATCCCACTCACTAAATAAAGCCTCATTTACTCTATCTCTCAAAATCCAATTGACCAAAATGCCCTCCCCATTAATTCTAAACCCTTTTGTCCAAGTAGGGCCATTTTAGTCATTCACCCAATTCCCGCTAATCCTCGAGTGTCTCTAATATTTTCCCGTTGCTTTCCAACACCTGATAAATCACCAAATAAGTATCCCCCATCATCAAAATTAATCTCAATCTATTCTCTAAATTCCTGCTTATACCCCCAGGCTCGCCCCGAGCCGGGTATAAATTCCTGCCATGACTTTTCCGCTAGCCTGCTCACTGGGATCGTCTCGAGTCACAAATCACAGATACACCCACATACCACTGTGGTCTCAACAATCATCACATATCAATACAGTTATGCCCAACATGGCCAAAATTACAATTATGCCCTTCTAACACGATCCGAGCCTACATGCATACTAATATACATAGCCATGCATCTCAGATAAAAAAATAGTCATATAACATGCTTTAAATCATAACCTTGCATTTAACTCATAAAATCACACATAAATCCCAACATGCCCTCCTGGCACACTAATCAAGGCCCTTAAGCCTTATTAGCTAATTTTGGGTCGTTAAACTATCTGTCGGCAATACACCATGCATCAGGTACTTTATGAAAGGTGCCATCCATGTATCTGCCGCCTGAATCACTAGAGAGGTTTCTTCTACTTGGATGCTTGGTGAGGATAGCCGTTCAACAGGCACTATATTCAAGGTGTCAGCATCCTTGGCACTCGCTAATTTGGCCAAAGCATCATTATTTGAATTCTGGTCGTGAGGTACTTGCTGGAGAGTATACTTATCAAACTGTGCCAATAGATCCTTTCCTTTACCTAAGTAAGCGACCATCTTCAAGACCCTAGCTTGGTATTCTCCAATGATATGATTAACCACCAACTAGGAGTCACTGTAGATTTCTAGTGACTTTATGTTCATGTCTCTGGCTAATCGTAATCTGACGAGCAGTGCTTCATACTCTACTTCATTGTTGGATGCCGTGAAGTCGAATCTGATTGCACAGTGGAATCGATGCCCTTCAAGCGTTATCAAAATCACTCCGGCTCCAACGTGGTGCTCATTAGAAGAACTGTCTATAAACAACTTCCAAGAAGGAGTTTGGCTTTGAGGTTCAGGTTCTTCTGTCCCTTCTGGCTACTCGTTGTCTAGAAGCCCAGTGAGTTATGCGATGAAGTTGGCCAGAGCTTGTCCTTTTATCACTGCTCGTGGTAAGTAAGAGATATCAAACTTCCCATGTTCAACCGCCCATTTCAATAATTGGCATGTGGCTTCTGGCTTCTACAGAACTTGTCGTAGAGGTTGGTCGGTCAAAACTATGATTGGCTGAGCTTGGAAGTATGGCCGCAGCTTCCTAGAGGCTACGATTAGACAGTAGGCTAATTTTTCAATAGGAGGATATCGCAGTTCTACTCCTATTAGCCGTTTGCTTACATAATACACGACCTTTTGCACATTCTCCTCCTCTCTTACTAGAACAGCACTAGCAGCATATTCTGTGATCGCCAAGTAGATGAATGGGGTTTCTTTATCAACGGGCTTCAATAGAATCGGTGGCTGCGATATGTGCATCTTTAAAGCTTGAAAAGCCCGCTCGCGCTCCTCCGTCCATTCAAACTTCTTGTTGCCTCTAAGTAGATTAAAAAATGGGACACATTTGTCCATTGATTTGGAGATAAATCTACTTAGAGAAGCAATCCTTCCAGTTAAACTTTGAACGTCTTTGATTCTTGCTGGCGATTTCATATCGATCAGGGCCTTGATCTTCTCGGGATTGGCCTCAATTCCTCGCGAGTTTACTATAAATCCCAAGAATTTCCCTGATCCAACTTCGAAGGAACACTTGAGGGGATTCAGCTTCATCTAATATTTATTCAAGACGTTGAAGCACTCTTGCAAGTCCCCTATGTATCCTTCTACCTTTTTCGACTTAACCAGCATGTCATCAACATATACTTCCATGTTTGTACCGATCAGCTCTTTGAACATGTGATTGACTAGTCGCTGGTAAGTCGCACCAGCGTTTTTCAAACCGAAGGGCATTACCTTGTAACAGTAAAGTCCTGTATTGGTCCGAAAGCTAGTGTGATCCTCATCAAGTGGATGCAAACTGATCTGATTGTACCCGGAGTATGCATCCATGAATGATAGGATCTCGTGTCCTGCAGTGGCATCGACCAGCTGGTCGATCCTAGGGAGTGGGAAACAATCTTTAGGGCAGACTTTATTAAGGTCTGTGAAATCCACGCACATTCTCCACTTGCCATTTGGCTTGGGAACTAGTACAGGATTAGAGACCCATGATGGATAAAACGCTACCCTGATGAATCCATTCTCCTCTAGCTTCTCGACTTCTTCCTTCAGAGCTTTTGATCTGTCTTTGTCGAGCAGCCTCCTTTTCTGTTGTACTGGTGGAAAACTCTTGTCGACGTTCAGGACATGGCTAATAATTGCAGGGTCTATTCCAACCATGTCTTTATGCGACTAGGCAAAGACTTCCTGGTTTTTCCTTAAAAATTCCACCAGCTTTTGTTTTGTTATTGTTTCTAAGTTTTTACCGACTTTCACAACCCTGGTCGGATCTGCTTCATCGAGTTGGACATCTTCAATGTTCTCGATGGGTCCTACTTCTTTATCAAAATCCCCAAAGTAAGGATCCAAATCCCTGTCCTCACTTTGGGCAACACCCTATTTGGTGACACAATCACCTGATTGGGCTTATGCATCATTGGCTGTTTGCAATTCTTTTCAGGCAGTTTCCCTCGATCCACCTTTCTTCACCTTAGATATCGAGGCATTGTAGCACTCCCTTGCTTCTCGTTGGTTTCCCAATACGCATCCTACCCCTGCGTTAGTTGGGAATTTCATGGCGAGGTGCCAAACCGAGGTTACAGCTTGCAGGTCGACCAGAATAGGCCTCCCAATTACAGCATTATATACAGAAGGACAATCAACTACTATGAAAGTAATGAGTAATGTCCTGTTTACGGGCGCAGATCCTACTGTAACGGGGAGCCTAATCGACCATGTTGGCGCGAGCCCTTCGCCAGAAAAACCATATATGGTTTGGTTGCAGGGCTCTAGGTCCTTGACGGACAACTTCATCCCCTCCAGTGAAGACTTATACAAGATGTTGACTGAGCTCCCTGTGTCAACCAATACCCTCTTAACCATCATATTGGAAATCTGGACATCCATGACCAGCGGATCTGAATGTGAGAATCAGACATGCTGGGCATCGTCCTCAGAGAAGGTAATCAACTCCTCCTCTGTTCGAGCTTTTTTAGGTGCTTGATCCTCTACACTCATCATCTCGATTTCTTGGTCGTGGTGTAAGGTCTGAGCGTATCACTCCCTTGCCATCCCACTATCTCCTGCAAGGTGTGGGCTGCCACAGATGGTGAGTAACATACCTGCCATAGGAGCTGGCTGTAAAGGTGGCGAGCATTGGCATGCAAGCACCTGCTCGTTGCCTCCTTGATCCTCTCGCTGAGACCCTCCTACGGCTCGTACATACCTCCTTAGGTGTCCTTGTCTGATAAGGAACTCAATCTTGCCCTTCAACTGGTTACACTCATCAGTGTCATGTCCATAGTCATTGTGAAAATGATAGAATTTTGTTGTATCTCTCTTGGAGATATCCTTCCTTATAGGCGTCGGTCAATTATAAGGGACATTGGCATTGGTCACATGGTAGACCTCTGCTCTATTTTCAACAAGGGTCGTATAGTTGGTGAATCTCGACTCGTATCTATTTCCTTTGGGGCGTTTATTTTTAGATGTTGATGGCTCATTGTTCGCCCTTTTTCCACCATTCTTACCATTTCCGTTACCGTTGCCTTTGCCGTTGCCATTGGGTTTATCAGACCCGTTGGCGGCTTTGGCTGGATCTTCCTTTGGTCCCTTGTCTTTCGTAGGCGATTTCTCCTTGTTGGAAATCACGTCCTCGAGCTTGATGTATCGATCAGCTCGATCAAGAAACTCCTGGATACTTTTTACCCCATTCTTTCTTAAGCTGTTCCAGAGGGGAGAATGGCGCCTAACCCCGGCAGTTAGGGCCATCATCTTTCCCTTGTCACCCACTGTTTTGGCTCCAGCTGCTGCTCGCATGAAATGCTTGACGTATTCCTTTAAGGGCTCTCCCTCCTTTTGGCGTATCTCGACCAACTGGTTGGCCTCAGTGGGGTGTACGTGACCCGCATAGAATTGTCCGTAAAATTCCTTTATGAACATTTCCCACGATACTATACTAGCATGAGGGAACTTAAAGAACCACTCCTGAGTAGTGTCAGATAGGGTGGCGGGGAAGATCCTGCAGTGGGCATCATTCGACACCTTCTGAATATCCATTTTTATGTCAAACTTGTTTACATGAGATATTGGGTCCTCGTACCCATCAAAGTTTGGCAGTATTGGCATTTTGAACTTGCTGGGGTTTCTTCCATGGCAATCCTCTGCACAAATGGAGTGCCTCTCCTCCGATCGTACTCAATGTGGGATGTTCGGCTCCCGACCAGCTGCTGTACCGCCTAATTCATAGCATCAATTTGAGCTTGAACTGCGTCTGGGATCGCTGGGGCGATTGGTGCCGGGAGAGCATAATCATCGTGCCTCTCGCACCTGTCGTTGAGCACGTCCCTCAGGTCATCATATTTGCGCATTTGTTCGCTAGCGCCCAGCCGATCAAAGACATTATGCGATCGGGGCTTCCCCCCAACGTTATGGCTTGCAAGCCTATTTTCTCTTTGTGGGGGGTTTCTATTTCCAACTCTTTCCTTATGCCCACGATCAGAATTCCTCCTATCAGAATCGGCCTCATTACAGTCATGGCCGTCCCTAAACTGCGACCGACTATGGCGTGATCAACTGGTCACGCTGTTTCCTCCTCTAGTTGGCATCTCTCAAGCGTCAGGGGGAGGCCTACGTTGGTCGGTGGGTCCCCGTGCATTATTATACCGTGGGGAGCCCATGACCGCAGAGTCTGACTTGTTGTGCCTTATGTTAGCAGAAGGACGCTGCTCCCTACTCGATGGATTTGGCTCATCGGCCCCTGGGCATCTAGGGCTTCGGGGAGGTTGCCCAGCCCTATTCTGCCTCTGGTGCTGGGGATTGCCACGACCAGCTTGAGAGGGTGGTTGTTGCTCAGGATCCTTAATTGGGACATCTTCCTGAGCAGTAGGTGGTTGCTCTGGCCTTTGAGGGCTTGCTGGCTGGAGCGGAGGACTTGGATTTGGGGCCCGCTGTGGTGGTGCATTTGGTGGCTGATTCGGTTAAGAGGCCGGCGCGGCTTGTCCTCGAGCCAACTAAATGGCTACTTCAAGAGCGTCCGTGGCATCTCTTTACCGACGGTCCATGTCTGCCTGCCGCTCATTCAGCTCCTAACGCTGATGCTCAATCTCCATCTGCTGCAGCACCAAGGTCTCTGCCGCATTCTCCTAATTGGCCCTCAGATTGACCAATTCGTCCTACAACACACCCAGTGTTGCCCTCAGCGTCTCAGAATCCATTTCTTCCTCTTCAAAATCCAAGTGTGGCTCATTTTCAGCCATATTTGGAGGAGGAGGTTGAGAGGATGCAGCGCCAACAGCCTGCCCAGTTCTCTTGGATGTCTTCGCCATATGATCTTCTTGAAGTTTTTTGCTTAATCTCTCAATGAAAGCACCAAAATGTTGACCCTTGATTTGGTCAATGACACGGAGTCAAATAAACGACAAATAACAAAAAGGAAATCAAGAAGAGAATCAAATGGAAAGAAAGTGACACAAGCGATTTATAGTGGTTCGGCCCCAACTAGGTGGTAATGACCTACGTCCACCTAGTGTTCTTATTAATATTGAATCCCAATGTCGTGATCAAACAACTAGGGTTCTTGAGTTTCACAAGCCTTGGGAGAATTATAATTTCGGTGGATAATCACACTATGCTTTTCTCTCTGAATACAAAGATCAAAAGTTCAAAAAAGCCCCCTTTCCTTGAGCCCTCACATTCTTATTTATAGGCTCAAGGAGGTTACATGGGCCGTTGGGCCTTTATTCCCATTAAGATCAGCGTATCAAGGTAATAAAAATAAATATAATGAATGTAATTATTACAAGATTGCGTATCTAAGAGGAAGTAAATAGAAGTATGCGACCAGACTGGTCGCACCTAAACGCGAGACTTGATGAAGCAATAATTATCTGGTCGATGAACGAAAAGAATCCCTTCGCTTAGAACTGCCACATGCCAACCACGTGTAAGAAATTCTTGCCACGTCATCAGGAGCCATTTTTGGGTAAACACCTTTCAGTCCCAAAAGTCAACCCTTAAGAGAACCATCATTCAATCTCTTGAGAGAAGGCATAGATTCCATATCTGTATACTAAGTCCCCAACCATCTACATTAATGAGTTCCCAAAACAAAAGTTTCTAGCTTAATCATTCTGACAGACCCTAACGAGTGAATCAAAGAACTCATATAACATAAACAGGAGTTCATAGTAACTTCAGGATTAAGATCTATTTGTATATGATCATCAGTTGATATATTTAATTAATACTTCGAAACGGTATTTAACTAAGTATTAATAAACATATCTGGTCAAGCTCTATATATTCTCGAATATATAAAGCACCTCCACTAAAGTGTCCTACCACACTAGTGATCCGGATCTAGATCACATGTATTCATAATACTAGTGGACCGTACTTGCAGTAATTAATCTAAAGATTCCATAACTTTATTTTACTGCGAACTATTCAAGATCATTTATCTCAAACAATCCTCCCGTACCAATACGTGTTTGAGATCACATATATGAACTTAGGAATTTTTCTGATATTTACATAATATTATCACAGAATAATATAGTCCATAAAATATATACATAATAGATTCAATTTATTTATTTATTTCATTAAACAATGTCTACTACATATGCTTTCAGGGCATAATTCCCAACAATCTCCCACTTACCCTAAAGCAAATGAGGCATCTCTCTCATTCCCATGTTTCTTACATGCTCCTTAAAATATTTTATGGATAAAGTCTTTGTGAAAGGATCTGCAAGATTATGCTCTAAAGCTATCTTCATAACTGCAACATCTCCTCGATGAACTATCTCTCTAAGCAAGTGATACTTCCTCTCGATGTGCTTTCCCCTCTTGTGACTCTGTGGTTCCTTTGAGTTAGCTACTGCCCCACTATTGTCACAATATAGGACTAGTGGCTTATCCACATCTGGTACAACTTCTAGATCGAAATAGAACTTTTTAAGCCACACAGCCTCCTTAGTTGTTTCACAAGCCGCTATATACTCGGCTTCCATGGTGGAGTCTATAATGCTGGTTTGTTTAATACTTCGCCAGACAACCGCTCCTCCTCCAAGAGTAAACACTGGTCCAGAAGTCAATTTATGACTATCTCTGTCTGATTGAAAATCAGAATCAGGGTAACCATTGGGGTTCAGGTCTCCACCTAAATATACAAGCATATAATCTCTAGTATTTCTAAGATACTTGAGAATATTCTTCACTACAGTCCAATGACTCAATCCAGGATTGGATTGATAAAGGCTGACTATCCCTACTACATAACAAATATTAGGTCTTGTACACAACATGGCGTACATCACTACCGCTGAGGCATAGGGATACTATCTCATGGCTTCCTCTTCTTGAGGTGTTTTGGGACACTGTTGCTTGAGACAGTGCCAAAGTTTTGTTCTGTCTATGTCTAAGAATCTTAATGCCCAGAACATACTTGGCTTCTCCCAAATCTTTCATTTGGAATTGTTCAGCTAACCAGTTCTTTACCTTTGACAATGATGTTACATCATTCCTAATCAGTAATATATCATCAACGTAAAGAATGAGGAATACTAATATACCATCTTTGATCTCTTTATAGACACAAGGTTCGTCAATCTTTTGTTCAAAACCAAACGTTTTAATTGTGTCATCAAATCTAAGATTCCAAGATCTAGAAGCTTGTTTGAGTCCATAAATGGACCTAAGAAGCTTGCAAACCTTTTGCTCTTGACCTTTTAATTTGAACCCTCCTGGTTGAGACATGTAAATGATTTCGTCAAGTTAACCATTCAGAAAAGCTGTTTTGACATCCATTTTCCAAATCTCATAATCCATGCACGCAGCTATGGACAAGAGTATACGAATGGATTTTAGCATGGCTACATGAGAAAAGGTTTCTTCATAGTCAACCCCTTCTTTCTGTGTGTAAGCTTTGGCTACAAACCTTGCTTTGAAAGTCTCTACTTTTCCATCTGCTCCTCTTTTCTTCTTGAATATCCACTTGCAACCAATGGGTTTGATATTCTCAGGTGGATCTTCAAGAACCCAGACAGAATTGGAATACATCGATTCCATTTCTTGGTTCATGGCTTCTTGCCATTTGTCCTTGTCAGAATCATTCATTGCATCTTTAAATATCAATGGATCGTCTTTGTTTGTGTCGGACACAAGCATTTGAACTTCGTGTTCATAGCGTGTGGGTTGCTTACTAACCCTCCCACTACGACGAGGTTCTCTACTATTCTGACTAGAACTAGCAGTTTCCTCTTGCCGTTTTTCATTGGTTGTTGCTGGTGGCTTTGCAACTTCATTCGAGACCATCTCCTCCAGAACAACCTTACTGCGAGGTTTGTGGTTATTAACATAGTCATGTTCAAGAGAAGTTGCAATTGTCGATACAAATGTTTTATATTCTTTTGGACTATAGAAAATTCCACCTCTAGTCTCTTAGGAATATCCCACAAACATGCACACTTCAGAGCATGATTCCAACTTCCCGGTCTTTCCTTTAAGCACGTGTGCAGGACACCCCCAAATTCAAAAATGGTGTAAACTAGGTTTATAACCATTCCATAGTTCTATGGGTGTCTTTTGGATAGACTTAGATGGAACAACATTCAATATGTATAGAGCACATTGAATCGCATAGCCCTAGAATGACAGTGGTAATGATGAGAAACTCATCATTGATCTAACCATATCTAATAACATTCTGTTCCGTCTTTCTGAAACACCATTTTGCTGTGGCGTTCCAGGTGCTGTGTGATAACTCTACAAAATAGAGTTATTTTACCACTTTTTATGTGCTAATTATTGCTTAATTCTTGAGTTTTTAATTGATTTATTACGTTTTTAAGTAATTTTGCATTTATTAGTCTTATTGTAATTTTCTAGATTTTTATATGTTTTTATAGATATTTTATTGTTTTATGTTGTAATTTAATTAGTTGAAATTAGTGTTGTTAGTTGAATGCTAAAAATATGATTTTATTGAAATTAAATGTTATGTAAATTAAATTTTAATTAATATTTTCATGGAAGTTATATGATATATTTTATTAGTGAAAATATTTAATTTTAATTTAGTTTATGATTTATTTTGTAGGGAGTATGTTGTTTGATTGGTGTTAGAAAAGATTTAAAGCTGAAAAAAGAAAGGTAAAATGTGGCATTTTCAAGAAAGAAACAAAGAAAAGTGGCATTTTCTCAAAGGCCCAACAGCAAGATAGCCATTCGACCCAGCCACCAGAGGCCCGCCTGGCCCATGCCTCCAATTCCAGCTCCAGCCGAGCACTCCTCCCAGCAGCAAGCATCTACTCCAGCCGTCCGACTTCAGCTCTCTCTCCAGGCCCCTGCCTCGTGAAGCCACGCCTGCACCTCCTTCTTCAATTTCCCAGCTGTCCACAACATTCGGCCAGCCCCCATAAGCCGCCTGCCCCAACTGCTAGCATCTTCGGCTCAGCCAGGCCCAACGCCAGAAGCTTTCTTCCCTCCATCAGCCAATTGTTGCCACCAAAGTTGGGCCCATGCCCAAAAGGACCCCATCACCCAACCTCCAGCAGCTCACTAAGCCCACCTGAAAAGAAAAAAAAACTATTCTTTTTTTTTTTCTGAAATATTCAAAACCACAAAAGGCTAAAAATCATATTTTTCTTCCCAATGTTTTTTTTTTCTTTTCACTCAAACATCAATTCACTCTTCCCTATTTTTTCTTACCTAAATAAACATTCCTAATTCATTTTTTTTACCCTAGTTTTTAACTAATCTTCCATCCAACCAAACATTTCATATTTCCAATACCCTTACACTTACTCTATTTATCCTACCACTTCCCAATACAATTAAATTAATCAATTTATTTATTTTAATTTGATTAATTTAATCTCTATATTTTGCCTATAAATAGAGTCTTGTAAGACCATTTGGGGAGCTCTTCTTCATATTTTCAACCTCTTCTACACTTCATATTTTTCTCTCTTCTTTTCACTATTTTCTCTCTACCATTTTCATCTTTTGAAGAGCATGTCAAGTATGTTATTTTGTAATTTTTATTTCAATCTAGTTATGAGCTTCTAATCTTTTTCAAGATTATTAAGATGATGATGAAGCAAAATGTAACTAGATAGTATTTTTTATTGTATGTTAATTTCCTATTTGTGCAACATTGTTTATGGATTTTTCTATCAAAGATATGCATTTTTCATCTATTATTGATTGTTAAAGCATATTACACTTAGTTCTTCATTATGCAAAAATATGATATTCTTTGATTAAATGTTTTTCATTAAATTGTTCACATCTAATTCTTAGAGCAAAAGTATCATATTTTGCCTAAACATAATCTCTTTGATTTTTTGTAGTTTCATTAGGTTGTAACACAACTAATGCTTAGAAATTATATCTTATATAAGTGAAGAACAATCCTAACTTTTTGAAAGTAACTTGTGCTTGAATAGAAAATGTATTTTGAAAAAAATATAGTGTGATTTATTTCAACTATATCTAAACTTGGGAATCAATATACTTATAAATATTATTGAACTTGCATTTTGTGGATTGTAATATCTTAATAATCTTATTTTACATATCTTATTTGAAAACCATTTTTCTATTTAATCTTAAATATTTTTATTACTTGTCTTTTATTTTTCTAAAACAAAATCTCATCAAATATTTGGAACTAGGTTAGAATCTTCTTGCTTTGTTTGAAATAGTTTCTTTTGATGTTAGTCAACTCCCATGGGTTCGACCTCGTACTTACATGAACATTATATTCTGAAACGATTCGTGCACTTGCGAGTATAAATATTAAAACACCCTCTTTTGGGCTCAACACTGTGAGTTGGGATTGAATGCCATGCTCACGCAAATGGTCCACGAATTCAAAATCCAAGTACTCTCCTCCTCGATCAGATTGAAGAGCTTTTAGTGATTTACCTAATTGCTTTTCAGCCTCTGTGTAACGACCCCAAATTCACTAATGAGGCTTAAGGGCCTTGATTAGTGTGCTGAGAGGGCATCATTGGGTTAAATGTGATTTGAATGGTTTTATTGATTTAAATGCATAAATGTATGATTAAAATGCTTGTATGATTATATTGGTGTTAATATGATATATATATGGTATTTGTGAGAACCACATTATTATGTGGGTAGGTTTGCAGAGCACGACTCGAGGCGATACTAGGGCTAGATAGCGGGAAAAAGTCACAAAGGGGCTTAGCAGTTAACTTTGGATAAGTCAAGGCTATTTTAGGTACCGGGTAGTTATTTAGATTATTGGGTTATGAAAATAAATATATGGAGATATATTTGAGGTTAGGGAGTCTAAGCGGGAATATTGGGGAATTTTACCGTTTTGCCCTTGGGGACGTTTCCGGCACCCCGAGCCTTGGGATTGACTTAACGGGATAAGGTTAGGCTAAAGTTTAAGGAAAATAGTAGAACAGAAAATTAGACTGACCCTTTATTCTCAGCCTTATCTCTCTATTCTCTCTCAAGGAAACACAAGGAAAAACACTAAAATCTTAGGGGAAATTCAGTTGGAATTTAGTGGATTGAAGGAGTGATTTAGAGGCTTAGCTCAAGAATCAACCAGGGAACTTAATCAGTACTAAGCTAAGCATTGAATACCCTTCTTTGTGGTTAGAAATTCTGAGTTTTGGCTGGGTATTGAGATAATTGTAATTTTGATGTTAAGGGCATAATTAAGGTGGAAAAAGCTTGGGAATTGACTTGGATTCTCCTTAGAGAAGTGGTTCAGCAGAAGAGGTAAGCTCTAATTCATGATTTAGAGGTTTCAATCTGAGTTTGTATGGCTGGTTTTAGTGCTTGAATTTCTTGAGTTTCAGAAATTGAAAATTGGATTCTAGTAGGTTTTTGGGCTGGATATTTGTTGGGATGTGTTGTTAGATTTATGATAAAAGTGTTGTGATTAATGGGTTTTGAATTAGGGAGCTTTTGAATGGCTTTGGATGAGGTTTAGATGTTGGAAATGGTGGGTTTTCTAGGCACGAAGGGAAGGGTCATGGCTCTGTTCTAGAGCGCTGCGGCCCTAGGATGAAGATGAGCCAGGAGGGCTCGGCTAGGGGTGAGCGCTGCGGCACCCAAAGCAAGGGCCGCGACGCATGCCTTCTTCCAGGGATGCCTTAGGTTCTGTTTTGGGGCAGGGCCATGGCTAGGCTTCAAGGGCCGCAGCCCTTAGGTTTGTACTTGAATGTTTAGGGTTTTAAAGTACGGGAATCTAGCCTAGAGTGCTCGGGATCGATTTCACCACCGTGCTTGGTGGAATTCGGATTCCCGGAAGTTAGTTTTGTATCCGGAAACCCTTATTTGAATATTAATGGAACACTACACCTTGGTTATGACTAGGTGATAAAAGCTAGGGCTCAGGAACGGATCGTGCTTGAGGAGCGTTGCTCGTAATCAGTAACCGCAAAGATCAAAGGTAAGAAAACTACACCTGGTTGTATATCTGTAATGGGACTAAGGGTTCCCTATTGTGTATGCTTGAAAGGATGGTATTATGCCATGCAAGCTAATCAGTGAACCAAAGTTCTAAGAGTGCCAAGGGTTACACTAGCGCACAGGGCGCGGCTTGTCCACTGGTAGCCGAGGACAGCTTAATATGCACTGAGCTCGGTTTAAGCGGGCCAAAGTCAGTGGGATAAACAGAGGGTGTGGCCTAAGTTGTCGGCCCTGATTATAATGTGATATGAATGTTATAAGTAATTAATTGAATCCTTGATTCTGAATATATGCTGAATGGTTAATGTGGATTACTTGATGAGAGTTCATGCTTGGTGAATTTACTATCTGTTATTATTGTCTGCGTTGCACATCATGTTTTCTTGCTGGGCCTTGGCTCACGGGTGCTACGTGGTGCAGGTAAAGGCAAGGGCAAACTTGATCAGCCTTGATTTGGAGAGCTCTGTGAGCGGAATGTACATGGCCAGCTACTCAGCCGCCACGGTTGAGGTTTAGGCGGGAACGCGTGACCCAGAAATTGTTCATTTTGCCATAGTATGGCTGACAGTTGTTTGTATTATTTTGGGAGTCTGTAATCCAACTTTTAAACTCTGTTTCTTTTGGGATCCCATGTATATAATTGCTTAATTATATAAAATGAAACTTTTGGAACCAAAACCTTTTTAACCCTAGCTCATACATGTTTAGTGACACATTTTGAAATTAATGACTTGATTAGCAAGTCTTGCACCTTTATAAGTACACAGTGTAGCGGTCTTGGCTATCCAGGGCATTACACTCTGCTTGAAATTCTTTGAACTTTCCAAAAGTTTCAAATTTTCTTTGCATTAAGTCTAGGTAACCATATCTTGAATAATCGTCAATGAAAGTGACGAAGTATTCATATCCTCCTCTTGCTTGTACATTAAGTAGACCACAAACATCCGTATGTACTAGCTGAAGTGGTTCTGTGGCTCTTGAACCTTAGCAGAGAAAGGTCTCTTGGTCATTTTGCCTTCTAGACAGCATTCACAAACATGGAGAGATCCAATAGATAGTTCTCTTAAAGGACCATCCTTTACAAGCCTATTTATTCTGTCTAGACCAATATGGCTCAGTCTGAAGTTCCACAGATATGTTTCACTATTGGAATCAGTCTTTTGTCGTTTAATAGATCTAAGATTAGCTGTTTTAAATAACTCAGAATTATAAACAGATTTCTCTTAGCTTGCAGTTTATAAAGCCTATCGATAGATTTTGCTGAACATATCTTAAAACCATATCTTGAAATAACAATTGAATTATTATTAAAAGAAATTTTAAAATTTTGTCCATGCAACATAGAAACAGAAATTAAGTTTCTAGAAAACCCAAGAATATAATAAATGTTCTCTAAAACAAGAAATTTATTCTTCTCAAATTCCAAACGGGTTGTTCCAACTGCTGCTGCAGAGACAATCTGACCACTGCCTGCCCTCATAGTCACCTCTCCATCAGCAAGCTTCCTCGTCGAACTAAGAATAAACAAACATGGTTAGTGGCTCCTGAATCTACTATCCAGAATGAGGAATTGTCTTCCACTAAACAAGCTTCTAGCACAAGTAAATCAAATTTACCTTTCTTTTTCGCTTTAAGGTCAGTGAGATACTTTGGACAATTTCTCTTCCAGTGACCATCTTCTCCATAGTGAAAGCAAGTCCCTTTTGGGGTCTTCTTTTTGGAGTTTTTAGTGTTCTTGTTCTCTTTGCCTTTGGATGACTTTTTAGGCTTCTTTGTATTCTTGTCTTTCTCCTTGTCCTTGTCCTTGCCATTTCCATTTTTTTCTTTTTGGTTTTAGCCTTTGAAGAGGATGAGTTAGAATTAGCAACATTTGCTTCTCCTTCTTTCTCAGAACCTTTGTTAAGAGATTCATAAGTTTGCAACTTATTCAATAGTTGTGTCATGTTATATGATAATTTGTCCATGACATAATTGGTTGTGAAACCTTTAAAAGCTGAGGAAAGTGATTCAAGTATAATGCTTACTTGAGTCCTTTCATCAATGATTGCCCCATGGATAATGGCATCGTGCATTATATTGATCATGTCTAATACATGTTCTCTGACAGAAACTCATTTCTTCATTTTCTTGGTCATGTAGGATATGGTGGCCTCATGCCTGCACTGGTCTGACTGCTGCCCAAACATATCTTGAAGGGTATCCCAGATCTCATAAGCATTTTCAGTGTTCTCAAACTTCTTTCTGAGCACATCGCTCATACTCGCAAGCATATAACACTTTGCTTTGTTGTTTGATAAGATCCAATTATGGAACTTTTCCCTTGCAGTTTTGGTAGCAGTAGAGGGAGGGACTTCAGGACATTCTTCAATCAAGAAAAATTTGTGGTTCTCACATATCAATACAATGTTCAAGTTTGATTTCCATTTCATGTATTTTTCACCAGTCAACTTTTCATTAGCAAGTAAAAAAGATACAAGATTTGAGCTAGACATAATTTCTGAAAATAAATAAATAAACAAAATGAATTTATGCATATAATAAATATCAGTCATTTTTGGAATAGTAAATGTGATGCATGAATGCAACAATTAAAGAACACATAAAAAATAATTACTAATTCCACGATTAATTAATTTGAACATTAATGGACCAGCCTTAGGGTAGGTCAGACTAATTCCAAATTAATTTTGAGACAAGTTCTCAAATTTATAAGTGAAAACTTAAATCAATATTTCTCTTTTGACTTATAAACAATCGCTTGTTTGGTCAAGAATACACTAGTCCGCTCGAAAGCCTAATGTACCTTGTGAGTGTAACCCGTTATTTTAGATCAATGACTTAACTCAAGAGTGTGCCTTAGGGTCAGTCAAACTTGAAATACATCATTAAATCCTATTCTTGAAAAAGAAGTTTTCCTTGAGAATAACGCAGTCGGAAGCCTTCCTTAGGGGAACACAAGCAATGGTGTCGCGAGGCCCTCTCCATGCTACCTCGGTGCTAACTAATAATGGAGACCATGGGACTTATTGTCATAACTCCCTCTCCCACTCACTATTTTAGAATATGTGTTTTCTCAAAACATCCTATGCTTTTTAATTGGTTGTAAAAATAAAGTGATCTATTTTTACCAAATGATATTCTAATAATTACTAATCAAATTAAGCAAAATTAAAATTACAAAACTATGCCCTAAGTAATTCAATTTTAATTTGCTATAATTACTAAGGATATCATTTATAATTTAATAAAATAATTTTATTAAATACTAGAAATTAAACAACTTTTAAAATCTATTTCCACTCTTGAACTAGTTAAAAACTAGATTTATTATTATATGGTCCAGCATATAATCACATAGGACAATCCTAAGGCATGTTTCTACTCATATGAGATGCATGCACAATTTTAAATATTGTGTGGGTTATATGTATGGCATGTCAAAAATGCATGATAAAGTATTAAACAATTTAATCACATTCAAACATTTAAATAAATAAATACTAACTAAATAAATAAATAAATGCGGGCCGGGTGTCTTGGGTATTTCTAGAAAAATTACAACACTTGCAAAATTATACACAAAAATGTAAGAAACTAAATAAGACCTAAAGAGATCTCTATCCTTAACTTGGGGCCTTCACAAGTAGTCTTGATCTATTAAGCCACTAATCCATTTAATTTTGAATTAAAATAACTTTTAATTATCTTAAACAAATTTTAAGAATAATTAACTTGGGCTTTAATGCTTGATAAGTTATTAGGCCCAGTTTTGAATTTGGGCTCGTACAATTAATTTAAAATAAAACATTTTTAATTATGGGCTAAAATTAATTAAGCCCATAATTTAAATGGATAATTTTAGATGCAAGCCCTAGGGTTTAGAAACCCTAGGGGCGGCTGCATATGGTGGCTCGCCATGGGGCATGACAGCAGCTAGGAGGTGCGAGGCGCACGAGATGTTGTTGGTGCCACAACATGGGCGCGTGGGGCTGGCCGGCCCAGGGGCGCGTGTGCATGCGGCTGGAGTAGGCCCAGGGGCGCACTGGGTACACGGCTAGAGTAGGCGCAGGGGCGCGCTGGGCAGGCAGCACAGGGCCGCGGGTGTGCGCAACAGCAGCAGGCGCAGGGGCGCGCTGGGCTGGCAGCAACGCGGGGGCTGGGCACAGTGTGCAGGGGCTCGGGCTTCGGGGCACGGAACCTGGGGCTCGGGCCTTACAGAATTTTTTTAATTAATTTAACGCAGAAACTTAAATTACAAAAATTTCCTATGCCCCAAAATGGCTTACATTTTTCATCTAGAATTTTAAGACGATTCCTAAACCCAAAATAACATATAATTAACGACCCTTAAGAATAAACTATAATCATACATACATCCATCCCTTCACATATCTTACAATAACATAAGAATGCATATTATGCCTAGACAATAATTAATGTATGCAGAGATTAATGACCGCTCTGGAACCAATTTTTAGGAACGAGTTTCCTAATACACAACGGAAAGGAGGTGGGGTTGGCCCAGTGTACAAAGAAAAAATTGTAACATATTTAAATTACCTTTAAATATGCGGATCCATTAATATACATACATTAATCATAAGCAAGTTAAGAATAGAAATCATACCTCTTGAAGCCTATCAAGTGTCATTGCTATCTTTTCATAATAAGAACGATCTTCCTATCCAAGTTGCTCCTAGGTACTCACACCAAGATCTTCCACAGCGTTCTCTACACGTCAAGGAGTGTGTAGGCACTTAGAGAATGAAGGATAGTTTATTTGTGATTCTACTTGATTTACTCAACACATGAGATCAAGAGAATAGGCCTAATAATTGGTTCTTTATTTTTCAGGGAGAGAAAAGTATCGGTCTATTTTTCACAGAGCGAATAGACATAGTTATCTAAGTTATCTGTATATTTTCTGATTAGTCATACTTAAAAGAAAATATTCAAATTTAAAAAATAAATCTGTAACCAACTTACAATTTACTTTTTAATTAATTAATTATTTTATTAATGAAAATATTCAAAAACTAATTTGTTAAATTATCCATTAATTAATTAATTAAATAAATAAAAACAAAAATCATATCCCTGAAAAAATAGCAGTACACGCCACTGTGTGTGCACGTGTACCACCCCTATTTTTAAGGATATTTGATTTTTCTATTTTTATTTAATTATTTATTCAAACTACTTTGTCAGATAAAAATCTAACAACCTAATAACTAATTCAAATTTGAATTCAAATTTAAATTAAATATATTTTTAACTAATTATCAAATATAATTAATTATTTGAATAAATATTATCTTCTAAATTCAAATCCAATTTTAACTTATTAGATTATTATCTCACACTCAAATAAAGATATTTAATTAATACTACCAATTAATTAAATCCAATATTTTGGAAAATAAATATTTAATTTATTATAACTTCAAAAATTATAATTAATTAATTATTTAATTAAAATTTGAAATTAATTTAATTATTTAATATAATTTCAAAAATTATACAATAATTAAATATTAATTAATTTTGTTAATTACAACTAATTTGTAATTAATTAATTAATCACTATTATCATATAATTGCATATTTGGCCCGAAGAACAAATTTCTTCTTAAATATGTCTTTCATCTATTTTTCCTTTCATATCAACTCTTACCTTGAATAGTGTTGATAGAGCTGCTATGGGGACCTATGGACCTATAATTCCAAGCTCCAATAAATTTGAGATTATTAATTAAACTCTTTAATTAAATAATCTTAATTTATTAATCTCATGATTATTCCACTATAAATATGAAACTGTACTCTTGTAATTATATACATTTCATTTACTGAGTATTTTATAATTATAAAGCGTCCATTGATATAATCATTGCATACAAATTGACCCTCTAATAATGGTTCAGAATTAATCGGGAATAAAATTACCATTTTACCCTTTTAATTATCTCTTGTTTCCTTAAGTACCATTGACTTTACTAATGAAGGTCAATCCATAGCTAAATTATGAATTTGAGCTAAAAAACCTTTCAGTCCCAAAAATCAACCCTTAAGAGAACCATTATTCAATCTTTTACGAGAAGGCATAGATTCCATATCTGTATACTATGTCCCCAGCCATCTACATTAATGAGCTCCCAAAACAAAAGTTTCTAGCCTGATCATTCTGACAGACCCTAACAAGTGAATCAAAGAACATAACATAAACATGAGTTCATAGTAACTTCAGCATTAAGATCTATTTGTATATGATCATCAGTTGATATATTTAATTAATACTTCAAAATGGTATTTAACTAAGTATTAATAAACATATCTGGTTCAGTTCTATATATTCTCTAATATATAAAACACCTCCACTAAAGTGTACTACCACACTAGTGATCCAGATCCAGATCACATGTATTCATAATACTAGTGGACCGTACTTGCAGTAATTAATCTAAAGATTCCATAACTTTATTTTACTGCGAACTATTCAAGTTCATTTATCTCAAACACAATCCTCTCATACCAATACGTGTTTGAGATCACATATATGAACTTAGGAATTTTTCTGATATTTACATAATATTATCACAGAATAATATAGTCCATAAAATATATGCATAACAAATTTAATTAATTTATTTATTTCATAAAACAATGTCTACTACATATGCTTTCAGGGCATAATTCTCAACAGTTCAGTGTTTAATGAGACCTAGTCCACGAGTCGATTTTACTATGTGTGTATTTTGGTAGAATTTTTGCATGCTAAAAAACATGGATCCTCTACAATGAGTCCCTAGCGACATATTTATAGGAAGCCATGCATTTTTTGGGCTCACTAATTGAGATTTCCCATGCTTAATGCACAGGTTCCCCCCCCCCCCCCCTCCCAAGAGCTGCTCGGAGCCATCTTTTGACAGCGACCTTTCACAAGCGGCTTCAGGGGGCCCACCCACTTCTAACCCATGACTATGTGCTTTCATCCCCATTCCGACTTGTTGCACATAGAATGGGAAGCAATCTCTTTCCTATGCCACTATGTCGGAGTTCGTGGGTATGCGCGTCTTGGGAACGTTCTCCATTAAGCACGAACATTTTGGGAAGGGCCCATTTTGCTCAGGTACTGGGTGTACACTTGAGTAGCCGCACAGCTAACTTGCTTGGAGAGCAACACGCGTTGAGGCACGCACATGCTCCCAAAGAAGTCTCATGTGATGAGCTTCTCGGAATTTATAAGCAACATGTATTTATTTATAGTATAGGGAAACCCATATGAGTTCATCGTTTTAACTTAAATCTTAATTTGTTTGTGAATTATTTTGTTTGAGATTTAAATTTTTTTTATATTGAATATGATTTAAATTTTTCAGTTCAATTTTGATATTGATTTCGGTTAGCATAAGATTTTTCTAATTTTTTTAAAATTTTCTGATATTCCATTTTTAGTAATTACCAAATTAATTAAACCATGTGAATTAATTAAGGTGCAGAATGGTAATTAAATGGTGAAACAAATTTCAGTTCTGTCGGGACAGAATCCAAACTTGTCACGACAGAAACTGAACACAATAAAAAGACAGTGTAAAAACAATAAAGAACACAAGAAATTTTTACAAGGTTCAGAAACCCTTTCGGATAACCTACTCCTTGGGGCCACGCCCAGAGAATAAAAACAATTAATAAAGAACCACAAGTACAAAATATTGACTTAAGCAAAACAAGACTCCCTCTTGAGATTTGCCGCAACTTTGTTGTACTTCTCTTCACTAATCTGATTCTAATTGAAATGCTCAACCACTTGAACTCCCTTCAATTGCCAGCGAGTTCTTGCATCCTCCCAACACAAGGCATGTAAAAATCCTCTCCTGAAGACTATAAAAGTTGTGTTCAAATTACAATGTGTATTCACTCATGAACGTGGTATAAACTCACCACAAAAACTAAATATTCATTTTTCTACAAGATCACGTAAATATTATGATCTTGAATACAAATAAGGAACTCTCACAATTATTACAATACACTCACAAATTATGCACCAATGATTTCACTTTTTCTCAATGTCTAAGAAGCCTATTTATAGAGTCCATTTCGTGCTCAGAAAGGCTGATAAAGAATTTCCTATTAAAAGCAAAAATATTTGAAGATATTCTTGATTGATGAAGAATTGTCTTTTTTAGAAGATTCGGATCCAACAGATACGAATTTGGTGGAGACAGCTAATACCTGTATCAGATCAAATATCTCAAGATAGAAATACCAAGTAATTACTTCAAAGATTTAGTTTCCTGAAGTTTATTACCTTGAGCTGGACGAAAAATAAAAGACAAATATTCCAGAAATGATTTTGAGTAAGTACATAATATTTGTTTTATATAACTAAGATACAACTTCCCTTTATAATCATATTGTGATAAAATCAAGGTAAATAAGGAATAATATGAAACTTAATATCACAATAGTGGGAAAGTAATATTCCAAAAATTACAATAATGGGAAAGTAAAATTATCTTTTAGAAAAAAAATATTTCTATAAACTTTGCCAATTTTAGGATTTACAATCTCCCCCTTTGGCAATTTTATAGACAAGGCATATCTATTTTTTAAAAAAAGATCATGCATAAAACAAGTGAGTGCTTAAATTCACAAGAGTCACAAAATGATTCCCCCTGCCAAAAATAACCAAAGCACTAGACTAAAATAATTAACAAAAACAATGAACAATTGCAGGTCAAACAACATAATCAAAGCACCAAAAAAAAATAGTAACTCTCTCTCCCCCTCATTGTCTAAGAAAAATTCCAAAGAGCAAAAGAAACGAAACCAAAACAAAGACACATTTAGTGTTCTTTTACATTTATCAAAAGCAAATAAAAATAGATTGAAAGGAACAGTAACTGTCATGGAGCTAGAGTGGTAGATGCATTGATGATCGCCAAAGAAGCCAGAATTTGGCGCTGAGTATCCTCCATGGTAGTGAACCGCTCGGAGAGACGTCCAAGTCCTATTTGGGCAGAAGCAAGAGCAGTCGGGATAGCAGGGGTGTTAGAATCGACATTGCCAGACCCAGAATCAGCCAAATTAATGTCTTTGACCTTTCTAGCTTTGGTGGTGGAACCACGGCCTCGGGTCTTCATGGCTGCTAGAAGAGAAACAAACGGAGACACACAAAGAACAAAAACCTAAACAGCTTGGGTACAAGTGAGCGAGAAAGAAAAACAAGAAAACACTTAGAATTAAACAGCCAAGGTGAATTCGAACATATAGAGAATTCGGTGCACAAATGAGGCAAGTTCGAAAATGGGTAACCGAATTTAATGTGATAAATGCCAAAATATCTTCTTTTTTAAAAAATTCTTTCACACCTCAAAATTGGAAACTTTTGCATGATTTTGAATATAATAAGATAAAACAAATAAATTGCATCAATTATTTTTCAAACTTGATTTTTTCTTTAGTACTCGGTCAAAAAAAGATTTTATTTTTTTATTATTATTTTTTAAAATTACCAAAAATAAAAAGATAAATTGTCATACTATATGTGTCCATGTAAATGCCAAGTTAATCATTTTTTTCACAAATTAGAATAATGAATTATAATTAAAATACTAAGTGACCATAATTCGAAAAAGAATATACCAATCACAAAAAATATTTTAATCAATTCATTATATGTATGAGTTTTACAACATTCTTACACAGTCTAGTCAACAGGCATATGTGTGTGCATGTGTAATCAATTTGGCGTTTCGTTTTGGCCTTTTAAAGCTAGGGTCATTGCCCATGTTTGGCAATTGTAGCCTTTTTCAAATTGTAACCATAATGGAGGCTATAACTCTTATACTGATGGTAGCCCTTTACACTAGTAGAGTATCCTCCAATATAATTTCTAATTACCTGGTACCAACTTACTCAGTGTCAACTTTCACACATCAGTATAGGTAGCTCTTTTCTAAAATGGAGCCTGAAAAAGAAACTGGAATAAGGAATGCTCATACAAAAACAAACATAATGATTTGATCAAATATAAATTGGATGGTCTATAATTTTTCAAATATGGTTTTTATTCCTCACAACGTATAAGAATTATAACGTTCATTTTCTAAAAATTAAAAAATATGCTCATCAAATTTCTTCCAAACAGGACAAGAGATTTACACATTCACATATACAAGGCAAGACAATCAATTATTGGCAATTTCAAATAAAACAAACCCCCAAGGATTTCCTGAGGGAATCAAATCTGACTGTGTCTACAGCTTTAGTAAAAATATCTGCAATTTGTTTGTTAGTCTCAACATATTCTAAAATCAGAGTTTTGTTTTCAACAAGTTCCCTAATAAAATGATGATGAATGTCAATATGTTTCGTGCGAGAGTGCTGAACAGAATTTTTGGAGATATTAATAGCACTTGTATTATCACAAAAAAATGGTTAAAGTTTTAAGATCAAACCCATAGTTAGCCAACATTTGTTTCATCCACAAAAGTTGAGTACAACAACTTCCAGCATCTATGTACTCAAGACGGAGTTTTGTTTTTTACTATGCCAGGAGACCAAATTGTTTCCTAAGTAAAAACAACCACCACTTGTACTTTTGCAGTCATCAGTGTTTCCTGCCCAATCTACATCACTATAACACACAATGTTAGAGTTTGTTTCTTTGGAGTACCAAATGTCTAAATCAAGAGTATTATTGATATAACGAATAATTCTTTTTCAGCAGTCACATGAGACTCCATGAGGTTCCCTTGGAAGCGAGCGAACACTCCAACATTGAAACATTTTTCATGGGAAATTTTCAAATGTTTTCCCAATCGACACGGTTCACATTTACCAAAAAAATATTTACTTAAATTTGGTAAATCATGAACATGACTCACACTTCCAATTTTTCTCAAATTTTCAAAAACCACATGACCATGTTTTTCATGACACAAATTAGTATCACTCCTTATGTTTGTGTGACAACTGCATGATTGAGATAATGTGTAACAATTTTCATAGATTTATAACCCTTCAAAACACAATTTCCATTTTGGTCAAGCACAAAAAAATTATCATGAGAAAAATTTACAAACAAGTCTTGGTCACAAATTTGACTTATACTAATTAGATTAGTTTTAAGTCCATCAACCAAAAGAACATTTTGCAACTTTGGTAGTCCTTCATAATTTAGAGTGCCACTACCAAGTACCTTACAAGACATACCATCTCCAAATGTGACTTCCCCATTTTTCAAAGTCTTGAAGTCAGTGAGTATGCTTTTGTTACCTGTTGTTGACGCGGTTTTTCGCCAACAGTGTATTACGAAATAAAAAGGTAGATTAGTACTTAGTAATAAACCGTAATGAAAAATGAAATGAATTCATAAGAACACAAATCTTTTATGTGGTTCAGTGGTTAAAATCCACCTAGTCCACGAGTCTATATTATTGTTTTTTTTCTCTCTATTTTGGCAGAGTTTCAGTATTACAGAATAATGGTCCATTTTCCTGTCCAATATTCCCAGTATTTATAAGGGAATTCCATAGACAGGTTTGGGTAACCGCGTGAGTCAATCACGCATATACATATTTATTACATTTAATACATATGTGGATGCCAAAAATCCACCAAAAAGAAACTCTTTAGTCCCTGGTTGGAACATAGGGATAAGGGTCGCTTATTCATGCTATTGGGCTCGAGCCTGTAGACCTTGTTGAATACAGGAGATCATCTCATGAGAAACAACACATTATGAGCCACAAGGTTTGGCCCTGCTAAGCTAAGGGGCCACAATGAATACTGTAAGAGGATAGGTGCACAAGGCCCTCACATAGTGAGGTCCGACGTGCCTGCGCAAGGCTGACATGCTCATGGGTCAAGATGCACTCATACGCGTGAATGCTGCCAAAGACGCCCGGGACATACACCTATGGATGCTCAATATTCCATGCTTATAAAAGACCCAAAGAACGCACTTAGACCCCCATACGCCTACACTCTCATTGGGTCCTCGGGCCATCAGGCACACGCCCCCAGTGAGGCCATCAGGCACGCACGCCTCCTAGCGAGGCCATCAGGCACACGCCCCCAGTAAGGCCATCAGGAGCACGCCTCCTAGCGAGGCCATCAGGCACACTCCCCCAGCGAGGCCATCAGGCACGCACGCCTCCTAGCGAGGCCATCAGGCACGCACGCCTCCTAGCGAGGCCATCAGGCACGCACGCCTCCTAGTGAGGCCATCAGGCACACGCCCCCAGCGAGGCCATCAAGCACGCACGCCTCCTAGCGAGGCCATCAGGCATACGCCCCCAGTGAGGCCATCAGGCACACGCCCCCAGCGAGGCCATCAGGCACACAAGCCTCCTAGCGAGGCCATCAGGCACACGCCCCCAGCGAGGCCATCAGGGACACGCCCCCAGCGAGGCCCTCATGCGCGCGCGCCCCCAGCAAGGCCGTCAAGCGCGCACCCCCAGCAAGGCGCTCATGCGCACGCGCCCCCGCGAGGCCCGTGGGCCACCATCTTCTCAGGAGGCCGTTGCACCATCGCGTCACTAGTCTAGATCCATGCCACAAGGAGAAAAGTATAGCTAGGCCCCTCGCCACTAGGAGCCTTGCAAGGCACGGCCAGTGCATGGGCCATTATCGCCTCGCATCTATGCCTTGCAAATGAGGGTCATATGGCATTGATCTCATGAGGTACGGAGTCCACTGACGAACTGAAAGGAGTGAGAGTACGGACATAGTACCCACGTCAGATAAGTAGTGGAGGTACGAACAAAGTACCATCTGTTGTCCTCACCAGCCACTCCTCTGACACCCGTACCAGGCAGGTAGTGGAGGCATGATCAGGTACAGAAGGTGAGGTGCTCCCATGATCTCTGACCTTGTACCAGAGCCTACACCACTACCCCTGGAACCACTCTCCTGTTAGTGTACTCGTGTACCATCTGGTCCCCTGGACCACCATGTACCCAGGGCCATTAGAGCCTACTATAAAATGAACCCCACTTCCACAGAGAAGGGGGTTGGAAATTTTACTGTAGCAGAGGCCTAAGTGTGAATGAAAGACTGAATTCTCCATTATTGTTCTATCATTGTTCTTGAGTTATTGTTCAAATTTTTACAGCTTTCCGATTAGTGATCTTGATTTGGTAATTTTTCCAACGCAACTTAGTTGACGAGTTCTCACCGTCAACAACATATATTTCCCATTTATAATGGGATATGATTTGATCATACAGTAAATGTTCTCCTAATATCTGGGACATTAAATATGACAGCCTGGTCATAAATAAACGCATAAAAGGATTTGAGTCCCTAGGGATCCGTGGGTGTGTAGTATATTCGAATTACCACGAGCTGAATATCTCCTCCAAGCTCGTACTTCGACTGCCGTTTGAATATTATGAGCTCGCGCTTCACAACCTTCATGTCTGTAGCTTGGGTTAAACCCAGGACGCTGAATACCACACGTGTCCACATGAAACTGGAGTTGTCTACGTGAATAATAAACAGATATCATTCCCTTGGTTATTTCTTCGTATATTTATTTGCTAGCTGTACCCGAACTGAGTGAATGAACTCGGGCTAAAATTAGGGTACAACATTTTGTTGGGGTTTTATGCCCTAATTAAAACCCAAATTCTTTGTAATCTCATTTTATTATCAATAAAAGAATAGAAATCATTTTTTGACTTGGTCAATCACTTTGCTCACATGTTTTATTTTTATGATTATTTGTTTAATATAAACTTCTATTAAATCCCGAGCATATAGCTAATCTTATTTATAGTGACGTAATCACAGTGGAATATAAATATGATTATATGTTCAAAATAAGTTAGTCCTAAGATTAGTCAGTGCACCGGATTTACACTGACTTGCCAATCTACGATATGATCTACTTACACATTACAGTGTTATGTTCTTTCCAGAACATTAGCAAAGTAGATAAGATCGGATGTATATGTTACATCAGACAAGACCGATATTGACAGTTGATAAGATAAGTAAACATGTCGTTATTATCTATTCTAGTCGTATCATATAGTTGACCATAGGTCAATTCAATCTCAATTCTGAGTGGTTAGTATTCTAACTGATTGTATTATTTGAGTTCTTTGACTTGTTCGTTACCAGCTTACCCTACGGACTAGCCCATACTTACATCTTGGGAACTCGGTAGTATAATTGAGTGGGAGTGTTAATCATAGATATGAACATCTATAGCTTCTGATGAAGAAGTGAAACGATGGTTTCCTTTTAGTTTGGTTCAAGGTGTTAAATGATAGATATCTCATTTCAGTAATTAAATTAGTTTACTGAAATATCATTTACAAGGAACTAAGTGTTTTAAGGATAAAATACAATGAGGGGTAAAACGGTATTTTAGTCCTATCTCATTGTAGACCATCTATAGAGGATTGAGTGACAATTATGGTTGTAACAATGGATAATTAATAGTGTATCTATATTTGTTATAGAGCGTTCTATGAATTCAAGAGTGCAATTCCAAGTCTATAGTGGAGTCACAAGGAATTAATAAGTTAGTAAATTTATTTGTTAGATTTATGATAACTTATTGGAGCTTGATTTCATAGGCCCATGGTCCCCATTGTACCTTGGATAAAATCATCTAGATAGTCTCAATTAATTGATTTAATCATCAATTAAAATTATCAAAGTTGACCAGGTCAATTTTGGATAGTTTCACAGAGTTGTGTAATTTTGAGAAGAAAAGAGAAATTATGGCAGATTTATTAATTAAGATAAATTGGTATCTAAATTAATAAATAAGTTTAAATCAAGGTTCAAATTATAAATAATTAATTTGATAAAGGATTTAAATAATTAATTAATTAATTAAATCAATAGAAAATAATACAGGCCATGATTTTAAGTCCAATGGGCTTATAATCAAATGGGAAATTTCACGGGCCTATAGCCCATGATAATTTCGACCTAGGGCTTCAAAATGGCTATTATTTTATTGATTTTTTAATTAAATTAAATGGCCTAATTGAGTCTATAGAATGAGTGCTTAGAGAGAAGTCAAAAAAAGTAGTTTGATAAGTCACAAGTCAGATTTTCTGATAGTTTTAGATTCTCTCTAAACACAAGTCCTTTTCTAAGCCTCTTTGTTATTTTCTCTTCTTCTCTCTATATCTATCTCATGTGTTGAGAATTGACCACACTAGTCTAGGTGGTTCTAAGGATACATTGGAAGATTGTGAAGAAAATAGAAGATCGGTTCAGTTTCTTGATAATACTCTGCGACAGAAAGGATACAAGAGTTAGAGAAACTAAATGAAGGACTCTTTAATTCCGCTGCGTATACTATAAGTATTCTATTTTTTGTTTCTCTTTGAATTCAATTTTAGAAACATGTTTTAGGCTTTCTCGTATTAATTTGTTTAATATTAGATATACATGAAAATAAATAAAGAACCTGTATAAGCTTAATCCAACACATTTGCCCCCCAAGCTCCTGCTCGTGTATGGCGTCGTCACTTTCTGACCTACACAGTAGGGGCTTTTAGACTTCTGTTACACAAAATCACGCCTGCCCACTACTCGAGTACTGGACACATGGTGTACTACAATTAGCGTCTGTTCGGATTTCGAGGATTGCAATAATTCTCTTGTCACCTTTTTGCCGTCATTTTGTCTATTTAACCTTGGCCCTTGGATCTTGATCTAACTTAATAGGATGGCCCAGATCAATCTACACAATTTACGTATAAAAGGGATGGCCAAGTTTCAGACTTCACCACCTTTCATTTAAATTTTTTCCTTTTCTGCACTTCCGAACCTCTCTTCTTTTCCAAAAATCCCCAAAAATTGTTCACCGCACCCAGTCGCTCAGAAGTTTTCCAAGAACATCCATTCGCAAAGTCTACATATCACCGTTGAAGAACACACTGTAAGTATCTCATTCTTTGGTTTTAAGAGTTTTTTTTTAATGGAATTTTGTTCTTCACCTTGTTCATCCGCAATCTTCACAGTAGTCACTGTTAGACTATTTCTAAATGTTTTCAGGGAATAGGTTTCGACTTAGGTTCAACGGGTGAGTTCAAAAAATAGCTCTATAAATAAGACATTCATAAAACTGGGAAATTTCTGGGTAAATCTAAGTAATTTTAATGGTGAATTAATTTAGAGAATACCCATTCGGGATAAAGGAATTGAAGGGTTTTTAGGTTTCAAACCAGATAGCTTAGAGGTTACATTTCTTGGGTGGTTTTGTACTAAACCGCCTCCCAAGGTAAGTAGTGGTCTGGCAATCTGACACACGGATCCCTAAATATCAGGGATCTGTTAGGAAACCGAGGTGTGTAACTTAGGGTATCGCGTGGCATCACGCGATGGGTCTGAGTCTAACCTCAGCTCATATAACAAAAGTAAACCATTCCCCCCTTCGTATTCTCACGTCATAGACCTCAAATCCTCTTAGGTCGCATATTAACTAGGTCGTTCTACTCGTTAGGCGATCTGATGGCTCCACAAAAGAAAATTGCCTCAAAGAAGAATGCATCAAGCTCGTCCGCTCAGTAGAAGAACAAGGGGAAGTAGATCGCCCCAGAGTATCCCACCCTGCACTTTAGTCCGGTGGTGAAGAAGAAGTTGGTGGTTGACCCAAATGCCTACTTCGAGGCTGAACGTATCGTATTGAAGATCACGACCTAGGGGAGGGTGAACAAAATCATGTTGAGCCACAACATAGAGGTCGGGACTGGAACTCTTCTGGCTCCACTTGCGTTCGAAGGAGAACGGAGCTGCTCCCCTCTCCAAGACAACTTTGCAGCTTGGAGTGATGAGCATCTAAAGGCTGGGGCCTTTCTTCCCCTGGACCAATACTTCACGGACTTTTTAAATTATGTGAAGTTGGTTCCATTTCAGCTCCCCCCAAATTCTTATAGACTTTTGGCGGGGCTGAAATATTTATTTTTGAAGCATGAGTGGTAGGTCCCACCCCGGCAGATATATTATACTTTTTCTGCCTCAAAGCTAGCCCGGAGTAGAAAGGGCGAGGTGACGGGTTCTATTATCTCACAAGGTTTCCCAACTCTGCCCCTGTCATCAAGCTTCCAGCCATCCCAACGACTACAAAGACTTGTTATATATGTCGAATGGATTTCGGAATTGTGAACACCGATACTTCAACCGTCCTCGTAAGTTCCTTACTTTTGTGACTTCAGCTCGTGACATTTTATTCCTTTCAAGATATTTCTTTTGTACACGTCTAAACTGAATTTTTTTCTTGTCCAGCCATATTTGTGAGGACGGGAAAGTTCGTAACCCTCGGGGGTCAACACGAGAAATTGTCTGGGCTTCTACCCAGTGAGAAGGACTACCGCCAGGTCGTGAATGACATCATGATGCTGGCATGCAAGTTGATCGACGAAGGTCAAACATTGGCCTTGAGGTCCCAGGCTACCCTTCCTATGATCCGCGAGCTTCCCTCCTCTCAAGAGGAGGCCTTGCCAACCTCTAAGGGTGAGGAGGAAGAAGAGGATGAGGTGCCTCTTGTGAGGAAAAGGCGGGCTCCTGAGGCTGTCCGAGGACTTGATTTGGAATGAGCTACGTCAGGGGTAGCAGTCGGCCCCTCCGGCCAAGGTAACCCATACCCCTATAGGGAATTAGATAGGATTGTTGCTGATTTTAGGTTAGTTCGATTTAACCCAAATCAGCTCATCCATCGTCATCCTCATAACCCAGATCGTAATGTAACCCTGCTCCAATGCGTATACCACCTTGTGGTATGCCATGACTATAGTTACCCTAAGGGCACAGTTGTTGTTGACAACACTTTAAACTTTAGATCCGCCATTTTTTAGGAGTATGGAACCAACCATAGGACCTGGTCTTCTCTGCTCCATGGTGCATTTGCCCCTAGATTTAGACAATACGTAGATGAATCCAACCCTGAGGAAGGACCTGAGCCTGAACTCCTTAGGATCCCAGATATATTAACCATAGACTCTCCCTCTCCTCCAGTAATTCCAAGGCCAGAGGTCGTGCCTATCCCAGCCAAAACACTCGTGCTGGTGATAATAGACTCTTACCCCAGACCGGAGGGTAGGATCTTTGTTTTCTCTATCCTTGTATATGTTTTTGACAAATTTATTTGTGAACTAACTCCTTTTTGTTCTTTTCAGGCAAAGATATGGAACAAACCGGAGCTCCAGACCTCCGAACTGCTTTCCAGACTAAGAAAACCGACTTGGGCCCCACCGTAAAGAGGCTCAAGATCTCGAAGAAAAACCCCCTGCAGCGGGCAATACCTCAAGATCCCCTGCCAAGGGGAAAGACGCGAGCTCAACTCGAGAATCAGTTCCGGTGAGTTCTATTACTGCTAGGGTGCCCCCTCCTCCACCTCGATTCGCACCTCCTCAAGCCCAAATAATACAAGCTAAGCCTCCAACCCCCACCATCCCAACCCCGACTGTTCGAATACCAGTAGATCCTCAGGATCTAGAAAAAATCCCTAAAGCTTTTTGGGGTATCATTTATGAGATGACGAGCCATATGGTGGGGCATGCCTATAGGGCCAGCTCAAGGGATCTTAGGACCATCGAGGAGCGGAGCCCAGAGAATGTCATGGAATCAGCTATGGGAATGAACCTTACCGTAAGTTATCCTTCTTTGGTGACATTTTCCTTCTTATTATGATCAAGGGTATATCTCTGACTTGTTTTTTTGTTTGGAAATTTGTCCTGGCCCAGTATTGCAGCATAGCCTGGGCTAGGGCTAGAAATGACGAGCTCTGGGCCAAACTAAACGCTACCAACATTGCCCTGACAGCTGCTCAAGAAGATGAGTAGGTCGCCAAAGCTGCCTTGGCGGCTGCTTAAAAGAGTTAGCATGATGCCAAGGCTGCTCTTGCCTCGTCCCAGGAAAGTGAGCAGGCTGCAAAGACTCCCTTGTCTGCTCTCCAAGCCCAAATGACACAACTTCAGGCCGAGCTTGATGAAGCCCAAGTAAAACTGCTTGAGGTCGAGGCCGTTGTCAAAGAAGAAAAGACGGCCTCATCGTCTTCCATGGAAGAGATGCTATACTAGTGCTGGGCCTTCAACCCAGATGGGAACTTCTCTTTCATGGGGGTCGAGTTGTGGGATCCGTACCTTGCACGATTCAAGGCTTGGCTCTTGCAAGAGCCGTCAGAGACTGGTAAGGCTTCTGGAGCAGCTGAGGGAGATGGCGAGGAGGTCACCTTGGATGGGCGAACTGGCGGAGCTCAATGATAGCTTTTTTGTATTTATCTGTAATTGTTTAACAGTTTTTTTATTAAACAATTGCCTTCGGGCTCAGTTCAAGGTTTTTCTCCTTGTGATAGTTTGCCTGCTTTATTTCAATATATATCTAACTTTTTGATCCATTTATCTCTCCTTTACTATCTCTCATGTTTATGAATCTTTAGACTTGTACATTCAAGATTTTAGGAATCGATTTTTAGATCGGGATAGAATTTATCAAGCTTGGTTATATCCAAGTTTTGTGTGTTGATTTGTATCATACCTGTTAAAAGTCAGACCTTGAACCCGATTATATCCGGGGTTTTTAATTTATTTAAACTTAGTTCGTGATAGGTTTATTGATAACACGAGCTTTAAAAAGTCCTTGATATTAAACAATTTTCCCAACTTTCCAAGTTTCGGAACTGGTTGCATCCAGGGTTTTAAATGATTTACACTTAGTTCATTTTTAGGTTTATCGATAACTCGAGCTTTAACAAGCCCTTGATATTAAACAATTTTCCCAACTTTCCAAGTTTCGAACCTAGTTGCGTCCAGGGTTTTAAATGATTTCAACTTAGTTTGCGCTAGGTTCATTGAAAACTCAAGCTCTTAAAAAGTTGTCGAATAATCAATTTTTCCAAGCCTCTATGTTTTGGAACTGGTTGTATCCAGGGATTTTAATGATTTAAACTTACCATCTAATCTCAGGTTATATGCCCCCCAAGTAACCAGAATGTAGAAACTTTCTTAGTTGCTTTCAGAAAACTAGAACACGAACGCATACTATCTTAAAGATTATTTAATAATCCACCTATTATTTAATAAAATTCCATTTATAAATAAGCCTTACATTGATGGTGGTGCTACTAATAATATTTTTTTCAAATGTAGGGCGTTCCAGGTCTGTGGGACTACTTCCCCATTCACCCGAGCTATCTTGAAAGTTCCTTCTCGCAAAACCTCAATGACCTGATATGGTCCCTCCCAATACGGGCCTAAAACACCATCCTTGGGATCTTTATTTGCTAGAAATACCCTTCGGAGAACCAGGTCGCCCAATCCAAATCTCTGCGTCTTAACTTTAGAATTAAAATATTGAGTGATTTTTTGTTGATAATGGGCGATCTGTAACTGCGACTCTTCTCGTTTTTCTTAAATCAGATCAAGGGATGCGTTAAGTAGTCCCTCATTCTACTCTTGGTTGAATGTCCTTTGCCTGTGAGTGGCTACCATGGCTTGGACTGGAAGGACGGCCTCGCTTCCAAAAGTTAAGGAAAAAAAAGTATGTCCCTGGAGGTTCTGTGAGAAGTTCGGTATGCCCAAAGTACTTGCGGAAGTTGTTCGGGCCATAATCCTTTGTCCTCGTCTAACCTTTTCTTCAGGCTCGCCTTTAGGTTTTTGTTCAAGCCTTGACCTGTCCATTGGCCTGCGGATATGCTACTGAGGAGAAACTCTTAATAATGTCGTATTTTTCACAGAAGTCAATGAAGAGATCACTGTCAAACTGTGTCCCATTGTTAGACATGATCTTTTTAGGCAACCCAAACCGACATATAATACTCTTTACCACAAAGTCTAGGACTCTTTTTGAAGTGATGGTTGCCAGAGGTTTGGCTTCTACCCACTTCGTGAAATAGTCGATTGCCACCACCACGTAACAAACTCCTCCCTTTCCCATAGGTAAGGACCCTATTAGGTCGATTCCCCATATCGCGAATGGCCACGTGGATGATGTCATTGTTAGCTCGACTGGAGCAACTCAGGCAACTATGGCGAAACGCTGGCATTTGTCGCACTTCTGAACATACGAGATTGAGTCTTTTGTTAAAGTGGGCCAAAAATAGCCCTGCCTCAGTATTTTCAGTGCTAGGTTTTTCCCCCCAGCATGATCTCCACAAAAGTCTTCATGCACTTCTTGCAAAATAGTTTTAGCTTCCTTGGGCCGAACACATCGTAGGAGAGGCAATGAATGACCACGTCAGTACAATGTCCCATCCACTATCATATACCTCGGAGCTTGATATAGTATTTTTCTTGCATCCTTTCTATCCTTAGGTAGCCTTCCTGTTGTGAGGTATTCCATTATGGGAGCCATCCAGGTCAGTCTTGTGTCGATCATTTCAACTTCTACCATTTCTGCTACACTCGGATTCTCTGAGAATTCCACTGGCACTACATTCAATGTCTCAGCATCTTTGGTGGTGGCAAGCCTTGCCAAAGCATCAGCATTAGAGTTCTACTTGCGAGGTATCTATTTAATAGTATTGTACTCAAATTCGGATAGCATGCCTTCACCTTAGCTAGGTAGGCCGCCATCTTGGTACCTCGAGCTTGATATTCTCCCAACATCTGATTAATCACAAGCTGAGAATCACTATAGCATTGGACGACTTTTTCCTTGAGCTCCCTTGCCACTCTCAGCCTAGCTAGTAAAGCCTTAGATTCAACTTCGTTGTTGGATGCTTCGAATCTGAATCTTAGATTTGTATGGAATCAATGCCCTTCCGGGGAGGTTAAGATGATCCCTACTCCCAATCCGTACTCGTTTGATGATCCATCCACGAAGATTTTCCATAATTCCTGCACTGGTGCCTTCAAGAGCTCCTCTTGAAATCTGGTGCATTCAGCCACAAAATCAGCAAGGACCTGACTTTTGATTGAGGTCCGTGGCACGTACAGTATCTCAAATTGGCTAAGTTCGATAGCCCATTTTAACAGACGTCCCGACGTTTCAGGTTTTTGCAACACCTGCCTTAAAGGTTGGTCGGTCATGATGTTGATTGAATGTGACTGAAAATATGGCCGGAGCTTCCTGGAAGCCAATATCAGACAGAATGCCAGCTTCTCTATTAGTGGGTATTGTGACTCAACTCCAAGAAGTCTCTTGCTTGTATAATATACTGGGTTTTTAGCACGGTCTTCTTCTCGGACTAACACGGCACTGACTGCATTTTTTGTCATAGCCAAATAAGGAACAGAGGTTCTCCAGACATAGGCTTAGATAACACTGGGGGCTCGGCTAGGTGCGTTTTTAGGTCGAGTAATGTCTGTTCGCATTCCTCAGTCCATTCAAATTTCTTGTTTCCCCTGAGAAAGTTGTAAAATGGGAGGCACTTGTCAGTAGATTTTGAAATAAAATGGTTCAAAGCTGCCACCTTTCCAGTCAGGCTTTGAACTTCTTTACGCGACCTGGGTGAGGGCATTTCTACCAGTGACCTAATTTTCTCGGGATTTGCCTCTATTCCCCCCATGTTGACTATGAAACCAAGAAATTTTCCTGACGCCACTCCGAACGTACACTTCTGAGGATTTAGCTTCATGTCATACCTCCTTAAGATTCCAAAACATTCTTTCAGATCAGATACATGGTTATCGATAGTCTTGGATTTGACAAGCATATCATCGACATACTGCTAGGAAAAAATAGATTGCCTCAATGGAAATGGGTAAGATAATACAACTCTATGCAATAATATTACAAATAAATATTGATTGATTGAATAAGGTTACAACTCTATAACTGAAAATACAAATAAACTAAAGAACAAGAAGAAGAGAAGAAGAATAGAATAGTGAAAAATACAACTCAAAGCAAAATATTACAAGTAAAGTAAAAGTGTTTGAAATAAAGAAAAGAAGATTACAACTCAAAAAAAAAAAATACAAATAAACAAAAGAAAAGAATATGAAGATGAAGAGAAATAGAATAGAAAGAAAGAACAAACAAACTAAATAGAAACAACTCTCACTCACACTACCAAAGTGAAGAGTGTTGGGGATCACCAACTTGAACAAGGTTTGAAACCTTTGTCCAAAAGCTTATTTCCCCCTAACTCAAGCACTAAGGGATCTCTCACAGATTATAGGAAATGCTTTCTGGAATTATCAAGCCTCAAGGTGTTTCTAGCCAAGTGCTCTAATGGATAGAAAATATTGTGTCTTTCAAGTGAGCTATAGGCTCCTATTTATAGAGTTTAGAGACACCCTTTGAATTTCAAATTCCACCAATCCCTATGGCTGTTACCAATGTTTAATTGGATTAATATGGAATTAAAAATGAGATTTGAGAGTTATTTGAGTTTTTTGAGTCGTTCAACAAAGATTGAAAAAATTGAAAAATTGGTCAGTTTTTGGCCTGTGGCCGCGACCAGAGACATTAGTGGCCGCAGCCACTACTCTCTATCCCACAGGCCGCGGCCACTGACCATTTTCAGCACTTAAAAATGTGCTATTTTTCCAAACGGTTCCAAACCCTCCCAAATGATTTTGTAACTCCCAAAACACATTATTGGTGTTAAAATCATATCTCTAATAGCCATTTCACATATGGCTTTATGAAATTCATCTCAATATTGTGTAACACCAAATTTACACAATAAAGGGTAATATTTGGAAGTTACAAATTTGTAACACCAAATATGTTACATTATTTGGATATGTCTCATATATCTAAATATTGTAACTCTATATTATATGTTACAATATGTGACAATCTTTGTCACATTTATTTAATCTAAAACATTATATTATAATATAATATAATATTACATTATATTATAAAATAATATAACATTCCCCCACTAGATTAAATAGTTATCTATTGTAACACTTATTTAATCAATCATTATATTTTAAATCTCGAGATCACCAATGTATCAATTAGTGAGTAAATTGAAAAGGCTTAAAAGTGTGCTGAAAGAGTTGAACAAAAAAGGAGTAGGGGATATTCAAGCCGCAAACATACAAGCGCATCAAGAGATGATTCATTGGCAACATGAGCTGAATTCCCAACCTTTGAGTGAAATGCTTATTGCAAAAGAGCAGGAGACTAGAAGCAAATATCAAGCAGTACATAAAGCATACCTTTCTTTTCTGCATCAAAAAGCTAAAGTGCAGTGGCTTAAAGAGGGTGATGATAATACAGCGGTGCTCCATGCTAGTATTAGAGCAAGGAAAACTAGTAATCGAATTTACTCGATCAAGAATATTGCAGGGGATTGGATGGATGATCCTAGAAATGTCAATGAGGCATTTCTCCAATTCTATGAGGAACTTTTGGGAACTCAAATGGCAAATAGGAAGTCAGTAATTAAACATCTCGTGAGGCAGGGGCCTGTACTTTCAGAGGAAAATCATCATTCCCTGGTGAAGAATTTCACAAAAGAAGAGGTAAAGGCTGCAATGTTTAGCATTCCAGGCAGCAAAGCTCCAGGGCCTGATGGTTACAGTAGCTATTTCTTCCAAGATAACTGGAAGTGTTTGGAGGAAGAAGTTTGTACAACAGTGCTGAATTTTTTACACACAGGGAAGCTTCTCAAAGAGCTGAACTCAACAACTCTCACACTTATTCCAAAATCCAAGTGCCCAGATAATGTAAGTGACTTCAGACCAATACCATGTTGTAATGTGATTTATAAGGTGGTGACCAAGATGTTGTGTGCTCGATTGAGGAATATTCTGCCTAGTTTGATTTCACAAAACCAAAGTGGTTTCATTCAAGGGAGGTATATCGCTTATAACATTATGGTTTGTCAAGATATTGTTCGGCACTATGACAGGAAGAATGCAAGGCCTAATTGCATGATTAAATTGGATCTATGGAAGGCGTATGACACGATAGAGTGGGGTTTTATTGAAGAAATGTTAGAGGCTTTAAAGTTCCGAAGGAAGTTCATAGAACTAGTTATTGTATGTATTCGAACTCCGAGATTTAGCCTGATGTTCAATGGCACACTTCATGGTTTCTTTGAAGCCAAAAGGGGGCTAAGGCAAGGTGATCCAATGTCTCCCCTTCTATTTGTGTTGGGCATGGAGTACCTCTCTAGAATTTTGGCTCAGGTTGGACAGAAGAGTGAATTTAAATTCCATGAGAGATGCAAGGATATTAAGTTAAATCACCTTTGTTTTGCAGATGACGTTCTCATGTTCTGTCATGGAGATTACAAGTCCATTCTTTTGATACTGCAGGGACTTAAACTATTCTCACAAATCTCTGGTTTACAGGCCAATGAATCAAAATCAGCCATATATTGTAGTGGTATGACAGACCAAGAAGTGCAAAGAGTGGTGGATGTTTCTGGTTTTACAAAAAATAGGTTTCCATTTAGGTATCTCGGCATACCAATCTATGCAAGAAGGTTATCAGTTGCTGAATGTGAAGGGTTGGTAGAAAAAATGATTCAAAGAATAAAGGTTTGGAGCTCAAGACATCTCTCCTCTGTCGGTAGAATCACTTTGATTAATTCAGTGCTCATTACAATCCACTCATACTGGGCACAAATTATGATTCTTTCAAAACTTGTTTTGAAGAAAGTAAATGCAATTTGTAGAGCTTTTATATGGAAAGGAGTTGAGGACTTCAATGGCCCGAGTTATGTGGCTTGGGATGATCTATGTAAAGCTAAGAAGGAAGGTGGCTTGGGGTTTCGAAGAACTCTGATTTGGAGCAGAGCTGCTCTTGGGAAGTATGTTTGGGCAATAGCAACAAAGCAAGATAATTTGTGGGTCAAATGGGTTCATAGTGTGTACTTGGGGAACAATAACTGGTGGAACTATACAGCTCCTTCTACAGGCAGTTGGTATTGGAAGCAGATAGTAGAGGTGAAAGAAAAATTCAAAAACAATACCAAGGCCCAGCAACTCATAATTGGAGAGTTTAGTATTCACCAAACTTACAAGGCTCTAAATGAGAGTAACAAGGAAGTCAGATGGCATAGAGAAGTTTGGGGGCGTTTTAGCATCCAAAACACAGGGTAATTTTATGGCTTGCAATGCTAGATCGTCTTCAGACTAAGGCAAGATTGTGTAAATTCAATATCTGCAATATCACAGAGTGTTTATTATGTGGTATGGCTAATGAGAATGTTGAGCATCTGTTCTTTGGTTGTCATCTCAGTAGGATCTTTCTGGATAGATTGAAACAATGGCTTGGCTGGAAGATTGCAGGAAACTCGCTTCAGCAGGTTCTCCGGTGGATATCTTAGTCTATCATATATGGAGATCTCGGAATGATGCTTATTGGAATCATTATACCCCAACAGTTGAGATAATGGTTAGAAGAATTAAAAGTGATGTGAAAATTAGAATTACAAATACCTGGAAAAAAGAACTTAAACAGCAGGATAGAGAATGGGTGGAAATATTGTAATTAGATATTCTAGCAGGCTAGTTTTGTTTCATTAGTCCTGCTTAGGTTGTAAATTTGAGGTTGAAGTAATACACATTGAGCTGATTGATCAAAAAAATATATATAACATATCCCCCACTTGATTAAATAAGAACTCTCTCTTATAGGAGTCATTACATTAGTGCATAAAGCAAAGTGTTTTTCAACTTGAACTTTACTATAGTGTAATTATCACAATTTTTTTTGAAAATTTGGTTGCACTAGGCATTGAACCATCTTTTCATGATAACAAATCGGTGATAACACACACACCTTTGCGATGTTAAGACCTCTATGTCTCGCTTTGCACCGTTAATGGCCATGTGCACTTTCCATTCATGGACGTTCTTGAGAATACTCCCAATTCTCATGAGAGGCGGCACCACCCCTAGGTCCATATAGGTAGAATTCTTACAGTATTTTGTTACCAAAAATACTTGTCTTCACAAGACTGAATTCTATTAAAAAACCTTTCAGTTTTAACCCTCAATTTGGTAACACACAGGTACTCAATATCTCAGATGGGACTTGTTTTGAGTACAACTAATATTCACTTGATTGACGTGTTGTTACCTATTGAACCTAACACTAGTTGAATAACTAGTGTTAAGATAGGTTACCACCAATCGTGAATCTCTTTAGGCATTTTAAGTCCCATCGCTTAAGATGATGCAGCCACTAAATCCCTCGTTAGTGGCTTAGTGAAAGGATCCGCCAGATTTTCACTTGTTCTCACATAGGATATTGAGATGACTCCTCTTTGAATCAATTCTCTTACATATCCATGTCTTAGACTAATATGTCTAGACTTCCCATTATACACTCCGCTGTATGCTCTAGCCAATGTCGCTTGGCTATCACAATGTATCGATATAGTAGATACATTTTCTTTGATTAGGGGAATCTCTATCAACAGATCCCTTAACCATTCGGCCTTTTTGCCGGTAGCAGCTAGAGCTATGAACTCTGCTTCCATAGTGGAATGAGATATACAGGTTTGTTTCTTGGAACCCCAAGAAATTGCACCTCCACCAAGTGTAAATACCCAACCAGTTGTGGACAAGTTGTCCCCAAGATTGGATATCCAACTTGCATCTGTATATCCTTCTAAAATTGAAGGAAATTTGGAGTAGTGAAGCCTTAATCCTTTGGTTTTCTTGAGATAACCTAGGACTCTTCCAATTGACTTCCAGTGATCCACACTTGGATTACTTGTAAACCTACTAAGTTTACTTACCGCAAATGCTATATCAGGTCTAGTACATTGGGCAGCGTACATTAGACTCCCTATAGCACTAGCGTACTCTAATTGAGCCACCATTCTTCCTTCATTCATCTCTAGTTTTACACTATGATCGTATGGAGTATTGGCATCTTTAACCTTGAGATGGTTAAATTTGGTCAATACTTTCTCAACATAGTGGGCTTGCCCTAACGCAAAACCCTCCACTATGTTTCTTTACTTTGATACCAAGTATGGTGTCAACTTCTCCAAGATATTTTATCTTGAAGGTTGATGATAGAAACCTCTTCGTTTCTTCTATCCCTTTCATGCTATTACTTAGAATAAGCATGTCATCCACATATAAGCAAAAAATGATCACATATCCCTTGCAAGTTTTGGAATACAAACAATTGTCTCCATTGTTATGTCTAAACCCATTAGACATGATGGCTTGATCAAATTTCTCATGCCATTGGGTAGGAGCTTGTTTCAATCCATATAAGGATTTTACAAGTCTACATACTTTATGTTCATATTTTGGTAAGACAAACCCTTCGGGTTGTTCCATATAGACCTCCTCATTGAGGTCACCATTAAGGAATGCCATTTTGACATCCATTTGATAAACATACAAGTTGCATATAGAAGCTAAAGCGAACAAAATTCTTATAGAAGTTGTTCTTGCAACAGGCGCATAGGTATTGAAATAATCGATATCCTCTTTTTGCCTAAACCCTTTAGCTACTAATCTAGCTTTAAAGGTTTGGATAGTGCCGTCAGTGTGGTATTTTCTCCTAAATACCCACTTACACCCAATTGGCTTAGACCCCAGTGGGAGGTCTACCAATTCCCACGTGTTATTGGAAAGAATGGAATCCATCTCATCATTGATGGCTTCTTTCCAAAATGCACTATCTCTTGATTGCATATCTTCTCTATAAGTCTTAGGATCATCCTCAACGAGAAGTACAATAGGAATTTTCCTAATAACTTCCTCTCTATTTCCTTCTACCATGTAGAACGAAATTCGTTGAGAATCTATCTCATCCACTACTAGACTTTTATGATTTTTAAGCCTTTGACTTCTTCTAGGTTCAAAGGGTTGCTTTATATCCTTTTGAGAATTCTCCTCTTGAGAATCAACTTTGGATGTAGAAGCTTGAGAATTGTTCTCATATAACATATTCTCCTTTAGAGATGTTGAAGCTTGAGAATTTTTGTCACATAACATATTTTCAAAAAATTCAACTTCTCTAGATTCAATCACAATATTAGACTCTAAGTCTAATAGCCTATAAGCTTTACTATTGTTGGCATAACCAACAAAAGCACACTTTATGGCTCTTGAACCTAACTTTGTTCTATTAGGTTCGTTTTTCTTGCAATATGCAAGACACCCCCACACTTTGAAGTACCCTATGTTGGGTTTTCTTCATTTCCATAACTCATATAGAGATATCTCATTTTCCTTCATCGGTATTCGATTAAGAATGTGACAAGCAGTTAAAAGCGCTTCACCCCATAAGTTGAAGTTCAACTTAGAAAACACCAACATAGAATTTATCATCTCTAGATAAGTCCTATTTTTCCTTTCGGCAACACCATTGTGTTGTGGTGTATAAGGTGCAGTGCACTCATGAATTATACCATTTTCTTCACAAAATGTATTGAATTCATTAGAGAAGTATTCTCCTCCTCTATCACTTCTTAGTACCTTATTCTTTTTATTTAGTTGATTTTCAACTTCTAATTTATAAAATTTAAAAGCATCAAAAGTTTCATCTTTTGCTTTAAAAGAAACACATAGGTATATCTACTAAAATCATCTATAAAAGGAAGAAAATACCTTTTACCACCTCTAGTTAAAACACCATTTAATTCACAAAGATCACTATGGATTAAATCTAGTAAATTAGATGATCTTTCTACACTAGGAAATGGTTTCTTAATCATTCTTGCCTTAACACATGTTTCACATTTACCATAGTTTTTAATATTGTATGCAATCATACCACATTTAAATACTTTTTTCATGGTTGAAAAACCTATATGCGATAGTCTAAGATGCCACAAAAATAAAGAATCATACTCAACAATATAGGCGGAATTAGCATTTTTATTGATAACATTGAAAGTTACATCATTGGTGCACAATTTAACCATACCCTCACAAGAGTACCCCTTTCCCAAAAATACATTTGATTTGGTAAGTATAAGTCTACCGGACTCAAAAATGGCTTTAATGCCGGGCTTGCCAAGCAACTCACCACTTACCAAGTTTCTACTCATTTTGGGAACATAAAGTACATTCACTAATGTAACTTTCTTGCCGGAGGTGAAAAAGACTTCAATGGTACCTTTGCCAAGTACCTTGAATTTGCCCTCATTGCCCATTTGAATCTCATGGTTGCCCTTTGACTCTTCAAAGGTCTTGAACAATGATTTGTCATAGGTGACATGGACGGTGGCACAAGTATCATACCACCACCCTTTCACCTTGCCTTGGACCGCATTCACCTCACTAAGGGTCGCAACTATGTTTTCCTCTTGAGTTATGTTCACCTTAGGTCCTTGTTGGTCTTTTCTATGCCTACACTCTCTAGCATAGTGACCCTTTTTCCCACACACAAAGCAAGGACCTTTCTCACCCTTAAACTTGTTTGGGTTGGTTTTTGGACCCAAAGGCTTCTCGTTACCCTTTTTCCCTTTGTTTTTTTGGATGTTTTGGTTGTGACACCACATTTGCTTTGGAAGTCTCTCCATTAGACCCCTCCACAAGTTTATCTCTACATATCGATTCCTCTTCGATTGGAATATGCTTTTGGATTTCCTCCAAAGAATAATCCTCATTTTTATGAAGGATTCTTTTCCTATAGCTCTTCCAAGTTGGTGGTGATTTAGCCACTATAGCACCAACTTGAAAGGCCTCGGGAAGTTCAATCTTTAAAACTTTCAGTTTGTTAACAATTATTTGTAATTCATGAATTTGAGGAAGAATAGGTTTATCACCAAAAAATTTGAAATCAAAGTATTGAGATATCAAAAACTTTTTGGTACCTTCCTCTTCCGCCTTGAACTTTTTCTCAAGTGCATCCCATATCTCCTTGGCCGATTTGGTCTCGGTGTAGAGGTCATAAAGCCTATCGGATAGGGCATTGAGGATATGACCCCTACAAAGGAGATTGTCCTCCTCCCTCTTCCTTCTTTTCTCCACCTCCTCGGGAGTGTCCTTGTCGGATGGTGTTGGGAGAGGTTCTAGAGTGGATTCTAGAATGTAGGGGATTTTGAGAGTGGTCATAAGGAATCTCACCTTGTCTTACCACCTAGTGAAATTGGATCCATCAAACCTATCCAACCTCACTAGGTCTTGATTCATGATTTTGATGGTCTCACCTTTCATTGAAACAAAGAAAGGGTTAAGCTTTTGAATGTTAGGAAAAAATAGATTGCCTCAATGGAAATGGGTAAGATAATACAACTCTATGCAATAATATTACAAATAAATATTGATTGATTGAATAAGGTTACAACTCTATAACTGAAAATACAAATAAACTAAAGAACAAGAAGAAGAGAAGAAGAATAGAATAGTGAAAAATACAACTCAAAGCAAAATATTACAAGTAAAGTAAAAGTGTTTGAAATATAGAAAAGAATATTACAACTCAAAACAAGAAATACAAATAAACAAAAGAAAAGAATATGGAGATGAAGAGTGTTGACCCTGATTTTGGTCAACGACACGGAGTCTAGGAAAGGACACGAAAACGATACAGAGCTTGAAAATAATCTAATGGAAAGATAAAGAACACAGGGATTTATAGTGGTTCGGCCCCAGTAATTGGTAATGACCTACGTCCACTTGATACTATTATTAATATTGAACTCCCAAGGTGTGATCAAAGAATGAGGGTTCCTGAGTTTCACGGACCTTAGAAGAAGAAAACAATACAGTGATGGATAATAGTAATGTAATTCTTTAAGCAAAAAGATCGATCCCTTTCCTTGAGCTATCTCTTGTATATTTATAGGCTCAGGAAGAGTTACATGAATTAGGAAATAATATCTATCCTTAATGATCGGATCTGCAGGTCATAATGAAGAGATATTCTTGGATATCCTCACAACTGTACAGATCTTTACATAAATAAGCGAACATACGACCAGGCTGGTCGTATATAGAATTTGATCTCTTTGTGTAAAAATAATGTTGGTCGATAGGCGAGCCGTATCTCTGCTACGTGTCTGCCACGTGTCAAAAATCCTTGCCACGTCATCAGCAACTGATTTGTGGATAAACATTTTCCTCCCAAGTTTATTTATTGTGACCAGCAATAAGTAAACTTAGGAAAATAAATTTTCGTATACCCCACGAAATCTGTCAGAACTCTCGTGCTTTCTTGAAAATAGTGACCTAATCACGTCCAATCATGCCTTTTCAGTTTTCAAGAAATCATTCCGACGGCTGTTACACTCCCCCATGCCTTGAAAAAGGTAACCATGATTACCCCTTTTCGGCACACATCAGCTCTATAAATAATCCCCACAATCTTCTTTTAACTCTTTACACACCATCTTTTTGCCAAGAACTCTCAAGAAATATATTTCAGAGCCCCGGACTTTAAGGTTTTCAGTCGCTTTGCAGAGGATCTCTCGCCTGCAAACTCAAAGTTCTTCCTTCTCAGAATCTCCAATCTCCCCTCAGGTAAACTTTCTTCGACGTTTAACCTTTTGAGATGCCATGCATGATGCTTCTGTACTCTGAAACTTTTTGTGTTCTTGGGTAGAAATTTGTGAATATTTTGCATATACCCTTTGATGCTTGATAGGGTAGTGTACTTTTGCTTTATATAAGTTAAGAATCAGTTTGATAGTTAGGATCATGGATTTAGGGCGTAAAATCGAAGTAAAAATTCGATTTTTAGGCTAGCTGGAAAACTGGGTTTTTCCCACCCCTTTGGAGTTGAAAAATATTTTTTCAGAAAAAACTTTTTACTTTCACTTTTTGATCCGTTTTTCAAACTGCTCGCATAAAATTTAGTGTTTCGGTTAGAATGCTGCTGGTCGATAGACGCGAGCAACATTATTCCAAATTTCAACATAAGCTCCTAGGCTATGCGTCTTATCTCCCCCTTTGTCTGTTTGCAGTTTATATGCAAGACCCGTGAGGAGGAGAAAGACCCATCGACGATGATCTGCTGGCTCAACTGCTTGAGGATGAAGAACAACCCTCGACATTGATACCTAATATTCTTTTTTCTTGTATTAATCCAAACACTTCCCCAGTTTTGACCCGAATCATGGCTCACACCAAAACTAAGGCCCAGAAAAGAAAAACCTCCAACACTTCTCATCAGCCTGCTGCTGATGCTCCCTTAACCAGTGGTCGAGAGGAAAATTTCCCTGATCCAAACATCCAAAGACACGCCCGCCCTCGACACGCTACTAAGCCGGATGTCGAGTGGCATGTAATCTCTGAAAGTAGGGTGGCGGTCAGAATGATCGCTAACTACTTAAGAAAATATAGTCTGACAGGGGTGACCCTAGTCAAGCCCAACCCAGACCAAAGGGCTAATATGCCGGGAGGCGCCTATAGCGCTTGGTCGCGGTTTCATGTTGAGGCAGAGGCTACCTTGCCTCTTCAGGGTGGCCAACTATTTTGGAGTTGCCCCCTTCCAAATTACCCCAAATGGATATAGGATGTTCGCTGCACTCTATATCTTGTACAGCAAAAAAAAATGGCCCGTGCCATCGCCACATGAGGTCAACTATCTGTTCGACCTCAAATCTAACCCTAACCATGAAGGCACGGGGTTCTTCCATCTTTGTCATCAGGAAAACAGACGCACTTTCCTGACTGACACGACCCACATCTCAAATGTGGGGAGGTACTACCAAGAGTACTTCCTTATGCCTGACCTGGTCGCAGACAACCTAGCTTTCGTACGAGGAGGTAAAACTTTCGTATCGCTGGCTGAATTCTTCACTTAGTGTTTTCCTCCACAATGTCTTAAACTTTTGATGTCTTCCAGGCCCGTGGCCGCGACCAAACCCAACTCTGGGAATGGAGTCAAGATTGGCACTCTTAGCCAGCATGCCAGATGCTAAGAAGAGTTTCAAGAATCTGGTTACAGAGGCTAACCTTAGGTTGGCTGGCCTCTGGGCCCCTCAATCAAATATGAGGGGGCCTTCGGCAGGGAGTGTTCCCGCCGAAGAGGAACCCGAGCAGCAACCCCGAGCATCTCCTCCGCGGAGGAGACTGACTGGGGTCATGATCAGGGAACCTACTAGCACTCCTTGAGCAGAGAGGCCCTTGGCCCCCTCGGGGAAAGGAAACTAGAAGGCCACCAAGCCTGCCGAATTCTCTGACGACTCATCGGATGACAACGGTATAGTAATTTCGCTTTTAAACAATTTGTCAATTCCCTGTCATCTATTCGATGGGGACGGCAATTTTAAATATGCTCCACACTTAGGGCTAGACTTCTTTGTGTCAAAGAATGAGTGTAAGACTAGTAGAGTTTGTAGTGTAGCGACCAGTAATAATAGCTCGGGTATTGGACTTTGCAATCCTTTGTTGTTTCTTTTTCTGATGTAATGTGTTTGGCTATTCATGCTATCTCATGGTTTGACTTTGTTCTTGCTTTTCAGGTATGGACTCCACCAATGTATTCGACCTTTACAACACCCCAGAGGCTGCTGCTGCCCCTCAGAGCAAAAATAAAGCCAGCAAGAGACATGCTGGGGAGAGCAGCAAAGAGCCTCAGCTGAAGAAGGTCCGGAATGCAGGCCCTTCGGAGGCCGGGCCCTCAGCCACCGCGACTCTGCCTTCCCCCCGCAAGCAACAGACTCCATCTGCTGCAGCCGGGTCGACTCCTTCGCCTGCTGCCCCATCTGACCAAACCCAGCAAGAAGCTCCTGCCTCAACCGGGAATCTGATGGTTGGCCACTCCTTTAAACTGATTAAGGAGAGGCTTACCAAAATCGTCAATCACGACCACTGCCGGGCGGCAATAGTGGCTACGGAGACGATGGGCGTCGACCCAATTCTAAATTGAGCCCTAAATGAGTTCACCAGTGTAAGTTGTCTCCTTTGTGACATTAGGCTTTTGGTAATTTTACTGTTTGTCTAATTTTTGTTCTGAATGCAGGCCATGCTGACTCTTACTGCTGGTCACATTCCCCTGGGTGCCGTCACCGAGGAGGCCAGGACCTCGGATCAACGGCACGAGGATGAACTCAAAGCTGCCGAGGCTAGGCACGCTGATCAGCTGGCGGTGGTGACTGCGGAAAAGGCCCAACTGGCCAAGGAGTTGGAGGAGAAGCTGAAGTCTTTGGAAAAATCTCGCGAGCTGAGGGACCAATACAAGGAGTCCAACCGCTCTAATTATAAGGTGGCTAATCAGCTCGAGCTGGACTTGATCGCGAGCAGGCTAGAAACCAGAGACATGGAGGACCGAGTTAAGGACTTGGAGAAGACCAATGCTGCCAACTTAGAGAGGTACAAAAATGCCACCCTGAGGTGCTTCTATGACTTTTGGAAGCACAATCAGGGTGCCAATTTTGATTATCTTCCTGAGAACGCGAGGGAAGCTGAGCTGGCTCGCTGCGCAGCTCAACTTGCTGAAGAAGAAGGGTCGAAGGTCCCTGCTTCCCCCGAAATCTCGCTGGCCGCCGGGATGGAGGGTGCGGGCAATGAATCCGTCGACCAGAACCCTCCCCAGGATCCTCCAGCTCCTCAAGCTCCTTAATTTTTTCCTTTTATATATATATTTTTTTTAATTACACGACCTACGGGTCGTGATATAAAGACAATACAATTTTTTGGTTTGCTGTACGGGCAGCTTTTACTTTTATTTTAAACAATTACATCCAAGCAGTTACTGCTTGTGGTGTAAAAGGATCGCTTTGATATTACAATATATTTTCATATTATTATAATATCTAATTGTTCGCATGACCGAACTTAGCATAGCACTTTGGTTTGATTTAACAAAATATCAAAATTTTGAAAAATACTCTAAGTGCCCTAGCATGCTTTCACTTATTTTGCTCATGTGTTTACATACCTTTTAACGATATGTTTTGCTTACTTGTACCTTGTATGCCCCCCAAGTGATCGGGGAGCTTTAGGTCCTTGGTCACTTGCCTTGACTAGAACCTGCCCGAACGTTACTGCTCGTAGCAATGCGATTAGAATTATAATACAGCAAAACAACACACGTAATAAGCAAATACTGGTAATAAATACAGTAGTTGGCAAGAAATGACTGGCTGAGCATAGTCCCTTTTATTCTCGTAGTAAATGGACTAAACATGTCTTTACGAGTGATCTATAAGATCTTACACAAAACTTATAAAAAGTAAAATTTATACAAGCCAATTCTTTAAGAAGAATTGTTCATTGATAATACTTGCGTAGGTGTTCTCCATTCCAATATCGAGGAATGAGATCTCCGTTTAAGTGGGCAAGTTTATAAGTGCCTGGGTGAAGGACTTTATCAATCTGGTAAGGCCCTTCCCAATTTGGCCCGAGTACTCCAGCAGCTTGGTCGCGGGTGTTAAGAAAAACTCTTCGGAGCACAAGGTCTCCAACATTGAATTTTCTTTCTCGAACTTTGGAGTTGAAATATCGGGTGACCTTTTGCTAGTATGCAGCTACTCGGAGCTGGGCTTGTTCTCGTCTTTCATCAATCGAGTCCAAGGATTCCATGAGGAGCTGGCTGTTAGAATCTTGGTCGTATGTTAATCTGCAGTGAGAGGGCGGATCCAACTCAACAGGCAACATGGCTTCATATCCGTATGCTAAGGAAAATGGGGTATGACCTATTGCTGTTCGGTGGGAAGTTCTATACGACCAGAGGACTTCAGGCAACTATTCTGGCCATGCTCCCTTAGCTTCTTCAAGTCTTTTCTTCAGTGTATCCTTCAGCGTTTTGTTGACTGCCTCGACTTGTCCATTCGCCTGGGGATGAGCAACTGAAGAAAAGCTTTTAATAATGTCGTGGCATTTGCAGAAGTCTGTGAATAGATCACTGTCGAACTAGGTGCCATTATCTGAGACTATCTTTTTTGGCAATCCATAGCGACAGATGATGTTTTTGACCACGAAGTCAAGCACTTTCTTCGTTGTTATGGTCGCGAGTGGCTCAGCCTCGGTCCATTTGGTGAAGTAGTCGACGACAACCACTACGTACTTTACACCACCTTTCCCTGTAGGCAAAGATCCGATTAGATCTATTCCCCAAACCGCAAAGGGCCATGGACTCTGCATCTGCTTTAACTCATTGGGAGCTGCTCACGGGATCTTAGAAAACCTTTGACACTTGTCACATTTTCGCACGAACTCCATGGAGTCTTCATTCATTGTTGGCCAGAAATATCCTTGCCTTAGGATCTTTTTCGACAGGCTTTGCCTCCCAGCGTGGTCCCCGCAAAAACCTTCGTGTACCTCCTTCATCAACTCTTTGGCTTTTTCCTTTGTAATACACCTGAGAAGTGGCAGTGAGTATCCCCTTTGATACAGAATTCCATCGACCAGGATATACCTAGCAGCCTGCTGCTGAAGGGTCCTAGCTTTGTTTCTGTCCACTGGTAGCACGCCGCTTGATAGATATTCTACATATGGTGCCATCCATGTATCCTCCATTTGGATGACTAGAGAGGTTTCTGTTGCTTGGATGCTGGGTGCGGGCAGTCGCTCGACTGGCACTATGTTCAGAGTATCAGCATCTTTTGCACTTGCTAACTTTGCCAAAGCGTCTGCATTGGAATTCTGATCACGAGGCACTTGTTGTAGAGTGTATCGGCCGAACTAGGCTAACAAATCTTTGGCTTTGTTCAGATAGGCAACCATTTTTAATCCTCGCGCTTGATACTCTCCCAAGATCTGATTCACGGCTAGCTGAGAATCACTATAAATGTCAAGCGCTTTAATGTTCATGTCCTTGGCTAATCGCAGTCCAGCGAGTAGTGCTTCATATTCAGCCTCATTTTTAGAGGCAGTGAAGTCAAATCTTATTGCACAGTGAAATTGATGCCCTTCTGGCATTATCAATATCACTCCTGCTCCTACGTGGGATTCGTTAGATGATCCGTCGGTGAATAATTTCCACGATGGTGCTTGTGTTTGACATTCAGGTTTGCTAGGCTCCTCGATCTGCTCACCACCCACGGGCTCTGTAAACTCGGTGATGAAGTCAGCTAAGGCTTGTCCCTTTATTGCTGCTCGCGGCAGGTAAGATATGTCGAACTGTCCGAGCTCGACTGCCCACTTTACTAATCTTCCGGCAGCCTCTGGCTTTTGCAGAACTTGCCGAAGAGGCTGGTCGGTTAATACCGTAATCGGATGGGCTTGGAAATAAGGCCGTAGCTTCCTAGAGGCCAATACTAAGCAGTAGGCTAACCTTTCAATGGGGTATATCTTAATTCTGCTCCGATCAGCCTTTTGCTTATGTAATAGACAGCCTTCTGCACACCTTCTTCTCTCACCAGAACAACACTAGCAGCGTAATCTGTGATTGCCAGGTAGACGAACAAAGTCTCTTTATCTACTGGCTTCGATAGGATGGGCGGCTACGCCATATGAGCTTTCAATGCTTGAAAGGCCTGCTCGCACTCATATGTCCATTAAAATTTCTTGCTGCCTCTGAGTAGATTGAAAAATGGGACACACTTGTCCGTTGATTTTGAAATAAATTTACTAAGGGCGGAAATTCTCCCAGTCAGACTTTGGACATCCTTAATCATTATTGGCGACTTCATCTCGATCAGGGACTTTATCTTCTCGGGATTAGCTTCAATTCCTCTTGAGTTAACTATGAATCCCAAGAACTTCCTTGATCCAACTCCGAAGGAACATTTGAGGGGATTCAGCTTCATCCTATATTTATTAAGGACGTTGAAGCATTCCTGCAAATCCCTTACATGTCCTTCTTCCTTCTTCGACTTAACCAGCATGTCGTCGACGTAGACCTCCATGTTCGCCCCGATCAGCTTCTTCAACATGTGGTTGACGAGTCTCTGGTAAGTCGCACCAGCGTTTTTCAAACCAAAGGGCATCACCTTGTAACAGTAGAGCCCTGTATCAGTTCGAAAGCTAGTGTGATCCTCATCAGGGGGATGCATACTAATTTGGTTATACCCAGAGTATGCATCCATAAATGAGAGGATCTCGTGTCCTGCAGTGGCATCGACCAGCTGGTCGATCCTCGGGAGTGGGAAACAGTCTTTCAGGCAGGCTTTATTGAGGTCTGTAAAATCCACGCACGTATGCCACTTTCCAATCGGCTTGGGCACGAGTACGGGATTGGAGACCCACGATGGATAAAACGCCACCCTGATGAAACCATTCTCCTTCAGCTTCTCGACTTCTTCCTTCAAAGCTTTCGATAGGTCCTTGTCGAGCAGCCTTCTTTTCTGCTACACAGGTGGGAATTTTTTGTCAATGTTCAGGACATGGCTAATGATTGCAGGATCTATCCCAACCATGTCTTTATGCGACCAGGCAAAGACGTCCTGGTTCCTTTTTAAGAACTCCACCAGTGCTTGTTTTGTCGTTGTCTTTAAGTTTTTACCGACTTTCACAACTCTGGTCGGATTCCCCTCATCGAGTTGGACTTCTTCAAGGTCCTCGATGGGGACTACTTCTTCTTCAAAATCCCCAAAGCGAGGATCTACATCTCTACCCTCACTTTAGGCAACGCCCTATTTGGTGAGATTATCACTTGAGCGGGCTTGAACATCAGATGCCATTTGAACCTCTTTTCCAGTGGCATCCCTCGATACACCCTTTTTTGCCGTGGTGATCGAGGCGTTGTAGCATTCTCTCGCCTCTCGCTGGTTTCCCAGTACGCATCCTACTCCTACGTCTGTTGGGAATTTCATGGCGAGGTGCCATACAGAAGTGACGGCTCGAAGGTCAACCAGAATAGGTCTCCCTATTACAGCATTATACGCCGAAGGACAATCAACCACTATAAAAGTGGTGAGTAATGTCCTGTTAGCAGGTGCGGTACCTGCTATGACTAGGAGTCTAATTGACCCTATTGGGGCGAGCCCTTCTCTGGAAAAACCATAAATGGTTTGGTTGCATGGCTCTAGGTCCTTGATGGACAGTTTCATCCTTTCCAACGAGGACTTATATAGGATGTTGAGCGAACTTCCTGTATCGACCAACACCCTTTTCACCATCATATTTGCGATTTGAACATCCACGACCAGCAGATCGGAGTGTGGGAATCACACATGCTGGGTATCGTCATCAGAGAAGGTGATCGTTTCCTCCTCTGTTCGAGCCTTTTTGGGTGCATGATCCTCAACACTCATCATCTTAATGTCCTGGTCGTGGCGTAGGGTTCGAGCATATCGTTCCCTCGCTTTTCCACTATCTCCTGCAAGATGTGGGCCTCCGCAGATGGTGAGTAGGTTACCTGCCACGGGAGTTGGCTGTAAAGGTGGCGAGTGCTGGCGTGCAGGCGCCGACTCGTTGCCACCTTGAGCCTCTCGCTGAGAACCTCCCGCGGCTCGTACATATCTTCTTAAGTGCCCCTGTCTTATCAGGAACTCAATCTCGTCCTTCAGCTGGTTACACTCATTGGTGTCATGCCCGTAGTCGTTATGATAACGACAGAACTTTGTCGAATCTCTCTTGGAGATATCCTTTCTTATAGGCGCAGGTCGTCTATAGGGCACGCTCGAGCTGGTCGCTTGGAACACCTCGGCTCGGCTCTCGACAAGGGCGGTGTAATTGGTGAATTTCGGTTCATACCAATTATTTTTGGGGCGTTTACTCTCGGAGGTCAAGGGTTCTCCATTCGCCCGCTTTCCACCATTTTTATCGTTGCCATTCCCGTTGCCTTTGCCGTTGCCATTGGGCTTAGACCCGTTGGCGGCTTTGGCGGGACCTTCCTTGGGCCCCTTGTCCTTTGCTGGCGACTTGCCTTCGTTGGCAATCGCGTCCTCGAGCTTGATGTACCGATCAGCTCAATCTAAAAACTCTTGGGTAATATTAACCCCGTGCTTCCTGAGGCTACTCCAAAGAGGAGAATGGCACCTAACCCCAGCGGTTAGGGCCATCATCTTGTCTTCATCGCCCACAGTCTTGGCTCTTGCTGCGGCTCGCATGAAGCGTTGAACATATTCCTTCAAAGGCTCTCCTTCTTTCTGGCGTATCTCGACCAGTTGGTTTACCTCAGTGGGGTGCACACGACCCTGTAAAACTCCTTCACGAACATTTCCCAGGATATTATACTTGCAAGAGGGAACTTAAAGAACCACTCCTGAGTAGCATCAGAAAGGGTCGCTGGGAAGATCCTGCAGCGAGCGTCTTCAGAGACTTTCTGAATGTCCATTTGTATCTCAAATTTGTTTACATGAGATACTGGGTCTCCGTACCCATCAAAGTTTGGCAGAGTTGGCATCTTGAACTTACTGGGGGTTTCTGCCACAGTAATTCTTTGTTTGAAAGGAGTGCCTCTCCTCCGATCGTACTCGATATGCGATGTCCGCCCCCCGACCAGCTGCTGTACAGCCTGGTTTAGGGCATCGATTTGAGCTTGAACAGCTTCAGGAATTGCTAGGGCCTCCGGTGCCGAGGGAATGTACTCATCGTGCCTTTCTCAGCAGTCGTTGAGTACATCCCTCAAGTCGTCGTCTCTCCGCCGCTGCTCACTGGCTCCGAGCTGACTAAAGACGTTGTTTTGTCTGGGCTACCCCCCAGCATTACGTCCTGCTTGTCGGTCTTCTCTAGGTGGTGGGCTTTTGCCTCCACCTCTCTCCTCATTTCTCCAACCAGCATTCCCTCTACCTGAGTCGGCCTCATTGTAGCCGTGGCCATCTCTGAACATTGACTGGCAATGGTGGGACCGACTGTTTCCTCTGTTGCCTCCTTGGGCCGAAACTTCCCGAGTGCTAGGGGGAGGCCTGCGCTGGTCGGTGGGTCCCCGTGCATTGTCATGTCGTGGAGGGCCCCTGACCGCAGAGCCTGTCTCTAAATTCCTTCTGTTGGCAGAGGGACGTTGCCCCCTACTTGGTGGGTGCGGCTCTTCACCCCCTGGGCGTCTAGGGCTTCGGGGATGTTGCTCGGCCCTATTCTGCCTGGGACGCTGGGGATTGCCTCGACCAGCCTGGGATGGAGGCTGCGTCTCAGGGTCCCTAGGTGGGACATCATCCTGAGGCATTGGTGGCTGCTCCGGCCTTTGAGGGCTTGTCGGCTGGAGCGGAGGGCTAGGATTGGTACCTCTTTGAGGTGGTCCACTCGGGGGGTGATTAGGCTGCGAGGTAGGTGCAGCCTGATTCCTAGCCTATTGGAGGGCTGCCATGGCATCCCTCTGATGACGGTCCATCTCCGCCTGTCTCTCACTCAGCTCTTGGCGCTGGCGCTCTATCTCTCTCTGCTGTGACGCCATTACCTCGGCGGCACTCTCTTGATTGGCCCTCAGAGCGGCCAGTTCATCTTGCAACACCCCCAATGTTGTCTTCAGGGCCTCAGAGTCTACTTCCTCCTCATCGAACTCCAAATGAGGTTCGTCTTCAGCCATGTTTGGTGGAGGAGGCTAGGATGGAGCGGCAGCAGCCTATCTAGTTTTCTTGGTAGTCTTTTCCATTAGTTTTTCTCGGATTCAAAGCTCTCAATGAAAGCACAAGAATGTTGACCTTGATTTTGGTCAACGACACGGAGTCTAGGAAACGACAAGAAAATGATATAGAGCTTGAAAATAATCTAATGGAAAGATAAAGAACACACGGATTTATAGTGGTTCGGCCCCAGTAATTGGTAATGACCTGCGTCCACTTGATACTATTATTAATATTGAACTCCCAAGGTGTGATCAAAGAACGAGGGTTCCTGAGTTTCACGGACCTTAGAAGAAGAAAACAATACAATGATCGATAATAGTAATGTAATTCTCTAAGCAAAAAGACCGATCCCTTTCCTTGAGCTATCTCTTGTATATTTATAGGCTCAGGAAGAGTTACATGAATTAGGAAATAATATCTATCTTTAATGATCGGATCTGCAGGTCATAATGAAGAGATATTCTCGGATATCCTCACAACTGTACAGATCTTTACATAAATAAGCGAACATACGACCAGGCTGGTCGTATATAGAATTTGATCTCTTTGTGTAAAAATAATGCTGGTCGATAGGCGAGCCGTATCTCTACTACGTGTCCGCCACATGTCAAAAATCATTGCCACGTCATCAACAACTGATTTATGGATAAACAAAGAGAAATAGAATTGAAAGAAAGAACAAACAAACTAAATAGAAACAACTCTCACTCACACTACCAAAGTGAAGAGTGTTAGGGATCACCAACTTGAACAAGGTTTGAAACCTTTGTCCAAAAGCTTATTTCCCCCTAACTCAAGCACTAAGGGATCTCTCATAGATTATAGGAAATGCTTTCTGGAATTATCAAGCCTCAAGGTGTTTCTAGCCAAGTGCTCTAGTGGATAGAAAATGTTGTGTCTTTCAAGTGAGCTATAGGCTCCTATTTATAGAGTTTAGAGACACCCTTTGAATTTCAAATTCCACCAACTCCCATGGCTGTTACCAATGTTTAATTGGATTAATATGGAATTAAAAATGAGATTTGAGAGTTATTTGGGTTTTTTGAGCCGTTCAACAAAGATTGAAAAAACTGAAAAATTGGTCAGTTTTTGGCCTGTGGCCGCAGCCACTACTCTCTGTCCCACAGGCCGCGGCCACTGACCATTTTCAGCACTTAAAAATGTGTTGTTTTTCCAAACAGATCCAAACCCTCCCAAATGATTTTGTAACTCCCAAAACACATTATTAGGGTTAAAATCATATCTCTAACAGCCATTTCACATATGGATTTATGAAATTCATCTCAATATTGTGTAACACCAAATTTACACAATAAAGGGTAAAATTTGGAAGTTACAAATTTGTAACACCAAATATGTTACATTATTTGGATATATTTCATATATCTAAATATTGTAACTCTCTATTATATGTTACAATATGTGACACTCTTTGTCACATTTATTTAATCTAAAACATTATATTATAATATAATATTTCATTATATTATAAAATAATATAACACATACACTTCCATATTTCTCTCGATCTGATTAGCGAACATTTTGTTGACTAAGCGTTGATATGTAGCTCCGGCATTCTTCAGCCCGAGGGCATAACTTTATAACAATATACGTTATTTGGGGTCATGAAGCTAGTATGTTCCTGGTCCGCAGGATTCATCACGATCTGGTTATATCCAGAATACGCAATTATGAAGGACATGAGCTTGTGACCTGTCATGGCATCTATCAACTGATCAATCCTTGGTAGTGGAAAGAAATCTTTTGGACAAGCTTTGTTCAGGTAGGAGAAGTCAACACAGGTCCTCCATTTCCTGTTTGGCTTTGGGACCAGCACGGGATTGGCAACCCAGATTGGGTATTTTGCTTCACGAACAAACCTGCACTTTAATATTCGAGCTACTTCTTCCTCGAGGGCTTCAGCTCAGACTGTTCCCAAGCGTCTCCATTTTTGGGATTTTGCAGGCACGTTCTTGTCTAAATTTAGAGTGTGCATGATTACACTCGGGCTTATTCCCACCATGTCTTCATGTGACCAGGAAAAAATGTCCAAATTCTCTTGTAAGGACTTGATCAGGTCCTTCTTCCTTTTATCATTTAGATTCTTCCCAATCTTTACGACTCTTGAAGCTTCATTGGGGTCAATGTTTACCTCATCGAGCTCCTCTATAGCCTGGAGCTCTGAACTGTCTTCACCTATTCGTGGGTCAATGTCATCGTGTTGGGCATCGTTACTGTCCTCTTTTTGCTGAGGTTCTTCCATCCCACAAGTATCTTCTACTTCCCGGGACTCATCGCCTCCGTCATTTATGACCATATCTTGCTGCCCGGGTTGTGATTTTCCCTTCATAGAAATGCTATAGAATTCTCTAGCAGCGAGCTGATCACCTCTGATAGTGCATATTCCCGTAGCTGAGGGGAATTTTATTGCTAGGTGGCGGATAAAGGTTATGGCTTCAAATGCCATCAACACAGGCGGCCCAAAATCGCATTATATGCGGTTGGATACTCGATTACCATGAACTCAAGTAACTTGGAGACAGTTCGTGAGCCTTCTCCCAATGTTACCACTAATTTGATCGTCCCAATGGCTGCTGACCCTTCGCCAGAAAATCCGTACAGAGTCATTGAGGTCGCATTTAATTCTTTTCCAGACAACCCCATTTTTTTCCAAGGTGGACCTAAAAAGTAGATTCACAGAACTCCCGTTATCTACTAGTGTCCTCCGGACCTTCCGGTTGGCGAGCTGAATGGTTATGACTAAGGGATCGTTATGTGGGAAATAGACATGGCTAGCACCCTCTTCTATAAAAATGATTGGTTGTTTTTCCAATCACTGTTGTTTCGATAACCGTTGTTCTGGGACGAACTCCACTATGTTATGGGATTTCAGTTCGTTAATGTACCTCTTCTAGGCCCCTCTGCTCGTGCCTGCCAAATGAGGTCCTCCTGAAATGGTGGCTATATCTCCCCTATTATCAGAGGAGGATCGTCCTGATTCGCTTGAGCTCTAGTTTGACTTACGGGAGCTTCGAGGGCTGACAGAGAGTTTGGTCCAGCAGGCTGATTAGGGACCACCTAATTTCGGGCGTACTGGGCCAAAGGACCCGCTCTAATGAGAGTTTTGATCTCATCCTTCAGCTATCGTCAATCATCAATGTTATGACCAATATCATTATGAAATCGGTAGAACTTCAAAGGATCTCTCTTCGCTCTTTGGTTTTTCAACGGTTCTGGCTTCTTCCATGGAAGGCGAGTAGAATTTTCCAGGAAGATGCGCTCCTTAGTATCCGTGAGGTCAGTATAAGTGGCATAAACAAGCTTGAATTTCTCCCTAGACTTATTTTTCTTCATTCCACTCTGGTTGCCCTCACCATTTCCTTTCCTTTTGTTACTCCCCCTTGGTTATTCTGGGTAATGGTTTGAGCCGTAACTGCAACGCCCGTTACCGCTCCAACGGGCTGGACAGGGATCTGGCTGGTTCCTACGATGGAAGCTCGTGCCTCTTCCAGGTTAATCCATCTTTGAGCTCGTGCCAAGAACTCGTCCACACTATTAACTCATTTTCTCTGTAATTCTTGCCATAGGTCGCCCCCAACAAGGATTCATGTCCTCATTGCCATGAGCTTGGAGCTATTATCGACATCCCTAGCTTGTGCAGTGACATTGGAAAATCTACTTAGATATGCCTTCAACATTTCGCCGGGTTGCTGCTTTACATTTGGCTAATGAATTAACCTTAACCCGAGTTGTCTAGGAAGCCCGGAATGCTTTTTTGAAGTCAGAAGAAAATGTTTTCCACGAACTTATAGAATGCCTCTTGTATTGCTTAAACCACTGTCTGGCTGGCCCGATCAGAGTTGAAGGGAATAAGATGCACCTTAGATCGAGTCCGACATTGTGGGCCATCATCATGGTATTAAACATCCTGAGGTGGTCTGACGGGTCTCCATCTCCATCAAACTTTGACAAGTGTGGCATTATGAAGCCTATCTGATATGTGACCGCCGCAATATTTGGAGCGAAAGGCTCAAGCTCATCCTCTGAGTCGTAATCGTCTTTATCTTTTCCAAATAAAAGCCTCTTCATTTTATCTTCCATCAGAGCCAGCCTCTCGAGGGTTTTGTCTCTGGTCCCTAGGTTATCTGGGGCTATTCATCAGCTCCCATCCTATCGGAAGGACCTCCCTTTAGCCGAGTATAACTAACATCTTCATTCCGAGCTAGATTTCTTCTCTGTGAATTCAGACGATCACGCAAATCAGGTTGTGAATCGTACCGAGGGCTTTGTGCCGAACTCAGCTGATTTCTCAGATCTCCCTAGGACCTACCATTTCGACGACTTTCGGTCTAGTAACTCCCATTTACGAAGCTCACAGCTCGCGGTTGGGGCCGAGGATCTGGGTTTTCAACACGTGTCCGTGGGACGTAGGTGTTGGCAGATGGAGGAGGATTTCTCCTGCTGTCTCCATAAGCTAGAATGTCCTGTGTAGGACGACGTGGCATCAGATGTCTTATAGGTGACGGGGATGCCTTATTGGCGAGGCAATCCTTGTCCCATTAGGCCAAACTAAATTAGTCCACCTTTTTTTTTCCCCATTATGTCTAGCTCTCTGCACCTGACGATCTGATCGTGACGTATGAGGGTTTGCTAGAACATTTTGTCTCTGTGAGCCTGTCCCAGCCCCTCCTTGTGGGTTACCATGGGAATTCCTAGGTGCTTGTGAAGGAGGCACCGAACTTGGGGTTAAGGTTCTAACTGATCGACTGATATGCTGATGACCCCTTTGAGGGCCACTGGGATGGGCATTTTGGCGGTTTCGCCCTGTAGGCACAGAACTTGGGGTGCCAGTTCTGACTAAACGACTTGGTTTGGATTGGTTATTCCTGTGGGACTTGTGAGACCCACTTTGCCTCTTTCCGACATTAACGTTAGTTGCGAGAGGGGGTAACCGAGCCAAAACCTCCTCAATTTGCCTGTTTGCCTTAGCGAGATGGCTTCTTAACTGCATATTTTCCATCTCAACGGCAGTTAAGTAGTCTGGGTTTGGATTCGGTGGCAATGACGCCGAACTCCCAGTGTAGCCATGACCCGCCGGTTGTTTTCCCAGACGTTGCTGGACTTTAGGGCCATGCTCGTTTGGAACAGCGGTATGATGGGCCTCCTGCCCACCAGGTTGTTCTATTTCATTGTCGGGCATTGAGCGAGTGAGAACCATAATAAAATTCGACTGGGATTTTGATGAAGCACTAATTTCCCTCTCAATGAAAGCACCAAACCGTTGACGCAGTTTTTCGCCACCAGTGTATTTAGAAAAAAAAAAAAAAAAAGGTAGATTAGTGCTTAGTAATAAACCGTAATGAAAAATGAAATGAATTCACAAGAACACAAATCTTTTACGTGGTTCAGTGGTTAAAATCCACCTAGTCCAAGAGTTTATATTATTGTTGTTTTTATCTATATTTTGGCAGAGTTTCAGTATTATAGAATAATGGTCCCTTTTCCTGTCCAATATTCCCAGTATTTATAAGGGAATTCCATAGACAGGTTTGGGTAACCGCGAGAGTCAATCACGCATATACATATTTATTACATTTAATACATATATTTGCCATTTATAATGGGATATGATTTGATCATACAGTAAATGTTCTCCTAATATCTGGGACATTAAATATGACAGCCTAGTCATAAATAAACGCATAAAAGGATCCGAGTCCCTGGGGATCTGCGGGTGTGCAATAGATTCAAATTACCATGAGCTAAATATCTCCTCCAAGCTTATACTTCGACTGCCGTTTGAATATTATGAGCTCGCGCTTCACAACCTTCGTGTATGTAGCTCGGGTTAAACCCAGGACGCTGAATACCACACGTGTCCACATGAAACTGGAGTTGTCTACGTGAATAATAAGCAGATATCATTCCCTTGGTTATTTCTCCGTATATTTATTTGTCAGCTGTACCCGAACTGAGTGAATGAACTCGGGCTAAAATTAGGGTACAACACCTGTCATATGCCTAGAACAACCACTATCAAAATACCAAGAGTTAAAAGCACATGTTCTAAGACAAGTAAAGGCAACAAGACATTTGAATTCATTTTTATTCACCCAAACTTTCTTAGGTCGTATCATTTTCTTCAAGGGCATTTGTCTCAAATTACCATGATGATTAAAGTAATTTTTTTTGAAGAAAATTCATCAAGGTAAAATATTTAGGTCGAATATGACCTTTCACTCCACAGAAATGGCAAATTGGAATAAAATGACCATTTTTTTATTCTCGAAATTTCTGGTCTGTTTCTCATGTGTTGTAACAGATTGAGAAGATGATGCCACATGAGTTTGAGTTGTTCCTGCAGAAGAGTCAGTTGTCGAAACAATAGGAAGATTTCTAGAAATATAAATTGTTTTTCCTTTAGGTTTAGATCCATTTGATCCTAATCTAGAAAAATCACAAGCTTTTTGACTTGCAAGCAGAACATCATCCAAAACCATAGATCTATGATTAAGCATTTTGACACATTTCACAATTTCATTAGACAAACGATTAATTTCATAATCTTTAGCAACAATCTCAATTTTATATTTTTTAACAAGAGAGTCAAGTTCTTCATTTCTCTTCTTGAGAACTTTGTTATTGTTTGCCATCAAACGATTATCTGAACATACTTTCAACCATTGATCATACATGTTTTTGTATGATTCTTTCAAGGAATCCTCTTCCAAATTGGATTCATCCGAATCACCATTGGAACCCTCATCTATTGAAATAGTATTATTTAAATAAACAAGGTTCTCATTCACCTGCACAGAAAGAGGTAAGCAAGAAAAAACAGAAGTTAAGGCAATATTAGAATTTTCTTCCTCGTCACTACTTTCAAAGTCCTGGTCACTCCAAGTGACTGCCATGACCTTCTTATTTTTCTTTAAGGTATTGGCACATTCAGATTGAATATGTCCAAAACCTTCACCCTCCCTGCATTGAATACTTTTTTTATTAGTAGATTCAAAAGGTTTTGAAAAATTATTACCTTTGGAGGATTTAGACATATTTTTCTTGTTACCATTCTTTTTCATAAACTTCTTAAATTTTTTTGATAACAAGATCATTTCATCATCTTCTTCCTCATCTGAGCTTTCTGTTCTCTCTTTGGAAGATTTCAAGGCAATCGATTTCTCCTTCACAACAATTAATTTCTCTTGTTGGCGAATCTTTTGATTTAGTTCAAAAGTTCGAAGAGATCCCATCAATTCCTCAACTTTCAAGGTGTCAAGGTTCTTTACCTCCTCAATGGTTGTGATCTTGGATTGAAACCTGTCAGGAAGAGATCTAACAATTTTCCTAACCAAAACAGAGTCAGACAATCTTCTCCTAAAGCAAAATATTCATTAGCAATGTCAGACAATTCTTCATAAAACTCAGTGAGGGTTTCTTTTTCAGACATGCGAAGGTTTTCAAATCTTGTGGTCAACATTACAAGCCTAGATCGTTTAACATCAGCGGTTCCTTCAAATTGAGTTTGAAGGATTTCCCAAGCATCTTTGGCAAACTCAAAAGATGAAATCAATTTTATATAACTCTCACTAACACCATTAAAAATTGCATGTAAAGCTTTATTATTATAAGTTGACAATTTATCTTCTTCATTAGACCATTCAAGTTCAGATTTTACCTGTGTCTTTCTAGATTTCGAATCTGTCTCGACAGGTGTTGTCCAACTGGTCAATATTAATCTCCAAGCCTTTTCATCAAGGGATTTGACAAAAGCTTTCATCCTTACTTTCCAGTATGGATAGTTAGTATCATTCAACAATGGAGGGCGAGTTATAGATACACCTTCAGTAAAGAAAGACATTTCACAAGAAACAAAACAAATGGAAAACCACAAAATCTCACTAAGAGTTTAGTGACTCGCTCTGATAGCAATTGAAATTCTTTTTTTAGTAATTACCAAATTAATTAAATCATGTGCATTAATTAAGGTGCAGAATGGTAATTAAATGTTGAAATATATTCAGTTCTGTCGGGACAGAATCCGAACTTGTCACGACAGAAACTAAACACAATAAAAAGACAATGCAAAAACAATAGAGAACACAACGAATTTTTATAAGGTTCAGAAACCCTTTCGGATAACCTACTCCTTGGGGCCACGCCCAGAGAATAAAAACAATTAATAAAGAATCACAAGTACAAAATATTGACTTAAACAAAACAAGACTCCCTCTTGAGATTTGTCGTAACTTTGTTGTACTTTTCTTCACTAATCTGATTCTGATTGAAATTCTCAACCACTTGAACTCTCATTCAATGGCTAGCGAGTGCTTGCATCCTCCCGACACAAGACTTGTAAAAATCCTCTCCCTAAGACTATAAAAGTTGTGTTCAAATTACAATGTGTATTCACTCATGAACATGGAATAAACTCACCACAAAAACTAAACACTCATTTTTCTACAAGATCACGTGAATATTATGATCTTGAATACAAATAAGGAACTCTCACAATTATTACAATACACTCACAAATTATGCACCAATGAGTTCACTTTTTCTCAATGCCTTAGAAGCCTGTTTATAGAGTCCATTTCGTGCTCAGAAAGGATGAGAAATAATCTCCTAATAAAAACAAGAATATTTGAAGAATATATTATTGATTGATGAAGAATTGTTTTTTTTAGAAGATTCGGATCCAACAGATACGAATTTGGTGGGGAGAGCTAATACTTGTGTCACATCAAATATCTCAAGATAGAAATATCAATTAATAACTTCAAAGATTTAGTTTCATGAAGTTTATTACCTTGAGCTGCAGGAAAAATAAAAGACAAATATTCCAGAAATGATTTTGAGTAAGTACAGAATATTTGCTTTATATAACTAAGACACAACTTTTATTTATAATCATATTGTGATAAAATCAAGGTAAATAAGAAATAATATGAAACTTAATATCACAATAATAGGAAAGTAATATTCCGAAAATTACAATAATAGGAAAGTAAAATTATCTTTTAAATAAAAATATATTTCTATAAAATTTGCTAATTCTAGAATTTACATTTTCTATTAGTTAAATCAATTAAATTTTGCTATGTATTTGCCATGTCAATTATTATATATATTTTTTGAAATGACTGTCAATATTTAATGGTGAATTAACGATGGCAAAATAAAAATGTAACACAATATAAATGTAAGAAACTTTTAACGTCAAAATATTTGATTAAGAAATTAAGTACAACCATCTTAAAAGATTATTGACTTTTGCCACTAACTCTCCTAAAATTTATAATTATATTAATTATGGGGTTAAGAAGCAGCAGGAGTGAATTAGCATTAATCTAATCTTTAAGCCATGCCTTAACATGAGAAACTAATTAGGGCATTAATAGTTTCAATAGCAAAACGACTACAAAAGAAGGGGAATATTAATACAAAGAAACGACAACCACAAGAGAATAAAGAACTTTATGACGTGGGGTGTACTTAAAGAACTTTATACGTACCCCCAAAGTCAAACAGGGGTTAAGAAGAAGAAGAAGAAGAAGAAGAAGAAGGAATACCCAGAGAGAGAGAGAGAGAGAGAGAGAGGTATGGGGCAGTGCGTGTCTTGCTTAGACGAAGAAAAAAATCAACGAAGGAAAGAAGGGGAAAGGTTAGCCGCCGCTGAAGTCCGTGCCAGAGCTGCCGAAGCTGCTGAAAAACGGTCTCTCTCCCTCTAATTATATTTCCTATTTTAATCAATTCTTTCTTCATTAATCAAATTTGTTAATCAATGATCATTTTTTTAAAAACATAAAATTCAAATCCTTTTCTGTAGTCTCACCATAGATGTTAACCAAAAGGGTCGATGACTTTGCCCAATTTAGGGATTTTGATATTTATATATTGCTGGTATATGAGTTTTGTAGAACATATTATTTCATTTTCTAGCCATCGATCGTTCATAATCATGGTTGATTATTTCTTCACTGGATTCATGACAAAATTTTAGTACATGAAACTGTTTCCTATAATCCCAGTTATCTGTCTATAAGGTCAATGATGATAGTAATGATTTCAAAACACTGAGGATCTTTACAAGCAATGGATCATTGTTTTGGCTTTTCGAATTTGGTGCATTTTTTATGCATTTTCATTTTCTTTTTAATATCTTTATCCTAATTTATTTGATGCATTTTCGGAATTTGGATACATCATTTAAGTACAGTTTAAAATGCTTCTGCCTACTTAAGTTTAAGACTGCTCCTTTTTGCAACTCTTTTTTGGGGTAGCCTTAAGAAAAAACTACAACATATAAGTGCCAAGTCTTAAATGCAAAGATAAAAATAAAAATAAAAATAAAATGGGCGGTCTTTCTGTCAACATGTTGTTGTGACTGGACTTTGCTGTAAGCATTTCTTTTAACGGTGAAAAATGGTGGAGTAGATGTAATTGTTTATTTATGTTGTGAATTTTTACCCTTTCTTTTTTTTTTTAAAAAAATCATAACTTCAGGCAAGAGCAATTTGAAAAATCTGCAGCAGGAAGAGCTGCACGTGCACAGCAACAGGGTCTTGCAAAGCAAGCATTAAATACTAACAAAGGGGAACCGGTATTAAAGGTTTTACTTCTTGCACTTATATTTCTAATGTTTTATGTTTTAGCTCCGAAGGCCTTAGCAGTTGCAAACTCTGTTATATTGCATTGATACAAATAACAAATTATGCGTATGATATATCTTAACTAAGATCTTGCCATTGATATAGAGAAGAAAAAAAAAGCTATGATTTTGATATGCCTAATAATACTTGCACTTTCCCATTCAAAAAAAAATAATACTTGCACTTTTAGTCAAGTTTGAGGAAGGCAGATGCTCTCAGTTTTAACTTTTTTTGTTGGTTTGTGTTGTAAAATGCAGTGGCAAATGGGTGGGTCTTAAGTATTGTTTCTGTCCAGTTCAACAACTGCTTATTGTAAGTTATAGAATATTTTTTCTACCTTATTGAATATAATTACTCTATGATTAGACATTTATGTATGCTATATATATATATATGGAGATTTTACTACAGGGGCTTCAAAAATAGCCCCACTGGTGGATTCTAGTGTATTTCTGATCCGTGAACAGTTTTCGGCTCGATATTTTTTATGATCGTATATTTTGTAGTTATTTATAGCATCCTGCAAATTTTCAAAAAAATTCTGAATAATTTACAGTGCCGAAAATTTGTTGCACACGTCTTTTTTATACGCGTGGAAAACAATAACTACAAAATATACGGTTATAAAAAAAAATCGCGTCGAAAACTGTTCACGGGTGAGGAATACACTAGAGCCCCACCGGTGGGGCTTCTTAGAATTTCCATATATATATATATATATATTAATTGAGTTATGTGAATTTTTGTCTCAAATAAATTCATCATGCATTTATATCATAGATGAGATGTACTGTGTGAACAATAGATTTGCTGTTTTATCACTTTTAGCAAATGGTTGTTTAGTTTGTCAGAGGGTCTCTCAGCATGAAAAACATGGCAGAAAAAATTTGCATACACAATATGCACCATCAAAAGCAAAAATTTGATCAAGTTATGTATTATCATATTATGTGGCATTGAAAGAGTTGGAATGGTGTTTGGTGTATTATTATTTTTTTTTTTTGAAAGGTTGTTTGGTTTATTTTGGAATGGTATTATTTTACTAATGGGATTGGTGTTGTTGTGTGGTTGCAGTGATTCAACATAAGATTCAATCTTGTTCTCTGCACTGCCGCCTCAGCGATTCATACCTCTATCTAAACATAAGGGGGCAATAAATATTTATTTTGTAAATTAATAATGATGTTTGTAATTAAATTTCTTTATTAAGACCAATGCTGAGGCTGCAATGTACTTTATCTTTTCTGCGTCTCCAATAACTTTGGACTGTCTAAAAATGGGAAAATAGCATATAAACTCCTAAAAAAGAAGTCATCCACATCCACGAGTGACTGGTGGGTACCAGTGGCTGATTTTGGCAATAGGTTTTTAATTCAACAGGTTTTCTTTCCAATAACTTACAGACTAGGCCATCTCTTTTAAGAAAGATTTGATTATGCAACCGGTTAAAAAAGGACACCTGAGATACTTGGCAGTTGGCACCACCCATCCAACCACTTAAAAAAGAATAATCTATATGACATGTTGTTGAGGCACATTTTATAACACACGTGACGTTGCATTCTTTCTTTCTTTTGTTGAAATATATGATTATTCAACTAGTTAATTTTCATCATTCAAGTCTCAATCTATATTAGAACCTCAAATTTAAGATTTGCCTGATCCTGATATTGGAGAGTTTCCAGTAGAGCAGGAAGGCTTAGCTCAAAGACTTGAAAGACCTTGTTGGAAGAAATTGATCAAAGTCAAGGCTTGATAAGTAAAGGAGTGATATGGTGAAGGCTTATGCTATAGCCATGCTATCTTCACTTTCTACACATTTTAATCGTATAGATCTCAAAAAACGAAACCAAAATTAAAAAGAAAAACCCTCAAACTGAAAATTGAGTGAAAACGTATGTCTCACTAAAGCTTTTATCAAATTTTACAAAAAATAATGCACATAACGATGCTTAGTGATGGTCGTGTTAAAACAAATTAATTTTAGAGTCAAAACAATGCTCATAACGATGGTTCCACGAAAAACTTGATCTTAAAGGCTAAAACAATGCTATTAACGATGGTTTACGAAAAACTTGATTTTAGAAGCCAAAATGACGGTTTAATTAAACTTTATTTTAGAGACCAAATTTTCATGGGATTATTACAAACTATCGTTAAGCATCGTCTTTACTTGCTTGAAAATCTACATATTCAAATTTGAAAAACTCGCAATCAAAATCAATAAATCAAGCACAAATATATTTCAAATCTTTAAATTAGAATTTTAAGTGAATATTTTGGCAGGTTTAAGTTTTGAATTGGATTTTTAATCATTAAAAAATTGGTGTTAATGGTGGTTGGCGTTAATGTTGGTGCTGTTTTGCTGCTGTCTGTAGAGAAAGATTAGAAACCAAGAGAGAACAGAAACCAAAAAAGAGAGGGGAATAAAGTTATAGGAGGGGAACTTTACTCATTTGAAGGAGAAAGCATACGTTTCCAATAATTAGAAAAGGAAAAAAAAATCAATTTAATTTTCAAGTCAAGCTAAATAAGCAGAACGAATGAAGCAAATAAAACCGCTACTAAAGGGAGACTCTGAGCTCAACAAAATTTTGATTAAAAGAACAAAAACTAAAAGCTACACAGAAAAGCATCCAGGACTGATTAAAAGCTATACATTTCAATCAAAATGAATCAAATGGCAAGCAAAGGTGTGCGTAAAATCCAAGTACATTGTGACTCAAAAGCTACTGAGAGGTAGCCAGGGCTACTATACAATCATAATAAAAGGAATGACACTCCTTACAAAAGTGAATGGAGCAAGACTAAAATTCATATTTCAGAAAATCCAATCTAATGAACTCTCCCCTCGTTATAACATTTGAACGTTTAAAGTTAGCTAGGAAACCCAACATCATGCAATGCTTTGCACTGGAGCTGACATTTTTAGCTCATGGGCAGCTTGAAAGAACTCCGCTGCTTGTTGCAATAACCCTTCAGATTTCGAAAGCAATCCGAGGTTCAACCATGCTTCGTGGTTCGTCGGTTCTAATCGTAGAGCATTCATCAAAAAACTTCTAGCAATCGGGAATGATTGGCTACCCAGTTTCATCAACACTTTGGCAGTAGAAACTATACTTGGAACATAATCCGGCTGTATTGACAAGGAGAGTGAGAATGAAATAAGAGCTTCCTTGTATTGTGATTGTGTCTCAAACAACATACCTGAAATTTGAGATGCACAATTATTACAATCAGAGTTTATTGCTAATGGCGCTCCCCAATATCGGTTTCTATTTACAGAATGTAACCTGGTTGAAAGGACTAAATAACAGGGAAAGAATCCTACCCGTTGTATGCCAACTACTGGGAGAATAAAACTCGATTAACTTGGCTTTGTCAACACATATTTTTGCATCAGACCACAAACCGAGATTTGTATAAATGGTAGCTAAATCCTGCCAGGCTTCAGTTTCCAACTTTCTTTCTGCTAATGCCTGAAGAAGTTGGAGAAGAATTTTCAGGTAAAATGTTACACTACTGTATGGAGTATGGAAATATTCTGTAAGAACTTTGCTCAGAGCATAGTATAAAGTAGTTTTCCAAATATTCCCACTCCTACTTAAACCAATGAGAAAAGAAAGTGAAAACAAAATGACTTTTAGCAACTCATTATCTTGTACCAAAGACTATTGAGTACGAGCTGCTTCTTTTGAAGGAAAAGTAAAAATATTGACAAATTTAAGAATGGGCAGGAAAGTTTTACTATTTACAGAAAAATGTAATAGACCTCCAATACGGTATACCTATGCTAGGAGATACTGAAATTAAGGGGCAGATTAGGGAAGGATATTTATGGAGATTGCTGATTGTAGTTTCCTGTTTTATCTATTTTATATTGTTTAGTTACCTGTTTTGATTTCTGGTTTTGTTTGGAAGGTTTCGGGGATTAAATAGGATTAGATGGGAAGGGTTATGACATGCTGAATTGATGTAATTGAGCCTTGGTTTACAACCAGAAAAATAACTAGGAAACAAAGGGAAAAACTTTATAGAAATACCAGAAAAATAAAGAAACAGTTCCAGGATATTCAAGAGACCTGGTTTCTCTCCAGTCTAGGGCTCAATTACATCAATTCCAGCATGCCCTAACCCTTCCCATCTAATTTAATCCCCTAAACTTTCCAAACAAAACCAGAAATCAAAACAGGTAACTAAACAATATAAAATAGATAAAACAGGAAACTACAATCAGCAATCTCCATAAATATCCTTCCCAAATCTGCCCCTTAATTTCAGTATCTCCTAGTATAGGTATACCGTATTGGAGGTCTATCAAAGTGGTTTACTGAAACCATGTCTATACTTCGTTTTAAGTTGCTTGGATTAATAAACACATAAGATAATAGGAGATACACACCTCGGAATGTAAGTTCTGCACTTGCTGAAACTTCTTAGCTTGAACCTCCCTTTGTGCTTGAACCAGAGCTAGCAAAAGTCTGTAGGTTTCTATTGCTTGTTTGGGTTGCTCCTGAGCAACTTGAAGCACAGCTTTCAATCTGAGAAGTTCTAATTGGTCCGTTTTCGCAGCCTCATCTAAAGCGAAATCAACTATGTTTTCAGCATCCTTGAACTGCTGCTTTGCAGAAACAATGAGGGCTAATAGCTTCCACCCGCGTCCAGTGCTGCCAGCCACTATATCAGTATAAGCCATTGCATTATCAAAAGCAGCCTCCAGATTCCTTTGCACTGCATTTTCCAGGCTAAGGCTAAATAACACTTCAGGATCATTCTTCTCATTAAGAACCGCATGGTTTAAAGAGTTCAAAGACTCCCTTTGAAGAACAAGTCTTTCGGAATCTGACACACAAGCTCTGGCTGCACTGCCATAACAAACCCCTAGGAAGTTATGGGCTTGGCCCCTGAAATGTTCATATTGATTATTGGCCACATTGATTGCTTTACTAGAAAACTGAATCCCTTCTTTCGCATGAATTGGATCTTGGGAACACAGCTTTGCTCCTAAGAGGAAAGAAGGAAAGTGGGGCATTTGCTTTGCTTCAGAATTGCCTGCAACCTTTTTCAAAAGGTTTATAGCCACTTCCTCCTGGCCTGCGGCACTATAACATAGAGCAAGAAAGTACCATCTCTCGGCTCGGTTATAGATTCCAGGAAGAATCTGTTCAACATGATCTGCTAATAGTTCAAATTGTCCAGAAACAGAAAGGGCATAAGTCAGGTGATCCATGATTTCTTGATCCCATTTTATTTCAAGAGATGACACCTTTCTCATGAGTATCAATAACAAAATGATTGCTTCCTCTACACTGTTTTTAGGAGTAGTTGGACCCCATACTTGATACTGAAGAGGAAGGTTTGTTTCAACACCGCCATAGAGTAATGTAGACGCCAAGTTTTTCTGTACAGCAGCCAACCTCTCCGGATCCAAGTTCCATGGCTTGACCAGAGCCCTGCGATATGCTGTAATAGCATTGTCAAGAAAACCTGCCTTTGTCCAGAGATTTGGAAGCAACTCTAAAGCTTTATGAAACATGTCCTGCAATTTGAAGTCTTCACCAATGCCCTCAGGCATTCCAATAGGCAGTGCCGATTCAACTGTGTCAAGAATTATTTTACACTCGTTTGCAGCATCTGATGATTGAGAAAAGAATCAGAACCAACTTTATACTAGTATAGTAATCAACACATTCATTCTTATAAGAGGTAGTTGTGTCTTGGAAAAATTCCAAAGAACCTAAATAATCTTCTTAACTCTAAACATATAATTTTGTGTTCAAAGGTCTAAAAGAAAACCGCCCTAAGAGAAATGTTCATACCTACATATCTTCCGAGATCCTCCAATGATCTTGCCTTGAGTAATATTGCTTCAACAAGGAGGCTAACGGAGTGCATTGACATTATACCAGCAGGCACAACATCACCTTTAGAACGAGGCTTTCTCAGCCTAGTTCTTTCAACAATAGCCTTGGTCATCCTTGGAGTTAAACCTTTTATGTCAATGCCCTGAAATACTTGAAGGGCAGCATCAAAATTTCCTCTCTGATATTCAAGCCTCCCTAACAAAGCCCTGGCTTCCTGTAATGCGTTCAGATAATGTAAGGTCAACCTTTCAAGTAAGAGTTCATCAAAGAGCACCAAACTCACCAAAAGCTAGTTAGTTTCACTGTAGAAATTAGAACTTCAGAAAGTTTAGGATAGTGAAGAAGACTCACCTCATAATTTAATGAAAGAGCTTCTTTTAGAGTTGATTCAGCTTCATCCACTTGAATGTCTTCAAATTTTGATTCCCAGTCTCCAGTTCTTGATGAAAGGCCACTCGCCGAGAAGTCTCTTGTGGCAAGTGACTCCGGTGACTGAGGTGGCTCTTCCAATTTAAATTGCTCCCCGGAACAAGCACACAACATCTTCTCTCAAAAACTTGGTGCTTAGCTACTAGGATTTATTTATTTTATTTTTCAGAAATTAAGGGCAAATGAAATCACTTCTCATATATCTTTCACATGGGACACCTGGTGTTCAGTTGAAACAAGTCCTGTCACAAAAACCACATTTCTTTTTACAGACTATAATGCAATAAACAAGTAATATAAGTTATCCCATTGAAGCAAAGCAAAGAAAACTATAATTATCCCACATGTAGATAACTTGCAGAGATGGAATACTCAAATGTCACATGTGTCACTAATATCTTCTTATAAAAAGATGAAGGACCCAGAAAAGCTTTTGCTCTTAGAAAGCTAGTTTCAAATTAGTAGAACAAACTCTTTTAAAAATCATGTTTATAGCATGAAGCAACAACAGAGATCCAAAAAAGTAGAAAAATCCAATGCAAACGAAAGAGACCATACAATAAGAAATACACACAAGTAAGGATATTACTATTATTATGAAATTTTTGTAAGCAGTCTGAAAAGAAAACGAGAAGAACAAGAAGACGATAAATTACAGAGTTGAAAATGACGAAGAAACAATGGTATATGATAAGGGCGAGACAAACAAGGAGAAGAGAGAGCTTTGGACTTACCCACCTGAAAAGGAAAGGAAAAAAGGAACCCAGAATCCAAAAACGCGATTTGTGAAGAAGTCGTCGAGACCATGAAAGCTACCTCTCGTTTCAAGTCTCTGTTGTCTGGGTTTTGGGTTTTTTAAATTTGGAATCTTTCTTCTAGCTCAACAAATATAATGCCATTAGAAGGAAAAAAAATTAAAAAGAAAGATATTTTTTTTTTTGATAATAGTATATACAGTCTATATTTTGTTACAGTCTTTAATTTTTACTGTTAAGATCGATTATAATATTTAAGCGTACTTAATTAAATTAATATTCGTATGAAAAAATAATTAATATTTGTAGCTAAAGTAAAAAATTAAAATATATCAATTTAAGAAATATTTTCGGCAAAAATACTTCAGTTATAAGTAAATTTTCATGACATGTGGTAGACTTAACAGCAAAATAAAGATCTGCACTAATGCACTAAACTCTACTAAAACATTGATATGAGGTACTTTTCTCGCCAAAAGAATAACTTAAACACTTAAATGCTACAAATAAAATAATTTAAGTATTTTCGCTATAAATATTAAAAAATAAAATTCACTTTTACACTGTAAACAAAAAGTAGAAAAGTAAAAAATGAAAGAAAAAAAAAACCCACAATATATACATAATAAATAAAAAATTAATCTTTTAAAAAAAATCAGAAAAAAAAAAAACTTTTACTAGGGCCATTCCATTGTTTTATTCTGAAAGAGTTTTTTTTTTCGGCTAGTGGGGATAGGTCTGGTCTATATGTAGGGGCAAAGTTGGGGTATGCACTTTGCAAGGTCAGATTCTCTGTTCTTTTTTCTGTTCTCTGGTTTGAAATTGAAATCTTTGTTGGATACATTACAGTTACATGCCAGCAGTTTATGAAATTGATTGGGGCACTCTCTGGTTTTTTTAATCCACGTTTAAATTTCCCGTACTAACATTTTTCTAATACTAGTTTTTGAACCAGTCATTAAACGTAAATTAATCATTATAGTTAGTAGTTAATCTTACTTTAAAACTCCTTTTTTTTTTAAATAAAAATTAAATTATTTGTTATTGAACAAAGTCCTTCGAGTTGGTTAAGCGAGTTAGGTGATTTGTCACAAGCAACTGTATATATAACCATTGAAAAACTAAACAAAACAAAAAAACTCCTCTGTAGCCACATTGAAAATATAAAGATAGTCTCTAGATACTAGACTAGAGAATGAGCCAGATTGAGTTAATTTCTGTATTAAGTTATGTATCATAGCTCTTATCTTCCGTAATAATAATAATAATAATAATAAGAAGAAGAAGAAGAAGTTACCAATTAAAGGAATTCATTTAGCAAGAGGAAGAAGGTGCCCATATAACAAATGATAATATAATAGACTGATTGTCCAGTTCACCAGCATTTTAAATTCAAACTAACTTGCCCCTCGCTCGTGCCCAGTTCGAGTTCTTATTTTATTTGATTATATAAGCTGTAGCTTTCTGACTTGGCTGGCTGGTCACCCATCCATCCTTTCCGCTTCCCTTCCACAACTACTCATAATAATAATAATGATGAATTATATAAAAAAATATATATTTAAATAATGTTGTACCCTACAAATAGGAATTAAATGGTCTTGTTTGAGGTAAAGTTATCAAGCAATAGGTGAAAATTACAAGACTAAAGACATTTCATTAACTCCAGATTAAATAGCTCGAAATTACATCATTGAGTTGGGCTATTAGGAGATCCTCCAAATCTCTCTAAATGTTTGTGATAGAGATCGAATAACACAACGTCCAGATCGCCCCTGTTAGTCTTCAAGTATTACTTGGGTCAGAACGCCATGACGTATAACCTCCAGTTTGACGAATACATTCAGCTCGCGACATAAGGATGAATCCCCACAGACTCGGAGATTCTTTATACGCAATCAATACTTGTAATTGTTATCTAATAAATGTCTGATATCAAGGGAATTAACATATTTAAGGAATTATGTATTTAAGACGTTACCAAGTATTGTACGGTTACCCAAAATTGTCCATCAACCCCTATAAATACAGAGAGAATTGACAGTAAAATGGACCGAATTTTGTATGCAAAAACTCTGCAGAAATTGTCTTAAATAATTTCTCCAAGAGTTCATAAACAGAATAACATAGACTCGTGGACTAGGTGAATTTTAACCACCGAACCACATAAAAACTCCTTCTGTTCTTATTTTATGGTGTACAAAAGCCTAATCTCTGTTATTCAGATTTCTTAATCTACTGTTGGCGAAAAACCGCGTCAACAAATTAGTGTTTTCATTGAGAGGTAGATTAGGCTTACTGATATATTTCAGAAAACTTTCATCCCAATATAATTATGGTGGTAACATGTTCAATGCACGACCATGAGTTTGAGAGACCTGAAGATCAAGGAGAATTCCGTACGGTTGACCCTGCTAGAGAGGGCACCTCTGTATCTCATCGTCCTGGAAAACAACCCCAAAACCAGGACGACAACCATGCGATACTGGAAGCTCAGCTTCGCGCCCCCACAATCCTAACCCAAGATATCTCACTGCTGTAGAGATGGAGAGTGCTTAGCTGAGGAGCCACCTCACTCAGGCCAATAGGCGAATTGATGAAATCATGGCACTATTACGCCCTCCTATAACCAACGGTAATGTCGAAAGGAGAGTAAATGGGTCCCGCAGGTCTAGATCCCATAGGCATAACTGTCCTAATGTGAGTCGCTCTGTTTAGACATCAACTCTGAGCTTCGTGCCATCAGAACGGACTACCAGAAACAACCAGCCTGCCCATAATCCCAAGAATGAGCATACAACTCACGTGCCAGAAACTAGCCCAGTCATACAGGGCGAGCAGGGACCACGTCAAGGAGAGCAAAAGTCCCAATCAATCATCCAACACCTCGTACATAGAAATGAGAAAACTTTACCACCAACCCGAGATATTGGAGTGGATAATGGGTGACCTAGTTTGGTGCGCCCTAATGGACAGCGAATTGCCTCACCAATAAGGCACCCACCATTGCTTATTCGTCATCCGACACCCCTGCGACCACAAAGGAATCTATCAGCTCGTGGGAACAACCGAATAAATTATGTACCTAGAGAAGATGTGTATGTTTCACGATCTTGAGATACTGGAGTCCGAGTTCACGTGAAAAACCAAGCCCCGCAACCTCAGCCGCAAATGGTAAGCTTCGCAGAAGGCAGTTACTAGACAGAAAGCCATCATGAGGGTAGGTCGAAAAGTGTGCATAGTATACACTCTCGAAGGTAGGAAATCGACCTGAGGAGTCATTTGAATTCAGCTCAAAGTTTTCACTCTAACCATCACTCTGACTTACGCGATCATTTGAACATCCAACATGGACAACAAGCTCGCAGTAATGATTTAAGTTATAATCAGATGAGGGAAAACCCTTGATAAGGCATGAAAATGGGAACATCCCGATTAACCTAGCTCAAGCTTGGAGGGACAATAACCCAAACAATGCACAAAATGGGATGGGGGCTAATAATCAACACCCAAATAACCTGGATGTGAAGGATCCAACCCTTGAGCGGCTCACTCTAAGGGAATAGCAAATGAATCGTCGCTTGTCTGGAAAAAATCAGGACGACTGTGATTCTGACAAGGAGCTCAAGCCCTTCGCTCCTCACATTGCTTCTGCTTCGTATCCGATAGGATTTAAAATGACAAACATGACCTCCGATGATGGGACTACCGACCCGTCAAACCACATTGGGACTTTCAATACTTTGATGAGAGCCCATCATGTCAACATCGACTTGCGATGTGTCCTGTTCCCCGCCACACTAATAGGACCAGCCAAGTTGTGGTTTAATAAATTTAAAAGGCAATCAATCACCTCCTAGAAACAGTTGTCGACAGAGTTCAAAAATAGTTCCAATCTGCGAAATAAGTATAGGTAGAAGCCAGCTCCTTGGCTAATATAAAGCAACAATTGGGTGAATCCCTTAAGGCATAAATTAACCGATTCACAAACATAGAAGCTCGAGCCAGGGACGCTAATGACAACTCCAACCTCATGGCCATGCGATCAGGAATCACTGTGGGAGGTGAATTATTAAAAGAGCTCCAAAGGAATGGAGCGAAGAATACATACGAGTTCTTGGCCCGAGCTCAAGAATGGATAAACCTCGAGGAGGCAGAATCTGTAATGGTCGGAACTAGCCAAATTCCCACTCAGCCCGTTGGAGTGGTAACAAATACTGCAACTACGGCTAAGCTCACTACCTATAATGTAACTCTCACTTCTTTCTACAAATGTATTATAACAATTATGAAAAATAAGAGAATATATTTTTATTCATACTTTTGAGTGCATTACAATGTTAATTAAAGGCTAGAGCTATTAAGTAAAGTGGAAGAATAACTAATGAATACGCAACTATAATATCCAAGGGCATTTCATTAGTATAATACTCATAGAATGATGCAAAGTACAAGCAAACAATCACTAAAGTTATAAGCAATAAAGAGAAATTCATGATTAGATGATGAATTTTATCTATAAGGGGTAAGAGATGAAGAATTTGTTGCAAGTAAATGGTTGAAGGAACAAGTATTTATAGGACAAAAACTAGCCGTTATGACCGTTGGTGAATAGTGATCCGACCGTTGGAAACAGTAACCTGATCGTTGGGAATATAGCTATATATTCTACTGTGAGATTTTAACAATTCTAAGTTGTTGAAGTAACTAATACATGAAAATAATTAATTTATGGATGTTAGAGAAATTTTTTCAGAAAAGTTTGCAAGTCAAAAATGTTGGACTAAGTAATATAAGAAGATTGAGAAGTTTTCATTTTTGGTTACTATTCACCAGGTACTATTCATAGTGGGTTCCACAGTAGGGTCCGCAAGGGACCCACAGCGTGGTCCACCCCATGGTTCCCACATATTGATGCAATAGTGATACAATGATAACTTTAGCAAACCACTATGCTTGATATTTTGAATACTTTATTATTCCATTATGCTTGATATTTTAAATATTTTATTAGCATAGTAACCCAAGGTTTTCCTATAAATAAGCTCTTCCAAAACTGATTTTGAATTACAAAAACTCATTTTCTTTCTCTCACTCTGCCTAAAACTCTTCTTAACACTCTTTTAAAGTTCTAAATCTCTAAAATCTAAGCAAAGTTCTGTCTGTATCGCTAGCCTACGAAAACCTTTTAGGTAAGCTCCTTACCGAGCCTTTCAATTCAGTTACTTAGCTATTATATATATATAGATTATTTTACTATGTTGTTATAATGCCAAAATTTATATATAGATTATTTTACTATGCCGTTATAATGCCAAAATTTATATATATATATATTATTTTACGATGTCGTTATAATGTCAAAATTTATATATAGATTATTTTACCATGCTGTTATAATGCCAAATTTATATATAGATTATTTTATCATGCTGTTATAATGCAAAAATTTATATATAGATTATTTTGCCATGTCGTTATAATGCCAAATTTATATATAGATTATTTTACTATGCAATTATAATGCCAAAATTTATATATAGATTATTTTACCATGCCGTTATAATGCCAAAATTTATATATAGATTATTTTACATTGCTGTTATAATGCCAAAATTTATATATAGATTATTTTACCGTGCCGTTATAATGCCAAAATTTATATATAGATTATTTTACCATGTCGTTATAATTTACAATGCCAAAATTTAAATATAAACTATTTTTTTATGCGTCATTATAATACTAAACTTATATAGGCTATAGTCATACTTCGGACTATTATGGACTTTTATTATATGACCTTATTCCCTACTATTATGGACTGATATTATGACCTGGACATTTCTGTATGACCATGACCACAACTTTTAGATCGGGATCTTGCCATGGACAATTATAGTATGACCATACATTTGGACATAAAATAAACAATAAAATAGGGAAAATGGAATAATAATAATTATAAACTAAAATTACATCATGTAGATTTTATGTAAGTTAATAGTTTGTGTTATTATCAAGAAGCTAACAATTTCGGTTGTTTTATCAGGACGCAAGGTAAGTAGAATCCTCATCTACAACACAAGTATTTTATGTGTCTTATGTGCAATTATATGCTTTACATGTTATTCTGCCATATTGTATTTATGCATAAGTTATTTTCAAGCATGTTATATTTATTATGCATAAGCACGCTTAATGTTTACAGATAAATTATTGAAAGAGTTAAAGTAGAGGTGTTGTTTGGGAGACCTATGTCCCAAAATGTAATAAGGGAGACGTACTTCCCGATATAATGAATGTTTATGAGGAAGAAATTCCCTATTATCATGTTCATGTTCAGGTGGGAATGTGATTCCCTATGTAATGTCGACAGCAATATCCTCTAGGGCCCAAATGAAAGGAAAGTGAAAGAAAGAAAATACATAACATGTTGCACATTTATTTTAATGCATGTGAGGAAGTTATTCTGCTTACTGAGCCTTAACTCATCAGATAATGTTTGTGTTGTAGATAAGATGCCCCAAATATAAATTGTTGATAAGTATACGTGGAGCCAACGTGATTGTACATATGGGGTTGACCTGAATGGAGTGGAGTTCTGCTATGCTATATTATAAATAAACGAGAAACTTAATTTTATATTTATATTTCATAAAAAGTATTTTGTGAACTTTACATAAAGCTTTAAAACTATTTCATGAACTTTTTAATTTACATAAAGCTTTTCAATTTATCGGTTGGATACATCTCTAGTTCTACATTAAGGTGTAGTAACGCCACAAAAATTATTTATAAAAGTATTAAGATTTGTATGTAAGATAAAGTTTTTATTTGGTTGTGGGTATTGTATGGTTTGAAGTTATGAACATTAGTTTATGTATTGTTTAATAAGGTTTTTTTGTAAATTCAGAATTTCATTATTGTTGTATTCAGGTTAAACTTTTTTTTTACACTATATATATGTATGTTAAGAAAGGAAGTCGTTACACATAATAACCAGGCAGGGAATAAAAAGAGAAAGGGAAACGGTGAAGGCGACCAGACATAGTCCAAGAAAAACATAGCCCGAGAGAAGTACACCTCACTATTCACCGTGTATACCAACCTTACGGATACGCGGGAACATATATACCTGGAAAATTCTTCCCGCCTTCCTTGGAAGAATCCAAAACCCATGAGAAATCAACGGGAAAAAAGAGATCCGGCCAAGTTTTGTCGTTATCATATCGACATTGGCCACAACACTGATGATTGCTGTCAATTGAAGGATGAGATCGAAACACTCATCTGAGCTAGACCGTTAGCACAATATGCTCGAAATCAGGTAGCTCCCAACCCGTAAGCTGTGTAGAATCCACAACCAGCTCAGAGACATCAAGCTAACCCACCACCAGCTCTCCTAGCTCTGGAAAGCCAACTCATCCCTCCTCATGTTGAAGGAAGAGATATAGCCACGATTGCAGGGGAACCTCATTTGGCTAGCACAAGCAATGGGGCCCATAAAATATATATTCAGGAGCTAAAAACTCATGAGGGCATGGTGTTCACTCCGGAACAACGACTATCAAAGCAATAATGAATGGATAAACAACCAATCATTTTACAAAGGAGGACACTAGCCACATCCAATTCTCTCATAATGATTCTCTTGTAATAACCATTCAGCTCGCTAACCGGAGAGTTAGAAGGATTTTGATCGATGATGGGAGCTCAATGAATGTGCTATTCAGGTCCACTATAGAAAAGATGGGGCTATCAGTAGCCGATCTAAAGGCGACCTCCACGACTCTATATGGGTTCTTAGGAGAAGGAACAACAACCATTGGGATGATCGAGCTCATTGTAACTATTGGAGATGAAGCACAAGTTGTGGCCAAGATGCTCGAATTCATTATAATAGACTGTCTGACTATTTATAACGCCATTTTGGGGTGACCAGCATTGATGATGTCCGAAGCCATAACTTTTGTTCGCCATTTAGCCATGAAGTTCCCTTCACCCTTAGGGATATGCATAGTAAGGGGGGACCAGCTCGCTGCCAGGGAATGCTACAACATTTCCATGAAGGGAAAATCACAACCCGGATAGTAAACCATGGTAGTAATTGAAGAAGTCGAGGAGCCTTAAGCGATGGTAGTTGCTAAGGAGGTGAAAGAATCTCAGGTGGCAATAAACGAGGTCGCCCAATAGGAAGAAATTTACCCGAGGATAGGCGATGATCGATCTGAGCTCCAAGCTTTGGAGGAGTTAGAAGAGGCAATTCTCGATCCAGAAATAACATCAAAAGTTATAAAGATTGGAAAGAATCTCAGTGCTGAACATAGAAGGAATCTAGTCGAGTTTTTAAGGAAAAATCTCGACGCCTTTGCCTGGTCACATGTTGATATGGTAGGAATCAGTCCAAGTGTGATCATGTACACGTTAAATTTGGACAAGAATGTACATGCAAAGAAGTAGAGGAGAAGGCTATTGGGAAAGGAAAGAGGAAAAGCTTTGGAAGAAGAGGTAGCTCGCCTCTTAAAATGCAGATTTAATAGGGAGGCAAAATATCTGACCTAAATAGCCAACCTCGTCTTGGTTCCAAAATCAAACAGAAAGTGGAAGATCTGCATCAACTTCTCCGACCTCAATAAGGCTTGTCCAAATGACTATTTTCCCTTACATAGAATTGATAAGCTAGTCGACACCACAGCGGGTCATGAGCTCATGTCCTTCATGGACGTGTATTCTGGATATAACCAGATCACGATGAACCCTATAGACCAAGAGCATACCGACTTCATGACCGAGCACAACGTGTACTGTTACAAAGTCATGTTGTTCAGGTTGAAAAATACTGGAGAAACTTTCCAGAGATTGGTAAACAAGATGTTCTTTGACCAGATCAGGGAAAACATGGAAGTGTATGTTGATGACATGCTCGTAAAGTCAAAATCTACCAATAATCATGTATATAGCCTGGAAGAGTGTTTTGTTGTATTATGAAAGTACAATATGAAGCTAAACCCCCAGAAATGTACCTTCGGGGTCTCGTCGGGGAAGTTTTTAGGCTTCATTGTCAACTCGAGGGGAATTTAAGCTAATCCTGAGAAAATCAGATTGCTGTTAGAGATGCCATCTCCTAAATCGCGAAAGGAAGTTCAGAGCCTAATTGGGAAAGTCGCAGCCCATAACCGGTTCGTGTCAAAGCCCACTAATAAGTGCCTCATATTCTACAATTTGCTCAGGGGAAATAAACAATTTGAATGGACAGAAGAATGCGAACAAGTGTTTCAAGATTTAAAAAGGCATCTAGCTGAACTACCCATCCCGTCAAAACCTGTTGCTGGGGAAAACATACACCTCTATTTGGCAATAACTGAGAATACAATTAGCGTTGTATTAGTTTGGGAGGGAAATTGGGCACATAAACCAGTATACTATATAAGCAAGAGGATTTTGGGAGATGAATCCTGATATCCCTTGATCGAGAATGTAATGCTCTGAATTCTCCGATGTGGTTTAGTGGTGGTTTAGTAGGCCGGGAGGGCCGTAATTGTTTAATTACGCCATTAAATGAATATATGCATGTTTATGTGAATTATATTATGATATAATGATATATGCATGCATGTGGGTCCACATTTGAAATATTATGTTGTTTTGATAATTTGGCCCATTGACGGTAATTTGTGTATTTGGGTGCATGATGTGATTTGTGAATGAGATTCCATTATTATGGAGATATATTCAAGCTATTCGGCATGAGACGGTCATTCTTAGTGGATTAGCGGTTTTGTCATAACGGGGTCAATTTTGGGGTAATAGAAATGTTTATTTGATGATAAATTGGGAATATTTGTGATCAGGGTGAAATTCTGGAGGTTTTGACTATAATGTCCCCGAGGGTGTTTTCGGGACCCCGAGCATTAGGTTTTATTTGAGGTTACTTAAGCTTGAAGTAGCTGTCAGATAGAACGTACAATTAGAAAACCTCTTGTTCTCCTTCGTTAGTTCATTTTTGCCACCCGAAGCATATTTGAAGAAATCTTGAGTTCTAGGAGTCGGAATCAAGTGAGGATCGAGGCATAGCGATCCTAGGAAGGATTAGAAGCTTCTTGACCGAAGGATTTGACAGAAAACAACCTAATCGAAGGTAATCTAAGTTTAAAGTTTTGAGTTTTTAGAGTTTCTAAGCTTTGAATTGGACTTTGTGAATTGTTGAGTTTTCGATCCGTTTGAACCTTGGGTTTTGAGGGTTTTGGTGCATTGGGAAGCTTGGGAATCTTGTTTTGATGATTAGGGAATGTTTAGGTATGATTTTGGAGTGTTAAAAACACGTTTGGGAATGGCCCAAAGTTGAGGACCACGGCCCTGTTCTTGGGGTGCCGCGGCCCTGCCTTGAAGAAGCAGGTGGAGATTTTGTGCTTGCTGGGCGCCGCGGCCCTTAATGGAGGGCGCCGCGGCCCTTGCCTTAGGGAACTCTGGGGGCCGTGGCCCAAGGTGCTAGGGCCGCAGCCCTTGCCCAGTTTTCGCCCCGTTTGCTCGTTTTGACCCCGGGAACCTAGTTTTAGGCCTTGGGAGTGTCCTTACTACTTGGATTAGTTTGGATTGATCTCTTGGAGGCTAGATATTGGTTTGAGAACCTTTGATTATCATGTTATTGATGGTATCCTATAATGTGTTATGATTAGGTAATCGCTAAAGGACTAAAAGCTAAACCGTTCTCAAGGGTCGTTCTTTTGTTCATTCTAGCTCGAATCAGAGGTAAGAAAACTGCACTCCAAATGTGACATGCATGGTTATTCATGAGGCATGTTGGATGTATAAATGTGGACATGAATTGATTATGGAATACTTAGCAAATGTTGCTCACTTTTGCATGGTACTGACTCATTAGTCAGATTTGGCAAAGGTGTTAGTATCAACTGTGAAGCTGTGACTTATTAGTCATGTTTGGCAGTGGTACTAGGCACTGGTCACATTGCGCTGACTCATTAGTCAGGACGGCCTTAGCGTGTTCAACGCAAGCCAATAAATATTAGATCTAATCGACTTTCTCATTGAATGACTCAAAGAACATTAATGCCAGACCGACCTCAAGGTCGATGAATAATATAAGCGCTTGAAGGCTAGTGGCTTACCTAGCAGCCACTCTTCCACTTGAGATAGTGACTTACTTCTCAGTCACTCAGTATGATTTACCAGAACCTATTGAAGGCTAGTGGCTTACCTAGCAGCCACTCTTCCATTTGAATTAGTGACCTGTTTGTCACTCACTCAGTATGGTTTATCAGGACCTCAAGTGATATTCACTCACCTGTTTGAAAGCTATGAACTCTGTGTGATTATAATGATAATCATTTGATGATGTTTACATGTAAAGCTATGTTTTCTTGCTGGGCTTTGGTTCATGGGTGCTATGTGGTGTAGGTAAAGGAAAAGAAAAGCTCACCCAGCCTTGAGTGGAGAGCTTAGGTGGTGATGTGTACATATGCGGCCGCTTGACCACCACGGCCAAGGAGTTCTCAGAGGAACTAGGGTGTTTACCCTATTTTTGCCACTTAGGTCGGCGGGGTTTGAAATTTTGGAACAGTAATGACCTTTTTGAGTTGTAAATAACTTGTAAATGTTCTTGTGGGCCCCTGAACAGTTTTATGTGTCAATAAAACATATCCTTTCCTTTTTACTGGTTTTCACCTTAACCTGTTAATAACACTTAGAACACGTCTTTAACCAAAGGGCTTAGGCAATGAGTCAAATTTCTGGTTCACCGTTCACCATAACTATTCTGGGGTAACCAGGGCGTTACAGAGAAGCTCGTGTTCTGTCTGATTTTGGCCTCAAGGAAGCTTAGGCCATATTTCTAGTCCCACACCATACACGTCTTAACCGATCAACCTTTATGGCAGGTCTTGCAAAAGCCTAAAGCATCAGGACGTTTGTTAAAGTTGGCCATTGAACTCAGTCAGGTCAAAATTTTATATAAACTACGAACAACCATAAAAAGGCCAGGCTCTCACTGATTTAGTGGGCGAGTGTACTGATTTCCAGAATGAGCCTATGAGAGAATCAGTTCAAAAATTGTGGAAGCTCTTCGTCGATGGATCATCAAACGAGCATGAGTCAGGAGTTGGAATAATCTTGAACACACCTGAAGGCCATTGTTTTCATATGACTTTCAGATTCGGGTTTGACGCATCCAATAACGAGGTTGAGTACGAGGAATTGCTGGCTGGAATTCAAGTCGCCAAAGAGCTAAAAGGAAAAGCTATACAATGCTTTAGTGATTCTTAGCTCGTGGTGAACTAGGTGTTCAGCGAATCCTAAGCTCGTGGAATCTAGATGGCAGCTTATCTAACTAAAGTAAAAAAGCGAACTGTCATAATTTGAATTCTATTCCATCGAACAGGTTCCATGCGAGCAAAATACAAATGCAGACGCTCTCGCCCGACTTGCCACCACCAAAGAGGTGGAAACATTGAATGTAGTCCTAATTGAATTTCTAAATAAGCCCAACATAGAGGAATAGTCAAGAGAAATCATGATGATCTATGAAGGCCCGACTTGGATGACCCCCATCATGGAATACCTCACAACTAGAAAATTTCCCGAGGATCGCAAGGACGCGCGAAAATTGCTGTACCGAGTTTCGAGGTATGTTCTAGTCGAAGGAGTTCTATATAGAAGAGGTCATTCCATGCCTCTTCTTAGATGTGTTTTGCCCGAAGAAGCCTCGGCTATCCTCAAAGAAGTTCATGAAGGATTCTGTGGGGACCACGCTGGGGGCAAAGCTTGGCCTTGAAAGTATTGAGGTAGGGTTATTTTTGGCCTATACTAAAGAAGGACTCGACATTGTATGTTCAAAAATGCGACAAATGCCAACGCTTTTCCACGATTGCTCAAGTCGGGCCTATGGAGTTGACTACGATCTCCTCGCCCTAGCCGTTTTCCACCTGAGGGATAGATTTAATTGGTTCATTGCCAATTATAAAAGGAGGAGTTCGCTATGCGGTGGTCGCGATCGACTATTTTACAAAGTGGGTTGAGGCCGAACCACTAGCAACCATAATCTCGATAGGGATCCCAAAGAAGATCATATCCAACAATAGAACTCAATTCGATAGGGATTTGTTCACGAAATTTTGTGAGAAGTACGAGGTAATCAAGAGTTTCTCTTCAGTAGCATATCCTTAGGCTAATGGATAGGTGGAAGCAGTGAACAAAACTCTCTCAAGACCAATCTAAAAAAACAATTGGAGGATGCTAAAGGGTTATGGCCTGAATAGCTCCCACAAGTACTTTGGGCTTATAGAACCTCACATCGCGCCTCTACTGGACATACTCCCTTCTCACTACCCTATGGAAGTGAAGTTATGCTACAAGTCAAGACCTTGGTGACATCACATAGGCAAAGAACCTTTGATCAGGAGCGGAATCACGAACTTCTAAATGCATCCCTGGATCTAATTGAAGAACAGTGAGAGGAATCACAAATACAACTCGCCCATTATCAATAAAGGGTAACCCGATACTTCAATTCAAAGGTCAAAGAATGAAGGCTCAAACTAGGAGATTTGGTGCTTCGAAGGATGTTCCTAGCTAGCAAAGACTCTAAAGATGGTGTTTTAGGACTAAACTGGGAGGGGCCATATTAGATCGTGGAAATTTTGCGACAAGGAACTTTCAGACTAGCTTGGCTAAATGGAGAGGCGGTTCCACGAACTTGGAATGCCTTGCATTTAAAGAAATACTATCAGTAATGGGGTCTATTTGTTAAGTTCAGTTTATGTTATCATTTTTGTAAGGCTTAATTATAAAGGCCATATCTTTTAATTTATCTTTGAATTAATAAAAGGTTGCTGTGTAGTTTAAACACGGCACCCGAATTTTCCATTAAATCTTGTTTAGTACGAGTTCATTGTGTAAAAGTGATCTAGAATATTTATAAATTCAGATCGCTTGGGGGCATATAACCCTCAGTACAGTCTTTGAAACATTATGCAAATTCAAGAAAAAATTGTATAACTTAGTATTTCGAAATTTGGAAATCTTGTTGCTTTATAATGTTCAAGTTTTCAAAGTAATTTCGAATACAAACTAAGATAAGAAAATTCAAAGCAACAGAAAAATCCTGGAACTGAACTAGGTACAAAGAATTTTGGAACTAAACCAAGTCTGAGGCTTGAATACTAACAGGTATACGTGAACACACGATTAAACCCCTGGAGACAACCAGGTTCGCGACCTGAAATTAACTGGCCAGCCATCAAGCATATGCCTCAATCTAAAAAGAAATCCCTATAACTATGCAAGTGTGTAAAAACTTTGAAAGTTTAAAAACACGCCAATAATTAATTGAAGGGAGATAACATAAGATTGTGGATACAAAATATATAAGTTTATAACGAGGACAATTAACCTCGACTGAGCCCTAAGGCAATTGTCTTGGCCTAAAAGGACTACATGCAAGGGATAAAAGAAAAAAAACATAAAACACAATCAAAGAAGAGCCTCTCAACCCTGAGCTCCAGCAACTTTCTCTTGGGATAAGACCTCATCTTCCTCGCCATCTCCACCAGCTCCTGAGGCCATGTCAACCGTCTCCGCAGGTTCCTTCGCCAAAAGATCCTGGAATTTGGCGAGGTAATGCCCCAGAGCTTGGTGACAACGAAAGAGAAGTCCCCGTCCTGGTTGAAACACTAGACTTGGTAAAACATATTTTCCAACGCATCCTCCAGCTTGGCGTCGACCCCCTTCACTTTCAGCTTTAGCTCCTCGACCACCTTAGCCTCTAGTTGGAGCCTCTCAACCTCATTTTGAAGCTAGTTGCGACTTTGGATCACGTCCAGATCCTGTGCCTTGGCAATCTTTTCATTATTATAAGAAGTCTACAGGTTCGCATTAACCTCTTCAAGCTCTTTGGCGGCTCATTCCCCCTCCACGAGGGTAGAGAGAATCCGCTCTCCAGCCCAGATTTGGGTGAAGCAGGACTGCATTGAAATTCAAATAAGGAATTATATCAAATATATATGGGGAATTTAAAAGACAATGAGAGAACTCATGGTCAAAGACATCCCTATGGCAGAGTTGAGGATGGTTGTGGCGGGATTTCCTTCAATAGTCTCCAGCTCCCTCAAATTGAGTTGGTTGATATGCCCGACCACGTGACTAGTGATCCCTTGGAGCGGAGCCTGCAAGTGCTCCAGGTGCTTGCCCATCTCGATGGGAGGACCTAACATTGTGGGGGGAAGAGCTACATCAACAACCTGGGGAACTAAGGAGGTGTCCCAGGGATTTGGAGGAGGAGTATCCTTGGTCGTTATCATGGAAGATCGGGGTTGTTGTTGGGAAGAGGCGGTCTCCTTGGTCTTCGTTGGAATTCCCATCAAAACTCCAACCACGGATGCGGTCTTCTTGGAGACCCGTTGTTTCTTAATGATAGGGCCGAAGATGGTGAGGCATTTTTTGGATTCATATCGTCTTCTTCAAAATGATCAAAAGAGTTAGACAAATTCTAACTATGTAAACAACAAAAAGTAAAATTACAAGAATCCTACCCTTCAAACTAAAGGAAAAAACTACAATGATTAGCTCCAAATTGGGGATCGAGCTAGCTATAGTTAGGACCTCTAATTCTTGGATTATTGGGGGTGAGGGAGACTCTAACAAAGTTACATCGGGAACCCTTTCAGACTCAATCTTTTCATCCGATCTAGTCTCGTATGTGAGTTGCCTAAAGCCCGGGGTAAAGGCGACACAGTTTAAGGCATACCAAGGTCGAATGTTTGTTCCATATTGCTAAAAAATGGTGGACCTAAAAGGGAAGGTGTTATCTACAACTACTTTATATTTAGGGTAACCAAGATCATGGCGGAGGACCAGGAGGTCGACACATTGTTGCAGTGTGACGTCCATGTCTAGATCCTCAGGGTGCCTAGTCACGACCTTCCTTAGATTGTGTCAAGCTAATACAAAACTAGCAGCAGTTCGATTAATTTCACTATAAGGGTTACCTTGGTCGCAGGTGTCGGTTGCTGTCCCTGACTCTGCATGACCTTGGTTATTATTATGGTTACCTTTGACATTCCTCCTATGCATCAAAGGCGTGACTTCTTCTTCCTCCTCGACCTCATCAACAACTACTAGATGCCTCTTAGGACCTCGAGGTTTATTGGCCAAGGTTTTTCCCTCCTTGATCAAACCACATTCCAGCATGGTGGCATCATTCACTACTGCTCGATACTCATTTTCAGCAAGAGGTGCAGAAGCGAGGGTCTGGTACTGACCCAAGCGAACCTGAGAAGTCGCAGAACTTTTGTAAATAGTTGTACAAGGAAATAACTTGATCAGAACAAGAAAACACTTAGCCATAAAAAACTCAAATGAGGTTAAAAGCAAGGATACTTACGAGGTCGGTTGAAGTAGCAGTGCTCGCAGATCTGAAAGCTGTTCGACATGAAGAACTGGTCTTTGTAATCATTTGGATGGCTCGGGAGGTTGATGATGTAGGATGATTTGGGGAACCAGGTTAGCTAATAAAAACCAACACCTCTGATTCTGGTGTCCGGGTTGGCCTTCAGGTAGAAAAAGTAAAGGATATCCTCCCACTCATTCTTAAGGAATAAATACTTAAGCCCCGCGAGGAGGCGATAAGTGTTTGGGGAAAGTTGGAATGGGGCTAGCTTCACAAAGTTCATAAAATCCATGAAGTACAAGATCAAAGGGAGGAACGCCCCTACTTTAAGGTACTTGTCACTCTAGGCCTCGAAATTATCCTCCGAGAGGTTGCAGCTCCGCTCACCGTCCATCGCGAGACTAGCATAAAATTTGGAGTCTATCTCGATCCCATGACTCCTCATAATTTTGCTCACTTGGGGCATCGAGATTATACGAGGCATGATCCTCTCGGCATCGAAAAAGTTATCAGACATAACCTCAACCTCCCATTCCACCACTGGCCCGAAGTAGGGAATAGGGGTCTCGACAATCTGCTTGTCCTGGGAAGAGGAGCCTACGATAGCTTTGCTTTTCTTGTTGCTCCTTTTTAATGTTTTAGTTCACCTAATTACAAAATGAATGTTAGAGGCGACCTAGGGATGTAACCTAGTTTCAAGATTATGGGAGAACACAAACTAAAGCTTCACTACCCAAAATAAAGCTTCTACAGGCTGAAAATGTATCTAAAACCCTAATACGTGTATCCATGCATGCCTCTATTTCACGCGCCCTAATATTAGGAAGTACTATCACCTTAGAAATCTTGTATTAGAGTAATGGTTTTGAAAGAAGGTTTTAATGCAAAACCACCTCAGAACCGTGTCCCTTAAGCTACCCCATTTCAGACCTGAAACCCTTAAAAATTTTGGCCTAAATTACTATCCCTTCAACCTCAAAACCCATAAAAAATCTAGAAAGTTGCCTATTTTGTGCCTTACAATCTATCATTTTTGGTCATATAAGATGCATTATCTACTTTGGGGTACCAAAACCCAAACCAAACCACATACATAACCAAAATAAAAAAAATAAAAAAAAAGAACTCGAAAACTTCATAAACATGTAGAAGAAGTTTAAAGCAGAGAAAAATATACATACTTACGAGTTGGTTCTTGATCGAAGTTTGGAAGGGTGAGGAAAGTCGAGATTTCAGATGAATTTCTTGGAAGAAATTGCCAAAAAGCTCTGAGAACTTGAGGGTTTCAGGAAAGAGAAAAAAAAGGAAATTTGAATATAAAGGTGGTGAAGAATCAGATTTTGCACTCCTATATATACGTAAATTTCGGGGAAAGATCTGAGCCACACGATCAAAGTAGTCAAGATATAAGGGCTAAGATAAATGAACCAAATTGTGGCAAAAAACTTGACAAGACAACTGTCACAGTACTCGAAACCCGAACAAATGCCTATAACAAGCAGACACGTGTCCTACACTCGAGAGGGAACGTGGGCACATTTTCCCACAACGGAAGTAGAAAAGCCTCTATTGTGTGCATAAGGAGAGACGTTATACATGAGCAGGGACTTGGGGGGAAAATGTTGTACCCTAAAAATACAAGCTAAATCGTCTTGTTCGAGGTACACTTGTCAAGCGATAGATGAAGATTACTAGACTGAAGACATTTCATTAACTCCATATTAAATAGCTTGAGATTACTTCATTGAGTTGGGCTATCAGGAGATCCTCTAAATCGCCCTAAATGTCTGTGATAAAGATCGAATAACACAAAGTTTAGATCGCCCCCGTCAGTCTTCGAGCATTTATCGGGTCAGATCACCCTAGCATATAACCTCCAGTTCAAGAAATACATTCAGCTTGTGGCATAAGGGTGAATCCTCAAAGACTCGGAGATTCTTTATACACAATTAATAGTTGTAATCATTATCTAATAAATGCACAATATCAAGAGAATTAACATATTTAAGGAATTATGTATTTGGGAAGTTACCCATTCTTGAAAGTTACCAAGTATTGTACGGTTACCCAATATTGTCCATCAACCCCTATAAATACAGATGAAATTGACAGCAAAAGGGACCGAATTTTGTATGCAAAAACTCAGCAAAGATTGTCTTAAACAATTTCTCCAAGAGTTCATAAACAGAATAACATAGACTCGTGGACTAGGTGGATTTTAACTACTGAACCATGTAAAAAATCTGTGTGTTCTTATTTTACGGTTTACAAAAATCTCTCTTATTCAGCTTTCTTAATCTACTATGACGAAAAACCACGTCAACAAATAAAAATACCAATTTGTAAATGTTAATATTTTCTCTTTTTATTTAAGCCTCCTGAATTTTGAGCCTAAGATAAGCAAAAGTAGAACGGGATGTCTTTACGTGGTTTTTAAAAAAATATTGATACCATATAGATGTGATGGAAATGTGTAAAATTTTAAATTGGCAAATTTATGGAAATATCTTATTTTATTTAAAAACTGATTTAAATTATTTTATATTGTGATATTCAGTTTTAATGCCTTGGAATATTTGGTGGGATTTGCAAATATTCTTTATTCATAGTTATGTTCACAATATATTTTTTTCTTGTTTTTCTAAGGAAAATATCTTGTGATTAATTGAATTCATTTATGGATTTTCCTGGGTTAATTTTTGTACTTTCCAAGGATTGTTTACTCCAGGAAATAAAATTCTTGGGTAGTTATTGCTCATTTAATTTTTTAGGAAATTTTGTGTTGACTCAAGTATAAGTTGCCTCCACAGATTGCGTGGCTGTCAGAACAGAATCAACAGATTGGAAAATATCCTTCAATCAAGAATATTATCAAATATTCTTTCTTTTATTGTGGATATTTTTCTCGGCCTTCTGAGCTCAAAATGGTCTCTATAAATCGAGTTCTAGGATGTTGAGAAAAAGTGAACTCTTTGGTGTATTGTTTTGTGGATGAATTGTAATAGTTGTGAGGGTTCATAGTTTGTATTCAAGATCACAGTATTCACGTGTTCTTGTAATAAAATGAGTGTTTAGGTTTGTGTTAAGTCTATACCACATTCATGAGTGAATACATGTTGTATTTTGAACACAATTCTTGAAGTCTTCGGGAGGAGATTTTTACAAGCCTTGCTTCGGGGGAGGATGCAAGCACTCGCTAACCATTGAAGGGAGTTCAAGTGGTTAGGCATTTCAATCAAAATCAGATTAGTAAAGAGAAGTACAACAAAGTTGCGGCAAATCTCAAGAGGGAGTCTTGTTTTGTGTAAGTCAATATTTATGTACTTGTGATTCTTTATTAATTAGTTTTATTCTCTGGGCGTGGTTCCAAGGAGTAGGTTATCCGAAAGGGTTTTTGGACCTTGTAAAAATTCGTTGAGTTCTTTATTGTTTTTGCACTATCTTTTTATTGTTTCAGTTTCTATTACGAACAATCCTCATTCTGTCACGACAGAACTGATATATGTTTTAACATTCAATCACCATTCTTCATCTTAATTAAGCCACTTGTTTTAATTAATTTTGTAATTACTAAAAAAGGAATTTCAAATGGTATCAGAGCAAGACACTTATTTCTAAAGTCTGATCTTGCTATATTCCGTTTATTGTGTGTTGTTTTGTTCTTGGAATGTCTTTTTTCACAGAAGGAGGTTCCATAACTCGCCCCCGTTACTCAATGACTCTAACTATCCATATTGGAAAGTTAGAATGAGAGTGTAACGCCTTACTATCCTAGAGTTGTTACCATGTGGTTTTAAAGTGTGTATTTGACTTGCTAATCGAGGTGTTAGACCCAAAAGTGTAATTAAATTAAAACAAACACTCATTTAATAAAACTTTCATATAAAATATTTGAAATTTCATTTAGATTGTAAAAGAGTTACATTGGGATCCAAAAATATTTTTTAAGACGTATTTACAACTCAAAAGTCATTGTACAGTTGACCTAGGCGACAAAATCAAACATTTTACTGTGCTCCTTAAAAGTACCCCAACCGTGGCGGCCATGTAGGCCAAACATGTATGCACCACTCCATGCCCTCCAACTCAAGGTTGGTTGCCCTTTTCCTTGTCCTTACATGCACCATAGAGCACCTGTGAACCAAGGCCCAATAAGAACACTTCACCAGCATAGCATATAAAATAACTCATTTCAATAAATGCATAACAAATCAAACACAACAGACAATCCACATGTTTCCAGCCGGTCAAGGTGCGTTACTAGGCACCAAATTCACGATTCTAACTGAGTGGGTGAGAACGACACCCTTAGATGGCCTTGCCTTGGCGACCTGCATTCAGCATGCTTAATGTCAATCCTTGCCCTTGCCACTCAGTCACAACACATATATGACATAATAGTTACGGACATTTACACATAACACTAAGCACAATACAAGCACAAATAATCGAGCCATGCCCTGCTCTACGAGCACAGAAAGTTTTCTTATCTTGAGTCGCGAGCAGATAGCCTATGACAATCCCAATCCCTGAGCCATAGTGATATAACCTAGTCACAAGCAATAATGATAACCATCAGTTCCTTAGACTATTTAAGAATTTCAATGTATATTTCTAGCCTTTGGGATCTTGAATTATACTAAATCGGGTAGTAGAATCCTTCCTTAGCCTTTAGATTTGAGTTCCTGAGATTAAAAACCTTAATTGGCCCCGCGACGCCCCTAACAAATGCCACGACCCTCTACAAGTCAGAGGGCCTGAGCCCTCATTTCCCTGGACACGTGTCGCAGCACAACCCACCCATCGCCGCGTCGCTAAGGCGGTTTACAGAACCCCTTAGGCTTCTGAGTTCATGCGGGCCGCGACGCTCTAAGAATAGCGTCGCGACGCAACCTTGCGAACTCAGAAAAATAGTGATTTCAGAAATCGCAATCTTCTCCCAAACCACTCCAAACTCAGTTTTTATCCCAAATAGACCACCCAAACCATTCAAGCAATTCAGATACACGCTAAATAACAACCTATAGCCTCTAAAATATCCCTAAACATCAAAATTCAAAACTCACCAAGAACACTTAAATAACTCAAGGTTAGACCTCCATACCTTTGAATCCTTCAACAGAATTAAAATCCCCCCTTAGCTGCTAGTACTCCTAGTTGCCTCCAATCCTTAATTACAACCTCAAATCTAACTCAGCTAATCACTAAATTAAAAGCTCCAAGAATTCAACACTTCCACTCTTTGAGAGAAAACTTAGAAGGAGAGAGTGGGGGGGGGGGGGGGGGGGGGGACGTGAGAGATGAGCATGGTAGGAGAGCTCAATTTTTTCTTAGGGCTACAAGTTAAGTAGTCCAATGAGGGAATTTTCATTTCACAAATCAAGCATGCCAAGAATCTGGTGAAGAGATTTGGGCTTGAGACAGCCAAACTTGCTAAAACACCCATGGCAACCACAATCAAACTATCCAAAGATGAAAATGGGACCAAAGAGGATCCAACTCTTTATAGGAGTATGATTGGCAGTCTTCTATACTTAAATGCTAGTCACCCAGGCATCAGTTATAGTGTTGGAGTGTGTGCTCAATTTCAAGGAAACCCAATAGAATCTCATGTGACTGCTATAAAAAGAACTATTCGTTATGGGAATAATACACTTGAATTTGGTATATGGTAATCCAAAGAAAAAAACTCTAACCTTGTGTGCTATAGTGATGCAGATTGAGCAGGAAACACTGATGACCACAAAAGTACAAGTGGTAGATGTTTTTATCTAGGAAATAATTTGGTTTCCTGGCACAGAAAAAAACAAAACTCCATCTCCTTGTCAATAGCCGAGGCTGAGTACATAGTTGCTGATAGTTGTTGTACTCAACTTTTATGGATAAAACAAATGTTGGCTGACTATGGGTTTGATCTTAAAACTTTAACCATCTTTTGTGATAATACAAGTGCTATTAATATCTCCAAAAATCATATTCAACACTCACGCACCAAACACATTGACATTCGTCATCACTTTATTAGGGAGCTTATTGAAAATAAAACTCTAATTTTAGAATATGTTGAGACTAACAAACAAATTGCAAATATTTTTACTAAAACTTTAGACATAGTCAGATTTGATTCCCTTAGGAAATCTTTGGGGGTTTGTTTTTTGTGAAATTGCCAATAATCGATTGCTTTGTCCCATCTGAAAGAAATTTGTTGTCCATATTTTTAATTTTTGGAGAATGAACTTTATAATTTTTATGTTTTGTGATGAGTAAAAACCATATTTGAAAAAGTTGTAGACCCTCCAATCTATATTTGATCAAATTATTATGTCAATTTTGTATGAGCATTCCTTGTCTTTAATCCAGTTTCTTCTTCAGGCTCCATTATGGAAAAGTGCTACTTATATTGATGTGTGAAAGCCAACATTGAGTAAGTTGGTACCAGATAATTAGCACTTATATTGGAGGATACTCTACCAGTGTAAAGGATTACCATCAGTATACAAGTTATAGCCTCCATTATGGTTACAATTGAAAAAGGCTAAAATTGTCAATCTTGGGCAATGACCCTTGCACAAAAGGCCAAAAAGAAACGACAATATTTCTTAGCTTCACATGCACACACAAATGGTTGTTGTCTAAGACCGTGTAAGAAATGTTGTTAGATTCATACACTTAATAATTTGATTAAAATATATTTTTTGTGACTGGTATATACTTTTTCAAATTATTTTTTATCATTACTTAATATTCCAATTTTTTTTTTTCATTTTCTAATTTTTTTTTAAAAAAATGGTCATCATATTTCTCTTGGACAGGACTTGGCATTTACAGGACTCATATGGTATGGCAATGAGATTGCTTATATTTTAGAAATTTAGTTTTTTTTTTTATTTCTAATGAAAAAATTAATTAATAAAAATATTCTTAGTTGACGTTATACTAGAAAAAAATTGAAATAAAATGGAAAGAAATTTTTTGTTTTATCTCATTATATTTTAAATGTTGAAAAGTTTCCCAATCTTTTGGTGTGAGAGAATATTTAAAAAAATAGAGATATTTTGGCCTTAATCACAAATTTGGTTAGTTACCCATTTTCGCATTTGCCTCTTTTGTTAACCGAATCCTCTATATAATCGGATTCCCTAAGGCCTTTTGGTTCTAAGTGTGTTATGTTTCCATTTTCTTGCTAACTTGTGCCTAGGGTTCTGTGTTTCTCTCTCTTTGTGTTTCTCCATTTGTTCTCTTACAGCAACCATGAAGACCCGAGGTCGTGGTTCCACCTCCAATGCAACAAAGCCTCAAAAGGAGACTATTTCTGAGTAGTTCCCTCAGTCACTCCACCAGTCCCATCATCGATTCCGCCTGTCTCTACATCAACACCCTCTGTCGCCTCTGCTCATCCAGGCCGTCAACACAAAACAACAGCAAGGAAGAATGTCCTTGCTCTTCCAGGTCTTGATAAGTCTCCAATAGTTGAGGCTTCCAGTAAAGGTGTGATCTTTCCCGACCTCAATGTGCAGAAGAGCTTGTCCTCGGTGTCCTCACCGACCTCAAGCTCTCAATAGTCTGTCTCAACAAAAGTTGAGACTGATCCTTCTGCTCAAGACTCTAAGTCTTCTTTATCTCCTGATGTAATGACACCCAAGGCAAATGGCAAGCGTAAATCCAAAGTCGTTAGCCCAAAGCACACCAAGAAGGCCAAAGTAGCCCAGGTGAAAGGTACTAGCTCTTTCTCCGACTCCACTCATTTATCCAAATTCGAAAAGAAGGAAAAAATCAATCCTCCTGCTTGCACTTCCTCGGAGGATGGCTCTCCTGAAAAAGAAGATTCATTGCCTGAGCTAGACCCATATCTAACTGAGTCGATTCATGAAGAACCACAAGCAGATCCTCTTCTTGAAAATTCTGAGGAGGAGACAGAATCTGAAGAAGACCCATCAGAAACCTAACCTGCTGCATCTGATCCCAAAGTCAAAAAGCCATTGGCTTTTCCTGAATTATCTACCAAAAGCACCAAAAGCAAGGGTGCTTCAATTCGCTCTTCAGGTTCATCTTTCAAGGCTCATTCTCTTACTTACTGCTTTAATGGTAATGAGAAAAATATGCAATTTAATGAGAATAAACATTTCAATAGCGAACGTAATTTTCTTTTTGCTCCTCGTCGGGTATTTGAGGTTCTACTTACAATTGAAGAAAGGGGTTGGTTATGCTCTTTGTCAAGTTTTGATGGGTATGTCCCTCGGGTAGTTCAACAATTTTATGCCAATTTAAATGATGAGTTACGTGATCAAAAATCCTTTATGTTTCATAAAGTCTATGTTAGAGGACATTGGTATAAATTTTGTCCTTCTGAAATTGTTGGGTTCTCAATCTAGTCTTAGTGGAGGTCAATGATTCGTTTGAATTTGCAAAGGATCAAGTCTTATTTGAATTAGTTGGCCAAGCTATGGTGTGGGAACCGAATGCATCCCTCAAAGTCTCAGACCTTACACACTACTATGGTGCTCTTTTCAAGTTTGCCACATACAATTGGCTTCCTACCACACACTCCTCGACAATCACTCAAGACATGACCTTCTTTCTGTTTAAGGTTGGGACCAGTATCACTGTTGATCTTACTTCATCAATCTTTCATCTGATTGTTTCTTTGGGTGGTGTGAAGCGCAAGGGTTAACACTTGATGTTTCCTCAATCATTTACAAGTTGTTGGACACTCAACGTCCTTTGAATATGTCTTATGAGTCTTTGGTTCCTCCTTTGGTTGGTCCTACCTACACTGTCAAAGAATTCAAAGATGACAACGCTTCTACCACAACTAAAAAGTCCAAAGGCATTAACTTGCCCATTTATGGGTTTGGAGATGTCGAGCTTGCATCTCCTGCTATTCAGTCTACTCTTACTGTTGTCCAGACAGGAATTTAAACTCTCTTGCGAGCGTTTCACTGCCATGGAGGACACTCATCGCCAAATCCTAGCTTCTTTGGCGATTCTTAATGCCTCCACTGCTCCAGCCCCATGACGCTTTCAGTTCCTCTCCATCTTTTTATTTGCTTTTAATAAATGTAAACAAACACTAAATGTGTCTTTGTTCTGTTTGTTTTTCCTTTGGCATTTCTTTAGACAATGAGGGGGGAGAATAATGTACTCTCATTTTTTTTTATGTTTTGTTTGCACTGCATTGGTTACTTGTTTTTGCTATGTGCTTTGATTATATTTGGCAGGGGGAGTCATTTCGGAACTCTTTATCATTTTGTCTTTATCATTTTTGTGGATTAAGCACTAACTTGGTTCTTGCAGGTTTTTTTTTTTTAAATAAGATATGTCTTGTCTATAAAATTGCCAAAGGGGAAGACTGTAAAATCTTAAATTAGAAAATTTATGGAAATATCTTATGTTATTTAAAAATTGATTTAAATTCTTTTATATTGTGATATTCGGTTTTAATACCTTGGAATATTTGGTGGGATTTGCAAATATTCCTTATTCATATTTGTATTCACAATATATTTTTATCTTGTTTTGTCTAAGGAAAATATTATTTGATTAATTGAATTCATTTATGGATTTTCCTGAATTAATTTTCGTACTTTCCAAGGATTGTTTACTCCAGGAAATAAAATCATTGGGTAGTTATTGCTCATTTCTTTTTTTTTTAGGAAATTCTGTGTTGACTCAGGTATAAGTTGTCTCCGCAGATTGCGTGGCTATCGAAACAGAATCAACAGATTGGAAAATCTCCTTCAATCAAGAATATTATCAAATATTCTTTCTTTTATTGTGGATATTTTTCTCGGCCTTCTGAGCTCGAAATTGTCTTTATAAATCAAGTTCTAGGATGTTGAGAAAAAATGATCTCTTTGGTGTATTGTTTTGTGAGTGAATTATAATGTTTGTGAGGGTTCATAGTTTGTATTCAAGATCATAATATTCCCGTGTTCTTGTAATAAAATAAGTTTTTAGGTTTTTGTTAAGTCTATACCACGTTCATAAGTGAATACATGTTGTATTTTGAACACAATTCTTGAAGTCTTCGGGAGGAGATTTTTACAAGCCTTGATTCGAGGGAGGATGCAAGCACTCGCTGAACATTGAAGGGAGTTCAAGTGGTTAGACATTTCAATCAAGATCAGATTAGTAAAGAGAAGTACAACAAAGTTTCGGCAAATCTCAAAAGTGAGTCTTGTTTTGTGTAAGTCAATATTTATGTACGTGCGATTCCTTATTAATTGGTTTTATTCTCTGGGCGTGGTTCCAAGGAGTAGCTTATCCGAAAGAGTTTTTGGACCTTGTAAAAATTCGTTGAGTTCTTTATTGTTTTTGCATTGTCTTTTTATTGTGTTCAGTTTCTGTTACGAACAATTCTCATTCTGTCACGACATAACTGAAATATGTTTTAACATTCAATTACCATTTTGCATCTCAATTAAGCTACTTGTTTTAATTAATTTGGTAATTACTAAAAACAGAATTTCAAAATGGGATTTGATTCACACTTTTCTTGATGGAATGACCATGGTATAATAAACTCACTTATCATCCTTTGTTATTCAACACACCTGGGCTAAATTTCAAATGTGGGAAAGGATAGATTGATATGGACAAAATTTGGAGATTTCTTATGTGGGAATGCTTTCTTATTTTTTTTCTCTCGTTCTGGTTTTTTTGACCAAGTATATTCATAGCACAAAAAGATATATAAAAGAAAAGCGGTAGCATGAATAATGGGTCATAATATGGTGTAAATTGGAGGGACCAATCCGAGTAGATGTATTATAAAAGGGAAATTTGGGTATTTATGCATATTGTAGGAGCATATATAAAAAAAAATATCATTCTAAAATAATGCTAGTATTTGTTTGGTTTCCAAAAATACCCTTATCATTTTTTTAGCCTCCATTCGTCTTCTCTCTCGGGTCACCTTTACTTTTTGGACACCATCCATCCATCCCTCCACCCCTTATCAATTAAGATACTAATTTATGCATTTCGAATAGATCTTAGCATTTCGAATAGATCTGAAACGTAAAAAGTTACAGAAAACTCGATGTACCTCGATAGAACTCGATGTACCTCGATGCCCAGCTCGATAGGTCCTTAAAAGTCATGATTTTCAAGAAAAAAACCATCTGCCTCGATAGGACTCGATAGGTCTCGATGCAAATCAATGCAATTGATAGAAATTGCATAACTTTTCACTCGAGTGTCCGTTTGAGGTGATTTTTTTTTTAATTTGGGTATTTTCTTGAGATCTACACGTTTGGGATATGTAAACACACATTTGGGAAGTTAAAAGTTTGAAAACATACCCAACTTTGAAAATATAATGGTATTGTTTTTGAACTTTGGTGTGTTTTCAAGCTTTCAACTTCCCAAATGCATGTGTAAACATATTAGACATGTAGATCTCAAAAAAATACCCAAATTAAAAAAAAAAATCACCTCAAACGGACACCCTAGTGAAAAATTATGCACTTTCTATAAATTGTATCGAGGTATGTCGAGGCTTATCGATGTAGTATTGAGGCATATGGTTTTTTTTTATGAAAATCATGATTTCTAAGTGTATGTCCTGATTTTCCCACGGGCTGATTAGTGAGCTGAGGTACGACCTAATCATGATTACCAGGCAGACATCCCCAGGACCGGAGCTGCCATCGTAAGGTCCTACCTCCTTAGCTCAGGGTAACCTAAGGGTTTGCCAAGATTGCCTAAGGATTGAGTCTGGACTCGGAAGGCCGCAGGTCGAGTGAAGATCCAGCTCGTAGGCTGTGACCCCTTATAAAGTCAACCACGCAAGGTAAACGTGCATATATCAGACATCACGTGTTTGATATATCCCTGACTTCTCGAACACGCAGCAGGAACGTGCGTATTCAGACATCCACGACTGGGTTGGGCTGTGCGGCCCATTATCTCCTTACCTATTGATTTGACCCCACTTATGTGTCAGGTTTAGGAATTAATCATGAATGTCACAGAGTTTACATGATAGGTAAGAAGGTCATGGGATGACCTTCTTACCAATTCCCAGGTGCCTTCTCCTATAAATATGGAGACCTTGGGAGTTAATGGGGGTTGGATTCTCAATTGTAAGAAATACCCTGTAATCAAATATCCAGTATATAGCAATAATACTGACTAGTGGAGTAGATGGATTTTAACCTTTGAACCACTCAAAAAACGTATCCTGAGTCACCATTTCTTTTCTAAGATCATTTATCTATTTCGGTTCAACCTAGGCACTAATCCCTTTCTCTTTTTTCTTAATTACCTGTTGGCGAAGAACTGCGTCAACAGTTTGGTACTTTCATTGAGAGCAAGTTCGATTAGTGCTGTCACAATCCAACTGTGGTGACTACCCGATCCAGACACGGTAACGAGATGGAACAGCATGATGGGCAGGAGGCTCATCATACTGCCATCCCTGGTGAACAAATTCCTGAAGTCCAACAGCGGCCCGGCAAGCAGCCGGCGGGCCAAGATGATACTGGAAGTTCGGCGCCCCGGCCACCTAATCCAAACCCATGTTATTACACTGCGGTGGAGATGGAGAATGCTCAGCTTAGGAGCCAGCTAGCAATCGCTAGCCAGCTAGCAATAGCTAGCCAGCAGATCAAGGATGTGCTGGCCCGACTACCCCCTCTCACAACCGACGCTAACGTCGGAGAGAGGCAAGGCGAGGCTCCTAAGTCTCGCCGGGGTAATCGGTCCAAGTATAGCCGCTCGAACAAACTTCCGGCAGCCAACTCCACTCCCTTGTCGCACCGACGAGAGGCAGACTTCAGAGGAATGCCTAGAGCCGAACAACAGCAGTACAGTCGTTCGGTCAGGACTTCAACTCCTAGCCCCCAACCAGCCTCGAGCATGCCTAGGAGAGCTCAAGGAAATTCCAGAAGGAGGTCCGGGAAGGACTCGCAGCGTCAGCCCATCCCCAACAGCCGTCCTGCGCCTCTCCCAGATCGCCAGGCGCGGGACCCGCAGGTTGGCAGGGCCGAAAGGCCCCCACCTAATCTGATCCGTCTTGACGGAACTAGGATCGCCTCTCCGGTTAGGCATCCTCCGTCTCCAATCAGATATCCATCTCCTCCTCAGCCCATCTGAGATATCCTGGCCTATGGAAGTAGCAGGAGGAACCCGCCATCAGCCGGACCTCCCCGACATAGCAGGGCGCCGAGGGAAAGCCCAGATCCTCACCACCAAAGGCGGACTCCGAGCCTATCTAACAGGAGCTACTGGACCGGCAGTCGCCGGAGCGACCTCTCTGGCGGAGACCTGCGTCAGCGTCTAAGCTCGGCACAAAGTCCACAAGCCACCCAGGGGGGCGACCTTCGAGATTGCCTTAACTCTCATAGAGGGGAGCCAGCAAGAGGAGACAGCCATGCTCGCTCGGGAGGAGCCTTGTCCGAAGTACGTAACGGCGGGAATGCCCCAAATAACCTATCTCAAGATAGGAGGGGCAATAACCCACCAAATATGTACAATGGATCCGGAGCTATTGAACAGCCCCGGAATAACCAAGGACACCAGGACCAAACCCTCGAGCGCCTGGCCCAGATGGAAGAGCTGATGAGGAAGCTCCTGTCGGAGAAAGAAAAAGATGAATATGATTCAGGGGATGAGATGGAGCTCTTCGCCCCCAACATAGCAGCAACGGCTTACCCACCTGGTTTCCGTATGCTGCACCTGTCTAAGTTCAATGGAGACGGAGACCCGTCGGATCACCTAGGGATGTTTAACACCTTGATGATGGCCCACAACATTGGCCCCGAGCTGAGATGCTTGATATTCCCTTCCACACTGACTGGACCAGCCAAGCAGTGGTTCAAGCAAGGTAAAAGACAGTCAATCAACTCCTGGAAAACTTTCTTGGCTGATTTCAAAAGGGCATTTCGAGCCTCCCAGGCTGCCCGCGTTTAGGCCGACTCTCTGGCTAACATGAGGCAGCAGCCCGGCGAAACTCTGAAGGCCTACCTGAGCAGATTTACAAACGTCACTGCTCGGAAAAGAGACGCGGATGATAGCTCCAAGCTCATGGCCATGAGAACTGGAATCCTCGTCGGAGGGGATCTCTGGAAAGACATACAAAGAAAGGGAGTCAGCTCGGTTAACGAATTCCTTAACAGGGCCCAGGAATGGATCAACTTGGAGGAAGCCGAAGCCGAAGCCGCAGGAACCAGCCAGGTCCCTGGTCAGCCCGCTGGAGTAGGGACGGAGGTCGTGGCAGCGACCTAAGACGTCATACAGAACAACCAGCTCGGTGGAGGCAAAAGAATGGGGAGTGGTGAAGGCAGCCAGCACGGCCAAAAGAAGAATAAGCCTGTAGACAAGTTTAAGCCCGTCTACGCTACTTATACAGAGCTCACCCAGTCTAGGGAGAATATTTTCCTAGCTAATTCTACTCGCCTCCCCTGGAAGAGGCCCGAGCCGTTGAAGCACCAAAAGGGGAAGAGAGACACCTCCAAGTTTTGCCGCTTTCACAACGATGTTGGCCACAACACCGACGATTGTAAGCATTTAAAAGATGAGATCGAGACTCTCATCCGAGCCGGCCCTTTGGCTCAGTACGCGCTGAACAGGGTTCCAGCAAGTCGACCTGCTCCAGAAGTCCCGGCCAGTCAGCCCGGGTCTCGGATAGATTAGGACTTCCCTCCTCCCATGGTTGGAGGGGAGATATCCACCATCTCTGGAGGTCTGCATATGGCCGGCACGAGCAGGGGTGCCCAAAAGAGGTACGTGAACGAACTTAAGGCGCACAATGGAGAAGGGTTCGTCCCGGAGCAGCGCCTGCCAAAGCAACAGCGATTGGAGAAGCAACCAATCATTTTTACAGAAGATGATGCGGGCCATGTCCAGTTCCCGCACAATGACCCTCTGGTCGTAGCAGTTTAGCTCGCTAATCGGAGGGTTAGGAGGGTGCTGGTCGACAATGGGAGCTCGGTGAACCTCCTATTCCGTTCCACGTTAGAAAAGATGGGTTTGACTGTCGCCGAGCTGAAGGCGACCTCCATGATGCTGTATGGTTTTTTGGGAGAAGGATCGATGGCCATAGGGACGATCGAGCTGGTGATCACCCTGGGAGAAGGACCTCCAACAGTCTCGAAACTCCTCGAGTTCGTGGTCATCGACTGCTCCGCTGCATACAACGCAATTTTGGGACGACCTACGCTCATAGCTTTTGAGGCCGTCACGTCCATCCGCCACCTCGCGATGAAATTCCCTACTTCCACGATAATTTGCACTGTCCATGGCGATCAGCTCGCTGCCAGGGAATGCTACAGCATTTCCATGAAGGGAAAATCTAAACCCGGGCAGCTGGCAATGGCCATCCAAAGTGGTGAAGAGGAATCTCGGGACCCCTTGGTTGGTCCTGAGATTGAAAAACCTCAAAGAACCGAAGGGGAAAATATCGTCTTAAGTGGGGATATTGACCCCCGAATAGGCGAGGACAGATCCGAGCTCCAAGCTATTGAGGAGCTCAAGGAAGTAAACATTGATCCGCAGAACCCATCACAGATGGTCAAGCTCGGAAAAAACCTCTGCAGCGAGAGGAAGGCGGAGCTGATCAGATTTCTGCGGGATAGCCTAGATGTGTTTGCGTGGTCTCACGAGGACATGGTGGGAATCAGCCCGAGTGTCATCATGCACACACTTCATATGGATAAAAGCGTTCCTGCAAAGTCCCAGAAGTAGAGAAGCCTAGGAACAACCCGGGCTGAAGCCTTGGAGGAAGAGATAGCCCGGCTCAAAAAATGTGGCTTTATCTGTAAAGCCAAGTTTCCAATATGGGTCGCCAACCCCGTGCTGGTCCCGAAGCCCAACGGGAAATGGCGGACCTGCATAGACTTCTCCGACCTGAATAAAGCCTGCCCCAAGGATTGTTTTCCACTGCCAAGGATTGACCAGTTGGTGGATGCCACGGCGGGGCACGAGCTCATGTCCTTTATGGACGGGTACTCGGGCTACAATCAGATCGCCATGAATCCGACGGATCAGGAGCACACCAGTTTCATGACCCCGACTAACGTTTATTGTTACAAGGTCATGCCCTTCGGGCTGAAGAATGCCGGAGCTACGTATCAAAGGTTGGTGAATAGAATGTTCGCAGGCCAGATCGGAAAAAACATGGAAGTGTACGTCGATGACATGCTAGTCAAGTCAAAAACTGCCAATAACCATGTTTCCGACCTGGAGGAATGCTTCAAGATACTGCGGGAGTATGGCATGAGGCTAAATCCACAGAAGTGCACTTTTGGAGTCGCATCAGGAAAATTCCTGGGTTTCATAGTCAATACCCGAGGAATCGAGGCAAACCCCGACAAGATCAGATCGTTGCTCGAGCTTCCCTCACCCAGGTCGCGAAAAGATGTCCAAGGCCTGACAGGGAGAGTGGCAGCCCTCCATCGGTTTATTTCCAAGTCCACCGATAAGTGGTTGCTGTTCTACAACCTGCTCCGAGGAAATAAGAAGTTCGAGTGGACAGAAGAGTGCGAAAGTGCTTTCCTCGATCTGAAGACACCGTACTATCCAAACCAAAAGTAGGAGAGCCTCTTTTTCTATACCTGGCTGTCACGGAGGATGCAGCTAGTGCCGTATTGGTCCAGGAAGAAGACCGGATTCAGAAGCCAGTCTACTACATCAGCAAGAGACTTCTCGGAGCTGAATCCCGGTACCCGTTGATGGAGAAATTGGCGTTCTTCCTTATCACGGCCTCGCGAAAGCTCAGGCCGTACTTCCAGTCCCACTCGATACATGTCATGACCGATAAGCCTCTAAGGCAGGTTTTGCAAAAACCTGAAGCATTGGGACGTTTGTTAAAGTGGGCAATCGAGCTCAGCTAGTTCGAGATTCTATACACTCCGCGAACTGCTATAAAGAGTCAGGCCCTGGCCGATTTTGTGGCCGAGTGCACAGGATTCCAGGAGGATCCTGCAAAAGACTCACCCCAGGTCGCCTCGGCCCAGGCATCATGGAGGATATTCGTGGATGGTTCATCCACCGAGAACGGCTCCGGAGCTGGAATCATTTTGATATCCCCTGAAGGACATAGATTCCACTCAGCACTGAGGTTCGGGTTCAAGGCCTCCAACAACGAGGCTGAGTACGAAGCTTTGCTGGCCGAGCTAAGGATAGCTCAGGAGCTGAAGGCGAGCTCCGTCCAGTGCTTCAGTGACTCCCAGCTCATGGTAAACCAGGTTCTGGGTGAGTATCAAGCACGGGGACCCAAGATGGCTGCCTATCTAGCAAGGGTAAAGGTTGAGTTGTCCGCGTTCGGGCGGGGCTCGATCGAACAGATACCTCGGGAGCAGAACGCTAATGCTGACGCTCTCGCCAAGCTCGCCACCTCTGGGGAGACGGAGACCTTGGGGTTAGTGCCTGTAGAATTCTTGGAAAAACCAAGTATAGAGGAAGCCAGGATGGAGGTCGAGATGATCGACGCCAGGCCGACCTGGATGACTCCCATCCTTGAGTATCTCGTCGAGGGAAAGCTACCTGAAGGGCATAATGATGCGCGGCGAATTCTGTATCAAGCTCCCAGGTACACTGTAGTAGATGGGGTGTTATACCGACGTGGGCACTCCCTACCTCTCCTACGATGTGTTCTTCCAGGCGAGGCAAAGGCCATCCTGCAGGAAGTGCATGAGGGTTTCTGCGGAGATCACACTGGGGGGCAAAGCTTGGCCTTAAAGGTCCTGAGGCAAGGTTATTACTGGCCAACTCTGTCCAAAGACTCAATCTCATACATGAGGAAGTGCGACAAGTGCCAACGATTTGCCACCATTGCCCGAGCTCCCCCATTCGAGCTGAAGATGATCTCTTCCCCATGGCCGTTTTCAGTTTGGGGGATCGACTTGGTTGGCGCCCTCCCTACTGGAAAAAGCGGGGTCCGTTACGCCGTGGTGGCCATCGACTACTTTACGAAGTGGGCCGAAGCGGAACCTCTGGCAACGATAACTTCCAAAAAAGTTCTTGACTTCGTGGTTAAGAACATTATTTGCCGGTTCGGCTGCCCAAGAAGATTGTCTCCGACAATGGGACTCAGTTCGACAGCGACCTGTTTACCGAATTTTGCGAAAGGTACGGAATTGTGAAAAGTTTCTCCTCCGTGGCCTATCCTCAGGCAAACGGCGAGGTCGAGTCTGTCAACAAGACTCTCAAGGAAAGCCTAAAGAAGAGACTAGATGAAGCGAAGGGGGTCTGGCCAGAACAACTCTCCCAGGTTCTTTGGGCATATCGGACCTCGCATCGAACTCCTACGGGTCATACTCCTTTCTCCCTTACCTTTGGGAGTGAAGCAGTCCTCCCCGTGGAAATAAAGGTACTTTCGCATAGGGTCCAGTCATACGACCAGGATCGCAACCACGAGCTACTTCGCACTTCTTTAGACTTAATTGATGAGAGACAAGAAGATTCGCAGCTCCAGCTCGCACATTATCAGCAAAAGATCACTCGCTATTTCAACTCAAAAGTCAAAAATCGTGCCTTTAGCGTTGGCGACCTGGTCCTCAGGAGAGTTTTCTTGGCCAGTAAGGACCCCAAAGATGGAGTCTTGGGACCGAACTGGGAAGGACCATATCAGGTCATCGAGGTCATTATGGAGGGAACTTATAAGTTAGTCCGGCTTGATGGAGGGGCAGTCCTACGGACCTGGAACGCCATCCATTTGAAGAGATATTATCAATGATTCACTTGTAAGGCCTAAAAGGCCATTTTTTATGTATTAAGCAATGAGAATCAACTTTTTGTTTATATTTGTACATGTTTTCAAGTGTAATCTAAAGTAACCGCGAAAGACCCCTTCCCAGTTACTTGGGGAGCATATGGTACTTGGATATAACCAGGTCGCCTTAATGACTTAGAAGTTGATTCATACCGATTGATCGTTGTTTTTCTTAAAAAACGCGAGATATTGGTAAGGATTAACACGAACTAAGTCCTATCCTGGAATTAACCAGGTCACAAAACTTAGAGGTTGGTTCATATCGATTGATCGTTGTTCTTCTTAAAGAGCTCGAGATATTGATAAAATTGACACGAACTAAGTTTTCAAATTAAGTTCCTGGATATAACCAGGTCACAAAACTTAGAGGTTGGTTCATATCGATTGATCGTTGTTCTTCTTAAAGAGCTCGAGATATTGATAAAAATTGACACGAACTAATTTTTCAAATTAAGTTCCTTGATATAACCAGGTCATAAAACTTAGAAGTTGATTCATATCTATTGATCATTGTTCTTCCTAAAGAGCTCGAGATATTGATAAAGATTAACGCGAACTAAGTTTTCAAATTAAGTCCCTCGATATATCCAGGTCATAAAGCTTAGAAGTTGATTCATATCGATTGATCATTGTTCTTCTTAAAGAGCTCGAGATATTGATAAAAATTGACACGAACTAAGTTTTCAAATTAAGTCCCTAGATATAACCAGGTCATAAAACTTAGAAATTGATTTAAATCTATTGATCGTTGTTCTTCTTAAAGAGCTCGAGATATAGATAAAGATTAACGCGAACTAAGTTTTTCAAAAATAGTAACTAAAGTGTGTAGAGGCAAAGGGGAGTAAATCAATTAACAATAAAATTGAGTTAAATTGTCTCGAGGTGGAAGCACCTCATGCAAAGGTTACACAAAAAATTAAAAAATATTGAAGGAAAGGGCACGAGAGAGGAAGGCCCTAAGCTCCGCCAGGTGGCCCCTTGGAGGTCGCCGTCTCGCCCTGCTCGGCTGCGTCGGAGCCTTCCCCGGCTTCGGAGGGCGCTTCTTTATCGAGGCGAGCTTGGAACTTCACCAGCAAGCGCTCCCAGATTTTCGCTGCCAGGAAGGAGAAGTCGACGTCCTGGTTATAGGCCCAGCAATGATAGAGCATGTCTTCCATGGTGGCCTCTGAAGTTGCCCGCTCGGTCGCCAGCTCGGCCTTGGCCTCCGCCTTCGCGGCATCTAGGTATGCCCGCGCAGTGGCGAGGGCGGTCTCGAGCTCTTGAAGCTTCGGGCGAGTCTCTTCCAGCTCGGCGTGCGATGCCGCCAAGGCATCCTTAGCCGCTTGCAGAGAAGCCTGGTGGGTGGCCACGGCCGTCTGATGCTCGTTCCTCATCTCCTCGAGCTGAGTTTTTGTCCTGGCGATGCTCCGATGAAGGGCAACGGCGCTCTGCGAAAGCGGAGAGGCAATTGCCTTAGAAAAAAGAGAAGAAAGAAAAAACAGGGCAAAGTGTAATAATAAAAAACCACAAAAGGGTAAGGTGAGCTTACCGTCATGGACATGCCCAGTGAAGACTCCAGCACGCCCACCGGGCTCCTGGTTTCGATGGCCCGAAGCTCCTTCTCGTTGAGCTTGTATATGTGGCTGACGGCGTAGTTTGCCGACTCATACACTGTTCCCCGGAAGTCCTCTGGAATCTTCTCCAGGTCATGGGGGTTGACTGGGATGCGTACCTCGGAGGTTACAATCGCCGAAGCCTCGAGCTCCGTTCCTGCGTCCCGGGCGGTGGCCGGAGCTCGCGGAGGGGGCGGGGGCATGTTGCTTCCCCCTGCAGCAGGAGGAACCGTTCCCACGACCTGGGCGGCCGAGGGTTGCTCTTTCTCCTTTGTAGGATACTTGGTGGGGGTCCCGGCGACGTGCTTGGACGTCCAGAGCCTCTTCATTCTTGGCCCAGCGGCCCCAGCTGAGGGGTTACCCCCAGCGAATGCACCTCGTAAACTCTCTTCGGGCTGAGACATCTCTTCTGTCAAAACAAAGAATTGGTTAACACCAAAGTTAACAGTCATGCAGAAACAAAAACAAAGGGGGAAAAAGGAGAAATTCAAGTATATGTATACTAAAAGGGATCCTACCCGCCGAGCTAGAAGAACCTATGGTTACGACCATCGGCTCCGGAGCTCCTGCTGGAGAATCCAGGTCGATTATCTCCCGAGCTGGTGCAAGTTCTTGATCCGACTCTGGTTCTGGGCTAGATTCCTCTACATATTGCCTAAGTCCCGGAGCTACGGCACCCCTCCGGAGTGATGGCCACGACCGAAGGTTGGTCCCATACTCATCGAATAGGATCGACCTAAAGGCTAGGGTGTTATCTACTACTACGGTACCCCTAGGCCGGCTATCTTGGTAGTCCAGCACGAGCTGGTCGACACAGTGGAGCAGGGTTGTATCCAGGTCCAGATCCCTTCGGTGACATTGGACGATCTGTCTGGGATTGAACCTAGCTAGCTGGGGGTCGGCAATGGCCCTATTTAAATTCCTAAACATGTAAGGGTTACCTTGGCCAGAAGGACCCGCGACTGCTCCGGACTGGATCCTCTCCTCGCCCGTTCTCTGGGCGACCTCCAGCGCCCGCTTCCTGTTCCTCATGAGGGGAATCTTGTCCTCCTTATCTTCATTTCCCGCGACCTCCTCCATGATGATGGGTCTGGTATCGCGGGTTGGTGGAAGCCCCCGGGACCTCCTTAGGTTCAGAGTCTGATTTGGGAAAATCAGCTTGCAGGCCACCATCGTCTCGTCTGTTACGAGCACGCGGTAATCCTTTTCACTGGGGGGCAAGCCCGCCAGTCTCTCGTACTGGGCCCCGAGGGTCACAGATTTCTCTGTCCTCGCGAAGATAGCTGCAGAATAAATCTAAGTCAGAAAGGGATACAGGAGGAGCTAAACGATACTTAACTTACGAGCTAAGGTTGAAAAGCACTTACGAGGATGGTTGAAGTAATGGAGCTCGCAGTTTCTGAACCCCGTCGACATAAAGAATTGATCTTTGAAGTCGTTGGGGTGGCTGGGCAGCTCGATGACCGCAGCCGTGTTGGGGAATCGGGTTAAGTAGTAAAACCCGTCGCCTCGCCCACGCTGCTCCAGGCTGGCCTTGAGGCAGAAAAAGTACAAAATATCCGCAGGAGTGGGGATCTCCCACTCGTGTTTCAAGAATAAATATCTCAACCCCGCCAACAGCCGATAAGAGTTGGGGGGAGCTGGAAGGGGGCCAACTTCACATAATTGAGGAAGTCAGCAAAATATTGATCCAGCGGGAGGAAGGCTCCCGCCTTGAAGTGCTCGTCGCTCCAGGCCGCGAAGGCCTCGTCAAGCGGCGCGCAGCTCCACTCGCCCTCTGCGGGAGGTCGAGAAATCACTGATGCTCTCCCCAGCCCGATGTTGTGGGAGAGGAATATTTTGTTGACCTTCGTCTGGTCGGTAATCTTTGAGACGATCCTCTCCGCCTCAAAGAACGCGTCAGGAGCCACCTCCAGCTCCTGTTCCACCGCAGGCCCAAAGTTGGGGATCGGGGATTCGGGCATCACCGCTTTTCCTTTGTCTTGCTGGGAGGCCGAGCTGCCCACGGTCCTCTTTGGAGCATTCTTCTTCGGTGCCATCTAGTCGCCTAGCGAACAAAAGAAAAGATTTCAGAAAAGGCGACCCAAGCATAAGGAAGAGTCAAAAAGAGTGTTCTTTGCACGAGCTGAGGTAAGCCCAGCCCGTGGAGAGTGAGACCACGCAGTTCTATGAACACGCGCCTGTGCTCCCACAGATCCCTGATTACTCGGAATTCGTGTGTCAGGAGGGTCAGGTTAAAATGTTGCCTTGGAGGGAAAGTTCCAATAGGCATGAAAGGCAAAACCGCCTGTGAAGCGTGTCCCCTAAGCTACTCGGTTTTGCACCCAAAATACCAAAAATCCTGCCCAGAAATTTTCCCCAGAAAAGGCATCCTGTAAACCATACTCCTAAGTGATTTCCTACTGCAAAAATACCCTAACCTAAAAGGCTTTCACCCTTCATACCCACAAAAACCAGTAAACCCTTGCATGCGGCTACAGTAAATATTTACCTAAGCTACAGTGAAAAATATTTTCAAAACATGCACAGTCAGGAGACTTACAGAGTGTTTGGCTGGGGAGTGGGTGTAGGAGTCGCCTGGGTTGGAGCTTCGTCGGAGTGTTTGTTTCCAAAGCTTCGAAGGAGTCCTTGCACCTGGGCTTCTTGAACGCTGAGGGTGGCAGACGGAAAGAAGAGGGTTTTTCATTTGAGAAGAAGAGAGAAGAAGAAGAGAATTTCTGAGAAATTTCAAATGAAAGGGTGGCCACCCCTTTTATATACGTGAAGGGTCACATAAAGAGGGCTGTTGGATGGCCCTGATGTGGGATCCAAGGCCCTCCACTCGATATACGAAACGACGGCTGGGTATAGGCTAGGCCATTAAATGCGGTTCTCGGAAGACGTACCGTCCCCAACCATGATGCTCCACGTATTAGGTGCCTGCGTAAAAGGTGGAATGTGAAGAGTTCATGGGGAAGCCTAAAAGCCCCTACTGTGGCCTTACACGACGTCGTGTACCACGAGTAGGGGCTTGGGGGGCAGATGTACGCCTTGATTTTCCCACAGGCTGATTAGTGAGCTGAGGAACGGCCTAATCATGATTACCAGGCAGACATCCCCAGGACCAGAGCTGCCATCGTAAGGTCCTACCTCCTTAGCTCGGGGTAACCTAAGGGTTCGCCAAGATTGCCTAAGGATTGAGTCTAGACTCGGAAGGCCGCAGGTCGAGTGAAGATCTAGCTCATGATACGAGCTGGAGTTGGAGGCTATGACCCCTTATAAAGTCAACCACGCAAGGTAAACGTGCATATATCAGACATCACGTGTTTAATATATCCCTGACTTCTCGGACACGCAGCAGGAACGTGCATATTCAGACACCCACGATTGGGTTGGGCCGTGCGGCCCATTATCTCCTTACCTATTGATTTGACCCCACTTATGTGTCAGGTTTAGGAATTAATCATGAATGTCACCGAGTTGACATGATAGGTAAGAAGGTCACGGGATGACATTCTTACCAACTCCCAGGTGCCTTATCCTATAAATATGGAGACCTTGGGAGTTAATGGGGGTTGGATTCTCAATTGTAAGAAATACCCTGTAATCAAATATCCAGTATATAGCAATAATACTGACTAGTGGAGTAGAAGGATTTTAACCTTTGAACCACTCAAAAAACGTATCCTGAGTCACCATTTCTTTTCTAAGATCATTTATCTATTTCGGTTCAACCTAGTCACTAATCCCTTTCTCTTTTTTCTTAATTACCTGTTGGCGAAGAACCGCGTCAACACTAAGATATACCTCGATAGAACTTGATGTACCTCAATACCCAGCTCGATAGGTCCTTAAAAATCATGATTTTCAAGAAAAAAACTATCCGCCTCGATAGGACTCGATAGGTCTCGATGCAAATCAATGCAATTGATAGAAATTGCATAACTTTTCACTCGAGCGTCCGTTTGAGGTGATTTTTTTTTTTGAATTTGTGTATTTTCTTGAGATCTACACGTTTGGGATATGTAAACACACATTTGGGAAGTTAAAAGTTTGAAAACATACCCAACTTTGAAAATATAATGGTATTGTTTTTGAACTTTGGTGTGTTTTCAAGCTTTCAACTTCCCAAATGCATGTGTAAACATATTAGACGTGTAGATCTCAAAAAAATACCCAAATTCAAAAAAAAAAATCACCTCAAACGGACACCCTAGTGAAAAATTATGCACTTTCTATAAATTGTATCGAGGTATGTCGAGGCTTATCGATGTAGTATTGAAGCATATGGGTTTTTTTTCATGAAAATCATGATTTCTAAGATATACCTCGATAGAACTCGATGTACCTCGATGCCCAGCCCAATAGGTCCTTAAAAATCATGATTTTCAAGAAAAAAACCATCTGCCTCGATAGAACTTGATAGGTCTCGATGCAAATCAATGCAATTGATAGAAATTGCATAACTTTTCACTCGGGTGTTCGTTTGAGGTGATTTTTTTTTGAATTTGGGTATTTTCTTGAGATCTACACGTTTGGGATATGTAAACACACATTTGGGAAGTTAAAAGTTTGAAAACACACCCAACTTTGAAAATATAATGGTATTGTTTTTGAACTTTGGTGTGTTTTCAAGCTTTCAACTTCCCAAATGCATGTGTAAACATATTAGACGTGTAGATCTCAAAAAAAATACCCAAATTCAAAAAAAAAAAGCACCTCAAACGGAGACCCAAGTGAAAAGTTATGTACATTCTATTAATTGTATTGATTTCCATCGAGACCTATCGAGGCCTATCGAGAACTATTGATGCAAGTTGTTTTTTTCATGGAAATCATGATTTTTAAGGGCCCATCAAGCTGGGAATCGAGGTACATCAAGGTCTATCGAGGTATATCTTAAAAATCATCATTTTCATGAAAAAAAACCATATGTCTCGATACCACCTTGATAAGCCTCGACATACCTCGATGCAATTCATAGAAAGTACATAATTTTTCACTAGGGTGTCCATTTGTGGTGATTTTTTTTTGAATTTGGGTATTTTTTTGAGATCTACACGTCTAATATGTTTACACATGCATTTGGGAAGTTGAAAGCTTGAAAACACACCAAAGTTCAAAAACAATACCATTATATTTTCAAAGTTGGGTATGTTTTCAAACTTTTAACTTCCCAAATGTGTATTTACATATCCCAAACGTGTATATCTCAAGAAAATACTAAAATTAAAAAAAAAATCACCTCAAACGGACACCCGAGTGAAAAGTTATGCAATTTCTATCAATTGCATTGATTTGCATCGAGACCTATCGAGGCAGATGGTTTTTTTCTTGAAAATCATGATTTTTAAGGACCTATCGAGCTGGGCATCAAGGTACATCAAGTTCTATCGAGGTACATCGAGTTCTATCGAGGTATATCTTAGAAATCATGATTTTCATGAAAAAAAAACCATATACCTCGATACTACATCAATAAGCCTCGACATACATCGATACAATTTATAGAAAGTGCATAATTTTTCACTAGGGTGTCCGTTTGAGGTGATTTTTTTTTTAATTTTGGTATTTTTTTGAGATCTACACGTCTAATATGTTTACACATGCATTTGGGAAGTTGAAAGCATGAAAACACACCAAAGTTAAAAAACAATAACTTTATATTTTCAAAGTTGGGTATGTTTTCAAACTTTTAACTTCCCAAATGTGTGTTTACATATCCCAAACGTGTAGATCTCAAGAAAATACCCAAATTCAAAAAGAAAAATCACCTCAAACAGACACCCGAGTGAAAAGTTATGCAATTTCTATCAATTGCATTGATTTGCATCGAGACCTATCGAGTTCTATTGAGTTCTATCGAGGCAGATGATTTTTTTCTTGAAAATCATGATTTTTAAGGACCTATCGAGCTGGGCATCGAGGTACATCGAGTTTTCTGCAACTTTTTACGTTTCAGATGTAAAAAATTGTGAAAAAAATTGCAAAAAAAACCAAAAAATTATGCTAAGATCTATTTGAAATGCATAAATTAGTATCTTAATTGATAAGAGATGGATGGATGGTGTCCAAAAAATAAAGGTGACCCGAGAGAGAAGACGGATGGAGGCTAAAAAAATGATAAGGATATTTTTGGAAACCAAACAAATACTAGCATTATTTTGGAATGATGTTAAAGAATGATATTTTTTTGATATATGCACCTACAATATGCATAAATACCCAAATTTCCCTTATAAAATGGATGGAAGTGACTATGTGTTATAATATATATAAGAAAATAGTAATTTAAAAAAAAAATGTTTGTATACATATATCTATTTTTGTTTTGTACAAAATAATCATATGGTATCATACCCAATATTTGTCGGATAAATATAGAATAGCGAGGGATGTTAATTTATAAGTAATATCTTAACATAAATATTTTAGTGAAACAAACTATAATAAATTAACTTGCAAAACATTCCTTAATACAAAACACCACCATGCACCATAGTTAATTCTTTTTATTGTCTACCCGACAAAAAAAAATATTTTTATCGACTTTTAATTAAACTATTTATTATTATTTGAAGGAATATTAATGGCGATAATATTTAATTTTTTTCAAAATTATCACTTTAATACCCAAATATTTTTTTTTGTTGGTAATAATACCTAAATGTATAATTTTGGTTCATCTGTTAGTACTTATCGTTAACTGCCCATTAAATATCCACGCGACACATTTTTATTAGCCTAATTGACGGCGATAATACTTAAATCTTTTCAAAAGTTGTACTTTAATATATTTTTTTTGCGGTGATACCTAAATCTACAATTTTGGTGCAACTGTTAGTACTTACCGTTAACTGCCTGTTATATTATCCACGTGACACATGAATTTTGGCATGACTTTAGACTAAATTATTTAAATATTATAAAAATTATTTTAAATTTTAAAAAATCTAAAACATTATTAAAAGCTATTTAATAATATGGATTTGGATTGATTTTGAGTTTTAATTTTAATTTGGGTTGTTTCGAATTTATAAATTTTAGTTTTATTAATTAGTTTCTAATATGTTTTTAGATTTTTAAAATTTAAAATGATTTTTATAGTATTTAAATAATTTAGGGATATTGACAGCAATAATACTCAAATTATTTATAAAGTTTTACTTTAATACTTAAATTTTCGAGTATAAAATGTGTCATGTGTATACATAATGGAGAGAGTATCAATAGTTGCATTAAAATTATAAATTTATGTATTATTACAGTAAAAAAATTTGAGGATTAGAGTGGAACTTTAACATTTGTTTAAGATATTTTTTTTTTTGAGTCGTTACAACATTGGATTCCTTATATCTCATACTAAATACGTAAAATTAATAAATAATTCCATCAAAAAAGACAAAATAAAATTGAATCCATTATATTATATCTATTTTGTCTTTTTTTACTTCTGCATTGCTTGCAGTCACCAAATTTCATGATAGAAAAGGTCAAAACAAGGACGCCGATAATCACTGCCTAATCTAATACACAAATTAACTAAAAAATTAAAATTAATGGTCCCACAGAAGATGCACAAAATTAGTCATATGGCCACACGTGGATGGTATGTATATATTTCCAACCTCTTAATCATGACTTAGATGAATCACTTTCATGTGCAACAAAGTTGTTTATGAAAATAATCCATCATTATGGAAATTGGTTGGACACCCTCCTTTTTGTTTTGTTTTTTTTTTTTTAACTAGTTGTAGAAACTTTATGGAATAATTATTCTACAAAATACTCCGCAAGTTCTTATTATGCTCAACTACATTTTGCCATTGTAAAATTTTTTATTGGCATATTTGATAAAATTGACAAAACTAATTATGGAATGTATTTTTGAAATATATTATGTGGTACTTTTAAAATGGATAATTTCCTGTTTTTGTTGTGAAATATTTTCTAATCAGATTATTCTATATATGTTAATAAAATAAATATATAACTTCCTATAAAAGAATATCTTTTCTTGAAATTTGTTTATATGGAAATTATTGGTATTTATTTTTATTTCTTGATCTGATTTGTTTGTCTAGAAACCGTGTACAGCTTGTAGAGATAATGTATATTTTGTTTCCTTATTTATTTAAGGAAACTGGGTTTAAAAACTGTCCAGGTTCAATGAATCTGTTTGAACGGATTGTTAGTCTGTTTGAACAGATTCTGACTTTTCTGTTTGGGAAAATTTTCCATTTATTGGCTGATTGGTTTCTGATTTGTTTTCCACAACCTAAAAAGATTCTAAATGGTATATAATCATCCTTAGGTCTTAGGTCATTGGTTTTTGATAATCTCTCTTGGTGTATTATTTTCATATATTTTCAAGTAATAGAGAGACTTTTTATGTGAAGAACTTGAGTCCAGCAAGTTCTTAGTGGTTTATTACAGTGTACTTCTATATTGTTTTCTTTGTGTTAATAGTGCAGGTTGAACACACTTGGACATTGTTCATCAAGCTTCGGGAGAAGTCTTGTTCGTGAGTCACTTTTGGGGAGGAAAAGTGCAAGTGTTATGATTTGAAGGGAGTTCAAGATCTTAGCACTTCAGAAATTTGATTAGGAGTTTAGATTACAACAGTTGCGACAAATTCAAGAGGGAGTCTTTATTTGTATAAGTCAATTTGGTTTTGTAATCGTTTAGATATTCTTCTAATAAATTTCATTCTCTGGGCGTGGCCCCGTGGACTAGTAGCAATCTGCAAAGATTGCTGATACCACGTATAATTTCGTGTGCTCTTTACCTTATGTTCGTTTTTATCTTCTGGTGATAAACTGTTTAAACATATCTGGTTTCTGTTCAAACAGTCTCTGTGTCTGTTTAAACATTTCTGTAACAGTTCGCAATTAATTATTTAAATTGAATAATTAAGTTGGTAATCATAAAAATCAGAATTTCAGCAATATTAAAGAAAATTTAAAACGACACTTAAATGACAATAATTATATTCTCGGACCACTACATAGTGGTAGATGGCATAGAGTATATAATTAAGCTGCCTGATAAATTTATTGCATTTATATCTATTGTTGCTTTTTTAAAAAAATAAAAAAAATAGATTCGACTTAACGCTATCTCTTCTAGGGTTATTCAGTCGCCCTTCTCTCTTCTAGTTTCTTACTTAAGTTTCTTTCTCTCAGCATAGCTCACTGGTGGCTTCCTTGGCACCGGTGGTGCTCCGACATAGGAGTATTATCTTTTGTTGTTGGTGTGGGGCTCGGTAGTGGTGGATCCTCCTCCAACCTTTCGCCATGGGTCTCTCTCCTTTGGTCGTGGGTGGGCTTCTAGCTTGGGGGTGGAGTTTAGGCAGCGGGATGGTGGTGGCGAGGGAGTGGGGTTCTGGGTTTACGTGGGGATGTGCAACGATGTCTCTATTTGTAGATTTGGAGCTTTGGGTCTTGGATCCGTGGGTTTTACGTCGTCTTCTCCATGGCTTTGGTTGCTGGCTTCTCCGATGCCGTCGAGGTGGTGCTCATGGCTGGATTGCTCTTCCACTCCCGTGGTTCTATCATCTGAGTTTATCTTTTATGTTGTTTTGTTTTAGATTTATGGATATTACTATTATTTCCACTGGTTTTATTTTTTCTTACTTTAGTTTAGTTGTTTGTTCCAGTTTTGGATTTTCCCTTGTATGAGATTTGGGGGTTAACATCATTGTTTTGTTTGTTTACCAACTCTCAATGATAGTTTGGTACTTGTTAATGACTATGACTATGAATGGCGTGTGTGCCTCGTATTTTCAGTCTATTGGCTTTGTTGCCGCTTGCTCGCCCATTTGGGGAATGATTTGCCATTTTAGCTTATCTATGAACGTTTGTAATATACTTGGTCCCGAATTTCTTTCTTGAATGAAACATTGATCTTCCCCTAAAAAAAATACTATTTTTATTTTTTATATTTACTAGACATTATTTTAAAATAAATTTGTACACATTAGACAATATTATCAAGTCAAATTTATTGACTTATTTGCAATAAAAATTCCTACCTAGTCTGTTTTTTGTACTTTAGTCCCCAATTTTTTTTGCATTTAAATTCCCATGATCTTAAAAAGTTAGCATTGTTAGCCCTTTTCTTTTTTCCATCCAAAATTTATAAAAAATTTAAATTTTGTGGAAAAAATCCCCAACCTATACATTCTTTTGTACTTGATCCCCAACTTTAAAATTTGACATTAATTATTTTTCCTTCAAACAAAGATATATAACTTTGAATTTATTAAAAAAAAATTCGTAATTATTTTTAATCCATACATTTATTATAATATATAAACAATACTAGAAGTATATTTTTTAAATGTATTTTTAACATAGTTGCAATAAATAGTTGTTTTTATTATTATTTATTATAATTATATTATAAATTCTTCAAAAAAATATTTAAAGAATAAATTATTAATATTTTAATTTACAATAAATAAATTACAAAACTATGTTATTATTGTATTTTTGATTGTTTAGATTTTATAAAAAAAATGCTAAAATTTAATGTTGGGGTCTAGGTGCAAAAAGATGTATAGGTTGAGGATTTTTTGCCACAAAATACCTAATTTAAAAAAAAAAAAATTGGATAGAAAATAAAAAGAACTAACAATGCTAACTTTTTTAAAACTTGAGAATTTAAATACAAAAAAATATTTAAAATTAGAGATCTAAGTGCAAAAGGCGAGTTAACTTAGGAATTTTTACTACAATTAAGCCTATAAATTTAAAATAGGATGAGAGCTAATTATGTGATATTCTATTAATAACATATAATACTATTTTTATATAATTAATGCTTCGTTATACATCTATTTTTGTTTTATCTCCACTCCTTTCTAAATAACTTCCTTATAAATATCCTAAATATTTTTCACACACCCTTCTAAAGAGTTTTAGCTCAAAATTGTCTATTGATAAAATATATATTTTTCAATAAAGACTTTTCCACATTTATATTTTATCGTTTTAAAAAATAAAGCATCTTTTGTACTTTCAATTAAAAACATAATTATTTTAAGGATAAAAAACTTAATCATAAATTTTGTTTTCATTTCTTTTAACTCAAAATAATAACAAATATAATTAAATTAAAATTAAAATCACAGTATTCTATTTTCATGCTTTGACTTAATTAGAGCACAATACCATAAGTCTCTCTCAAAAGCTTGCCCTAAGAGGTGTATTCTTCATCGTTTTTCTTCGATTCTTCATTAATTTCTTCGATTCTTGGCGCTTTCTTTTCGGATTATTGTGTCTGGTTTGAGTGTGAATAGGGAATAGTATTGTGTCTTCTCTTCTAGTCAGGTGTTGTTGGATAATGCTTAGATAGGTTTCTTGAGTTTGATCGACTGGGTTTGGTTGGAAGTCAGGATTGATATTTGAATTTTGACTGGAATTCCTTAGTTTCACGGATGATTAATTGATCAAGTGAGGGTTTGGTTATTTTGAAAAACTAATGGATGGTGTGGATGAGATTGTCCACCGTACAGAGAGTTTAAAGGTGGATGAGGCAACTGAATGGGAAATTAATGAGTGTAACGTCCAAAAACTCCTAATGAGGTTTAATACCTTGGTTAGTGTGCTAATAGGGCATAATTGGAATTAATTGTGGATTATATGAATTTAATTGAATATATTTGTAATTATGTAAATTATGTGAGTTATATTATGATATGATTGCTTAAGCATGTTTACGTGTATTAAATGTGTTTAAAGGCTTGGTTTTGTTAAAAATGAGTATTTTCGTAATTTTGACTCGTTGAAGGTATAATTGTAATTTTATATGGTATGTGATTGATGCCACATTATTATGTGAATATATTTGTGATGTTCGGCATGAGTCATTCCTTTTGAGCAAGTTAGCGGAAAAGTCACAACGAGGATTTATACCCGGCTCGGGGTGAGCCAAATGCTATTTTGGTAATTTTGTGTATTTTAAGAATTAATGAAATAAATTGGTGAAATAGTGGTGTTTGAGTAATTGATGAATTAATTAAGAAATTTGAGGTGTAATTAGAGTTTTAAGTGAAATGACCAAATTTCCCCTTGAGGTTAGCCTAGAGGTTAAGTAAAGGCAAGGTATATTGATCATTTGACCAAGAGATTAGAGTAAACCCAATGCTGAAGACTCTTGTACGTTTTAAGTCTTTCTACTCTCTCCTTGGGAAAGTCTTCTTGAACACAAGGGAGCACACTAAGGTTTTAGCTTGAGCTAAGCTTTGGAGTTTGAAGGTTTTGAGGATTTGAGCATCAAGAGGAGTGATAGCATCTACCAACCTACCTTAATCCCTAGGAAATTTTGAATTCAAGAGATATGAACTCTTCTCTTTCTGTTCTTCATTGCCTCTTTCATTGTTCTTGAGGAATTTTGAAGTTTTGAGTTGAATTTTCATAATTTATGGTTCTAGTTGATTTGTGTGAGCATATGGGGGTTAGATATGTGTTAAGTAATGATTTTAAGCCTTAAATTTGGATTAAAAACTAGGGATTTGGATTGAATTTTAGATTTTGGGAAATTGGGGAAAATTGACCTAAAACTTGGGTTGAGTTAGAAACTAAGATTGGATGTTTGGTTGTGGTGTTTTGATGTTATATGAGGTATATATTTGTTTGGAAATGGAATTTTGGAGCTAATTTCTGTATAAAAGTACTTGGGATTTATGTTTTGGTGGTAGGTTTTGGATTTGAGAAATCACAAGGGAGGAACCCAGATTTTCTGGGTTTGCGTTGTGGTGTCCCTGCGCCAGAGGTGGGTGCACGTGTGCTAAGTAGGGGAAATTTTTGGGCGTCTCTATGTTTCTGGGTGCCCCTGCGCTAGGGGGTGGCACCCCTGCGCTATTACCATTTCAGAATAGGGTTTTTTGTAGGTTTTGGGAAAAGCTTGGGGGCTCGAAGGATGGTGCCATCACCCAGATTGGTGGAATTGGAAGTCCTGAGAGTTAGGGAATGAGAGTCTGTGTACGAGATTAGTTCTTAATGAGGGTACTGTTTATGTTGTGATTAGGTTTACCACAAGGCTTGGAAAAGGGGATCGTGCTTGGGGTCGTATCACTACTTGCACAGGACTCTAGGTAAGAAAGCTGACACTTGCATTAGGCTTAGGGCATTGGCCCCGGTTGTAGAATATGGTTAGAACCATGTTTTGAATACTTGTTTGAATGTAAATGTCTCTGGATTGTATCTGTTTGTGAGGTATATGTGGAATATATCTGTTTGTATTTGTCTGGAATGTTCGACTAGCAAGTCATAATTAGCAATAAGCATGTGTAATGTAGGACGTTATGGCGGGGCCACTCTAGGAGTGCGGTATGCGCTCGTTTGGCATAGAGGTCAAATAAATAAACTATATGCTTGCTTAAGTTTGATTATAATTGTGAAGCATGCTATTGATGATTCTTATTCTATTGATTATCTGTTTTTGTTTAAATGGGGTTTCCTTGTTGGGCCTTGCTCACGGGTGCTATGATGTGCAGGTAAGGGCAAAAAGAAGCTGGACCAGCCATGAGTTGGAGAGCTCTAGTGTAACATCCCAAATTCCCTAATATGACTTAGTGCCTTGATTAGAGGGCCAGGAGGGCAATAATTGGTTTATGGTATTATTATGTGAGTTATATTATTATATGACTACTATTGCATGTGTTAAGTGTATTAAATATGTATCTAGGCCGTTTCTTATTAGAAGGACATTTTCGTAATTTTGACACTTTAAGGGTATATTTGAATATATGATTATATATTTGTGATATATGATGAGACCACATTATTATGTGTATATATTTGTATTATTCGGCACGAGACGATCCTAGCTAGCAAAGTAGCGGTTTGATCATAACGGGGTCAAATACCGGGCTCGAGGCGAGCCTAGGGGCAATTTGGTAATTTAGCGCACTACTAGGAATTTTTGGGTAATGGAAATTTTATTTGGAGGTATTGGTGATATTTGAGGAATTAGAGGGGAAAATGGTAAAAGACTAAATTGCCCTTGGTGGCATTAAAGTGGTTATATTGAACTAAGGGGCATTTTGGTCATTACCCAATATGATGACTTAGTTTATAGCTTTCTTCAGCCAAAAGAAACCCAAACAGAGCACTCCCTTCCTTGTTCTCTTGGCTGGTTCTTTCTCTCACCATCTCTTGAAAATTTTGAGAGAAAGCTTAGGGTTAAAAGGAATTTGGGCTAGGAATTTGTTAGGGTAAAGCTAGGAAGCTATCTCAGCTAGTAAGGTAATGGTTTCAACCTGTAATTTTCTATGAGTTTTCTGTTTTCTGCTAATGTTCTTGGTGTTCTTGAGTTTCAAAAAATCAAGTAGTGATTTGGAGTGTTAGTGATGAGTTTTGTTGGATTATTGTGTTTTTGAGTTATGTTGGAGGTATTATAGTTGTTTTGTAGTCTGTTTCTGGGATTGGGACAGGTTTGGGATCCATTTTAAGGTTTGAGACTCGGAGAACACAAAGAGAAAAACCTAGAAATTTGTTTCTTTGTCATTGGCGCTATAGCTCCCAGTAGGTGGTTCTACAGCGCCATTGGGTCTCTGTCATTGGTGCTATAGCGCTCAGTAGATGGCGCTATAGCGTGGGTCGGGTTGTCAGGTTGGCGTTTCTGACTTTGGTGTCGTAGAGTCTGGTAGGCAGCGCCATAGCGCTGTATTGCTTTTCATGGCATGTTTTTTTGGACATTTTTTGGGTTTTGGCCCGAGGGCAAGGGGACAATTCCACCACCCTGTTTGGTGGGATTGGAAGTTCCGAGAGCGCGGGATTGGATTTTGGAATTTAAACTCATTGAAGTACCATTTATATTTGTGACTAGGTTACTGTTAGGGCTTAGAATAGGATCGTGCTCAAAGGTCGTTTATATATATAACTTGTGCTCTGATCAAAGGTAAGAAAACTGCACCCAGTATGTGATACATGTGATTATGGCTTGACCTGAATTATTGAACATGAATATGAATAGGGCATGAACACCTGGGAATGTGCATGATTATGATTATGCTTTGTGATTTTTTATTAAACATGTTGAATGCTTTGTATTTGGATATCTGGTATATGATATATGCATGTTTGTATTATCTTATTGAGAAAGGCTTGACATATGAGGCAATGACGACAATAGCACGCTGAGCGCTAGTCGTTTTGGTTAGGCTAACCAGGAGAGCATCATACGCTTGTTCAACCCAATGGTCATGGAAAATGCAGTGCCAAGTATGCTGGGCTAGCTCCAAGGCTGGTTATATAGAGGATAGGGCAATGGGCCCCAGGGTGACTTATTAGTCCCATATCCTAGGGCTGGGCCCTAGCATTGACTTATTAGTCAAGGACGACCTTAGCACATTGAGTGCTGGTCGTAAAGCATTGACTTATTAGTCAAGGATGACCTTAGCACGCTGAGTGCTGGTCGAAAAGCATTGACTTATGAGTCAAGGACGACAGTAGAACACTGAGCACTGGTCGTTATAGTTATACCTAATCAGGAGCGTGATATACGCTTGACCAACCTATTGGTCGTGAGAGAACTAGAGTGCCAGGTACGCTGGGCCAGCTCCAAGGCTAGTTATACAGAGGATAGGGCAAAGTGCCCCAGGGTGACTCATTAGTCCCATATCCTAGAGCGCCGAGCCCCAGTATGATTTATTAATCATGTATTAGGGCATTGAGCCCCAGTATGATTCCATAATCATGTATTTTGGGCATTGGACCCCGATATGATTCATTGATCGTTTATCTTGGGCTATTGGCCCTTATGACATTGTAGTAATTTATATGAATGGTATGCATGCATGAGTGGGGTTATTACTGCTAGGCATGCTTATTATGATTTGGTAATATGTTATTAACTGCTTATGAGCATGTTTAAGTTTTCTTGCTGAGCCTTGGCTCACGAGTGCTTTGTGGTGCAGGTAAGGGGAAATGAAAGTTGTACCATCCTTGAGTTGGAGAGCTTAAGTGACGATGTGTACATATGCGGCTGCTCAACCACCACGACCGAGGTGTTTTAAAGAGGAACTAGGGTCAAACCCTATTTTTTCGCTTAGGTCGGCGGGTTGTAACTTTTTCATTGCAATTAACCTTTTTAAATGTATTTTGCGATCCCATGTATGAAGTAAACATTTTAGTGAAATGATGGAACCTTTGACCAAAATCTTTAACCCTTGACCATTAATCACATTTAGATGCATGTTTATGGCCTAATGACTCCTTTAGTGAGTTAAGCACTATTTAAAATACACAGTGTAACAATCCCTTAGTAGTAGGGCATTACATCTGGGGCAGTGTGTGCATATGCAGCCTGCTTGACCACCACGACTGGGAGATTACTTTGTGGAACTAGGGTTATTCCCTGTTTCCCACTTAGGCCGGCCACTTTTGTATTTTGTTCACATATGTATTTAACTTATAAACCCTTTTTGGGATCCTGTGTATGCACTCAAACTTTTTAATGAAAAGTATTACTTCTTTGACCAATTTTTTTAATACCTAAGCCATTAGTTAGCGTTAATGACACGTTTAAGTCCAAATGACTCACTTAACGAGTTAAGCACTATTTTAAACACACAGTGCAACAGTTCTGGATTAGTAGGGCGTTACAATGAGGAGGTAGCTCATATAGCCCGGAATAATTATCTGGTCAAAAAATTGCTTCTTACTAACATTGTATCAAGAAAACTCCTTGATACTTTGATAGGCCGAGTATGGCAACAATATACTGGTTGGGGAGTGAAGATTTTGATGCAAGATTCTGGGTAGATTATAATTGGGGTAAGTTGTTCCAATTCTTAGGCTATGTTTGGTATTCTATCAAGATCTCCTTGGAATTTTGATGTGGGTCTATTGATTATGGCTGGGTGGGCTTCTAGTGGTAATTGGTGTGATGCTGAATTTTATCATTATAAACTTTGGGTTAGAGCCATGGTAGTTCCATTACGATTTATTACTCAGAAAAATTTGGGGAAATATGGCAGTATAGTGGGCAAGGTTATAATGGTGAAACTAAATAATATGGAGGCCATTATATTACAAGGGTTTGTCAAATTTAAAGTGGAACTAAATGTTGAAGATACTTTTTGTTCTGGGAGGTATATGTGGTGGAAAGGATAAAAGATTTGGATACCTTTTAAATTTGAGAGGTTACCCCATATTTGTTTTAGGTGTGGGCATCTTAATCATGAAATGAGGTCTTGTAAAAGGGAGTTGATGATGGAGGAATATAAGGCAGGGGTTCCAATTCTGGCATTGAGGATATGGATGAAGATGGATAGCTCCATTTGGGACTGTTTTGACAGATTTCTTTTGCCAGTAGCAAAGGAGGAGCACATTCAGATTACAGAGGGTTATGTTTGTCAAGTTCTCTCTTTAAAAGGGACAAAGGAAGTTGATTACTCATCACATAGATTACAAGGCAAGTATAAGAGGCAGGTGCTTTCGAATTGTCAAGTATCGGACAAAGGGCTTTGTAGGGAGAGAAGTAGTGGCAATCAGATTTTTTCTTTTGCAAAGGAGAAGCAGTTTCAAGAGGGAATGGATCCGTCATGGCAAGGGACGAATGATTATGAAGAGAGTAAAAGTTCTAGTTAGAATGGTGCTCATAGTTCAAATAAGTTTCAATTTGGAGATGGTTTTATTGATGTTGCTATACAGAAGGTATTTCTGACTCAAGAAGCGTGTAAGGGAGGAACATGGGGATAATATTAATTGTTTGAGCTTTACTAAACAGAAAGTGCCGAGATTGGAAGGTGGAGGTAATTGTTCAGAGGGTGGATGGGTCAAGCAGTATTGTTTTTTTTTTTTATATATATCTCAGATAGTTTGGGGGTTCAATTAAGAGAATGCCTTTTGATTTATATGGTAAAGGATGACGTAGAGTAGTAGAAAAGTAGCAGGCAGAGTGGGGGAAGCCATAAGGGTAGGCGGGCTCCCTCTATGGGTGAAAGGGCTCAGGGTAAAATGATGAATCACAGCATAGGGTGGGGAATCAAGATCAGTATGGAGTTACTATAGTACATTGTATTTCTGTGGCATTGGGTTTATGCTCTTTTATGATATCTTGTACAATGGTGCACTTTGAGGTTCAAAGGAACCAAGAATCATGAGGGTTCTTAGTTGGAACGTGTAGGGAATTGGGAACCCCTTCACGATTCAAGTTTTACTTTCCCATATTAAGGAATTCACACCAGATGTGATCTTCCTTTGTGAAACCAAGTTGTGCAGTTCTCAGTTTGCTTTTCTAAAGTAAAAAATTGGGGTATTATGGTGGTTTGGAGGTTACTCGTAGGGGGCTTGGAGAGGGTTTAGCTTTACTGTGGCAAGTGGAGGTTATAGTTACTTTGCGATCTTACTATTTCTCACATTTTGATGCTTTTATCTCGGCTCCAAATATTCCTCCTTGGGGTTTTATGGGTTTCTATGGTCATTTGGAGAGTGGACAACGAAAACATTCTTGGTCTTTATTGTGTAAGTTTTGTTTTGACATAAAGGGCCCTTAGATGTGTTGTGGGAGCAATAATGAGATTCTTTGCCATGCAGAGAAACTACGGGGGTTTGAAGCTTGAGTATCTGATTTAGAATTTTAAACAGGTAGTGGGAGCGTGTGGTCTAAAGGAGTTCCAAATAGAAGGGTCTAATTTTACTTGATGTAATAAGCAAGATGGTTATTTAGTGTTTGAATGGTTGTATACATGTTTTTATAATAAAGAATGGAATGCTCTGTTTAAGGGGGTTGTAGAAAAACATTTGAGTCGTTAGGGATCAGATCATTCCCCAATACTGTAAGGCCCCAAATTCCCTAATGTGGCTTAGTGCCTAGATTAGGGGGTCGGGAGGCAATAATTGTATTAATTGTGTGCTTATGTGTTATGAGCATGCCATTATGTGAATTATAATATAATATAATTATTCTTACATTTTTAGGGGTATTAAATATGCATGTGGGCCCATTTCTTATTAGAAGGACATTTTCTTAATTTTGACCCATTGATGGTATAATTGTAAATATGTGTGTTTTATGATTGAGACCACATTATTATGTGGATATATTTGGGTTATTCGACACAAGGTGATCCTAGTGAGCAAGTTAACGGAAAAGTCACAACGGGGACAAATACCCGACTCGGGGTGAGCCTAGGGGTATTTTGATAATTTAGCACATTATCGAGGTTTATAGGGTAATGGGAGATCAAATGATTATTGCTTGAAAATAGTTGGGATTTATTTGAATATGTGGAGTATATTAGGAACTAGAGAGAATGGTGGTAATTGACCAAAGTGCCCTTGTGAGTATTGGAGAGGTAAGTTTGGGTTTGAGGGAAATTAGGTCTTTTGGTAGGCTTTGGCTTGACTTAGCCAATTTGGAAGGCTGTAGAGAACTAGGAAAACACTCAAAAAATAGAAGGAGCACACTCTCTTTCTCTCTCTCTCTCTCTCTCTCTCTCTCTCTCTCTCTCTCCCGTAGCTCTCTCTCCCCCTCCTTGGTGACTTGTGGATTTTGAGGAAACAAGCTTGGGGATTGAAGGTTTGGTGTCTAGGATTAAGCTAGGAGCAACTTGGGACCATAATTCAGCCATTGGAGGTAAGAATTTGTTCTATTTTGAGTTTAAGTTCCTGTGGTTGAAGCTTTTTGTTTTTTTTTGAATTTTAGGCTTTGATGGATTTTGAGTTTTGGTTTGGATTTAAGTTGGTTATTGGGTTGTTTGTGATGTATATGGTGTGTGTTAATGTTTTTGGGACTTAATTGAGGCTTTGGGGAAGCCTTGGGATGATTTTGGAAGGGTTGGATTCAGAGAAAAATATAGGTTTCAAGTCGAGCCACGACTCTGTTCTTGGGTGTCGCGGCTCAGGTTGGACGAAGGAGAAGCAGCTGGGGCTGCTGGGCTATTTGAGCCGCGTCGCTAGTTAGGGGCGCCGATACGCTAAGTGCAGTCAGAGAGGGTTTTAGGCCACAGACTTGAGTGGGGTCGCGACTTAAGAGCTTGGGGTTGCAGCTCAAAATAGAAAATTTGCCAAAACAGGGATTTAATGACGGGGACTCAAACCTAAGGATTCGGCGTCTTGGAGGCCAGGACTTGATCCGGAAGCCTTTATTTACTCATTTTGACGTGATTCCCTATTTGGTTGTGACTAGGTTATCGCTAGGGGCTTGGGATAAGGATCGTGCTCGAGGGTCGTTCTTATTTGAGAGTACGCTCAAACTTGAGGTAAGAAAACTGCACCCATTATGTGATGTACATGATTAGGGCTTGACCCGAATGCTGAATGTAGTCTTGAATGGGCACTGGCTCCGGTAAATGAGCATGATTATGATTACACCTGTATATATCTGTTTTAGTATACTATAATGCATTGTATCTGTGTGTATGATGAATGTTGTTATCCCAAATATCAGCAGTGAATGACATGGCAGGAATTAGTTACACGTGGCTGACACCTGGCAAAACCTGTGTTCGACTATCGACCAGGAAGATGTTCGGAGCTATGCGATCGATCTCTCCATACGACCAGTCTGGTCGATAGGCACGTAACACGCGGAGGAAATCTTAGGTAGTTATGATGGAATCCGAAATTCTCTCCCATGATTTCCTGAGTATCTGACTATTTAGGAAATAATAACTGTAACAAATCAATGTAAATCTTCCCTGAGCTTATAAATAGAAGAAGAAGGCTCAGAGGAAGGATCGAATCTTTTTCTCTTTTCCTGACTTCTGAATCGCTGGAATTTAGAGTAATCATATCAATCATATTGTATTGTTCTTCAGAGGTTAGTGAAACTCATTGAACCCTAGTTCTTTGATCACTCCTTTGACTCTCACATCAATAACAATCTAAGTGGACGTAGGTTATTACCAGATTCTGGGGCCGAACCACTATAAAATATCGTGTTCTTATTATTTTCGCTATTACGTTCTTTTCAACGCATTCATCCACGTCAGGCGTATTTTGACTCCGTGTCAGTTGCCCAAAATCAAGGTCAACATTCTGGTGCTTTCATTGAGAGCTTGATATATCACCGTTGAAGAAACCAATGGCGCAAACTACAAGGAAAACTGGATAGGCGGCCGCCGCTGCACCATCAAACCCTCCTCCTCCTCCCCCTGCAAACGTGGCTGAGGATGAGCCACATTTGGACTTTGAGGAGGAAGAAATGGATGACGCGACGCTAAAGAGTACTCTGGGAGCGTTGCATGAAGAGCTGGCCAATCTAAGAGCCAGCCAAGAGGGCGCTGCCGAAATCATGGTGCGGCAGCAGCAGGAAATCGAACGGCAGCGCTAGAGTTGAGCGAGAGGCAGGCGGAGATGGACCGCCGCCAGAGCGAGGCCATGGCAGCCCTAGAGGCAGCCTTGCAATTGGCTAGGAATCAGGCCGCACCTGTCTCGCAGCCTGATCAACCTGCGAATGGGCCACCCCACAGGGGTCCCAATCCTTGCCTGCCTATCCAACCCTCGAGCCCGCAAAGGCCCGAGCAGCCTCAGGTGCCTCATGACGATGTCCCACAGGACCCTGAGGCACAGCCTCCATCCCAAGCTGGCTGCGGCAATCCTGGCCACGGCAAGTTGGCCTCCAGTCGAGAATATACTTGGTTTTAAAAGGCTCGACTTATAAGTTGAGGGTCTCCAAGGCTCGACTTATAAGTCGAGGGTCAGTAAGGCTTGACTTGTAAGTCAAGGATATGTAAGGCTCGGCTTATGAGCCATGACCGGCATTGTGCACGTTGAGTGCAGGTCGCTATGGCTAGGCCACCCTGGGAATGCGCTATGAGCTTGATTGACTCAGATTCCATATGAATAGATGGGAGTGTGACATGCACTCATGCAACCCTATGGTCACTTACTTGTACAAAATATATGCTTGATTCTAGTTATTATTGTTTATCATGCTTTTATGTCTTGTGAAGCTATCTGAATTTGTCAATATGTTTTCTAGCTGAATCTTTGGCTCATGGGTGCTTTGTGGTGTAGGTAAGGGTAAGGAGAAGCTTGGGCAGCCATGAGTTGGAGAGCGATAGCGGTGATGTGTACATATGCAATCCGGTTGGCTGCCACAATCAAGATATTGCAGGGGAACTAGGGTTGGACCCTGTTTTGCCGCTTAGGCTGACTCGTTTTGTAATCCCTCAGTTGTAACATACTTTTTAAACTTGTATTTTGGGATCCCATGTAAAGACTAAAGTTTCGTTTAATGAAAATGTTTATGTCTTGACCAAAATTGTAAATACCTGAACCATTAGTCCGCATTGTCCCATCAGGGCAAACTAGATTAGCCCGCCTTTGTTCTACTCCATTATTTCTAGCTCTCTGCGCCTGTCGATTCGATCGTGACGTAGGAGGGTGTTTTGGAACATTTTGTCTCTGTGAGCCTGCCCCAGCCCCTCCTCGTGGATTGCCATGGACATTCCTAGGTGCCTGTGAAGGAGGCACCAAACTTGGGGTCGCAGTTCTAACCGATCGACTGACATGCTGATGACCCCTATGGGAGCCGCTGGGTTGAGCATTCTGGCGATCTCGCCCTGTAGGAAAAGAACTTGGGGTGGCAATTCTGACTGACCGACTTTGTTTGGAATAGTTATTCTTGTGGGACCTGTGAGACCAACTTTGCCTCTTTTCGACATTAACGTCGGTTGCAAGAGGGGTTAACCGACCCGAAACTTCTTCAATCTGCCTGTTTGCCTTAGCAAGATGGCTTCTCAATTGCATGTTTTCCAATTCGACGGTAGTTAGGTAGTCTGGATTTGGATTCGGTGGCAATGACGCTGAACTGCTAGTGTCGCCATGACCCGCCGGTTGTTTTCCTAGACGTTGCTGGATCTCAGGGCCATGTTCGTTCGAAACAGCGGTATGATAGGCTTCCTGCTCACCAGGCTGTTCTATCTCATTATAGTGCATTGAGAGAGTGTGCACCATGATGAGAATTTACTGGGATCTTGATGAAGCACTAATTTCCCTCTCAATGAAAGCACCAAGCTGTTGACGCAATTTTTCGCCAACAGTGTATTAAGAAATAATAAGGTAGATTAGTGCTTAATAAACCGTAATGAAAAATAAATAATTTCACTCAAGAACACAAAACTTTTACGTGGTTCAGTGATTAAAATCCACCTAGTCCACGAGTCTATATTATTGCTGTTTCTCTCTCTATTTTGGTAGAGTTTCGGTATTACAGAATTATGGTCCCCTTTCCTGTCCAATATTCCCAGTGTTCATTACATTTAATACAAATAATTCCTATTTATATTGGGATATGATCTGATCACAAGGTAAATGTACTCCTAATATCTGGGATATTAAATATGACAGCTTGGTCATGAAGGGATCCTGAGCCTCTGGGGATCCATGGATATGCAATATACTAGAACTACCACGAGTTGGATATCCCCTCCAAGCTCGTGCTTCAACAACTATTTTAATATTTTGAGCTCGCACTTCACAACCTTCGTGTCCGTAGCTCGGGTTAAACCCAAGACGCCTAACACCACGCATGACCACATGAAACTGGAGTTGCCCACGTGGATAATAAGCAAATATCATTCCCTTGGTTATTTCTCCGTATATTTATTTGCCAGCTATACTTGAGCTGAGTGAATGAACTCGGGCTAAAATTAGGGTACAACAGAAAGCATGAGCTATTCTGATGGGCCTAACCCTTGACTGCTGTATGTATGTTAAAGATGAGCTTATTATCACAATAGTCGCTTGTAAATGTAGTAGGCTTTCTTATAAGCATCGTTATTGTTTTTGAATGTCAGAAATTCTTATTAGCGCTACTATATGTACATGTATGCCAGGAGATTCTCAATAGCATCGCTGAATGTTAAAAGGAATGCTTATTAGCATTGCCATTTGTCTATGCATGCCAGAAAATGCTTATCAGCATCCTTCTTGCCCTTGGATGTTGGAAATGCTTAATAGCATTATGTTATGTATATGCATGCCAAGAACTTGCTTATTAGCACTGCTAATATTTGTAAATGTTAAGAATGTGCTTGTCAGCATCTTGTTGGGGTATGATCATGAATTTCCATGCTTATTATCATGATTGAATATGTGTGAGTTAATGGGATGCTTATTAGCATTGTTAATGCATGTGAATGCTTATTCAATCGGCTTTGAAATGTCGATAGACATGGGACATTATTATTACTGCCTGATAAGTCGAGTCATTGATTGCATATAGACTTGGAAATATGCTTCTAGGGCAATCTAATGAGCTAGCCGGCACTGAGAATTAGGTCGGAAGTAATGACCAGGGTCAGAACCCTCCGCCAGCTTCTGAAAACTGGCAACAGATGCTTGCTGATGTGCAAGCTAGGCTGCAGAGGCAAGATAAAGAGATTCGCCAGTTTAGGCAACAATAGGTTCTGGAAGGGAATGCTGCATCAGAGGCCCCATCTGCTGCTCTAGTACCGACCGTACAGCAGTAGACAGAGTTAGAGAACCATTGGGAGTTAGTGTATGAATGGTTCAAGAAATAGCACCCTTCGGTTTTTTAGGGTAGCGTAGGTCCACTCAAGGCAGAGCAGTGGATGGCTATGGTTACATCCATCCTAGACTTTATGAGGGTGGTGGGCAATGCGAGAGTGGCCTATGGCACTTACATGTTTAAGGAGAATCCTGAATCTGGTGGGAGGTGGTGTCCCAGACTAGGGACGTAACCACAATGAACTGGGAAGAGTTTAGAACTCTATTTAATGAGAAGTATTATAATGAGGCCATTAAAGCTGCAAAGGTTGAGGAATTCAGTAGACCGTTGCAAGGGAGTACGTCAGTGATAGAATATGCCCTAAACTTTGACAGATTAGCCAAGTTCCCTACAGACTTGGTACCCACTGATGGGACGAGGAAGGAAAGGTTCCTTCAGGGGCTACAACCTATAATAGCCTGGGATGTCAGAATTACCACAATACCTGGAGTGACGACATACGCTCAGGTAGTAGAGAGAGCCCTTACCGCAGAGGGCATTGAGAACAAGATCTGGCGTGAGAACACGGTTAGAAGGGACATGAGGAGGACGGGACCTCCCTTCACAGGATCAAGTAGGGGTGGAGGTCCCAATGGCCAGAAAAGAAAAACCCCAGATACTATTTTGGCTACCGGTCCTGATAGGAGGCCACGGGGTGTACAGATTGGCCACTATGGCAGCAATGAGAACTGGTGGACATATCCAAAGTGTGCCAGATATAGAAGACATCATCTGGGGGAGTGTTCGGCGAAGGCCTGCTTTTTGTGTGGGATCGTGGGGCATCTTAAGAAGGACTGCCCAAGAAAGAAGAAAGAGGAACCGAAGAAAGCAGATAGCTCGACTCCAGCTCGAGTGTTTGCATTGACGTAGGCTGAGGCTGAGGATAGACCCTCAGTGGTCATAGGTCAAATTTCTAGTGCTGGCATTTCTTATACTGTGCTGATTGACTCTGGTGCTACACATTCTCTGTGGGGTTTGGGACGTTACTACCCACTGGGGAGTTAGTGGTTTCTAGGAGATGGGCCAGATCACTGTCTGTGATGGTGGACGACAGGGAGATGTCGGTTGACTTGATAGACTTGGTTATGACCGACTTTGATATGATTTTGGGGATGGACTGGCTAACTGGATATGGGGCAACCATTGGTTGTACGAAGAAGATGGTAACCTTTGAGCCTGAGGGTGAAGACCCCTTCGTATTTTTTGGCATTGTGCATGGACCTTGAGTACCTATGCTTTCAACATTGAGGGCTAGAGACCTATTGCGAGGAGGTTGCATATGATTCTTGGCCAGCGTGGTGGATACCACTTAGGTCGTGCTAGTGGGACCAGAAGAGACTAGGTTAGTCTGTGAATTCCTAGATGTTTTCCCAGAGAAGTTACTAGGGTTGCCACCGCACAGAGAGATAGAATTTGTAATTGAGCTAGCACCAGGGACAGAGCCAGTGTTTAGGGCACCTTATAGAATGGCCCCAACAGAGTTGAGGAAACTGAAGGTATAATTACAGGAGTTGTTAGACTTGGGTTTTATCAGACCCGGTTTTTCGCCATGGGGTGCGCCAGTCCTATTTGTGAAGAAGAAGGACAGTTCTATGAGGATGTGCATAGACTACATGGAACTGAATAAGCTGACCATTAAGAACAGGTATCCTCTGCCAAGGATAGATGACTTATTTGACCAATTGCAAGGTAAAATGGTGTTCTCGAAGATAGATATTCTGTTTGGTTATCACCAATTAAGGATCAAGGAGGAAGACATACCAAAGACAACCTTTCGTACCAGATATGGGCACTATGAGTTCCTCGTTATGTCATTTGGTTTGACTTACACCCCGAAAACGTTCATGGATTTAATGAACAGGGTGTTCAAGGACTATCTAGATCAATTTGTGATTGTCTTTATCGACGATATCCTAGTATATTCACAGTCAGAGGAAGAGCATGAGCAACACCTCATGTTGGTCTTACAGAGGCTGAGAGAACACAGATTATTTGCGAAGTTCAAGAAGTGTGAGTTTTGGTTACCTTAGGTGACTTTCTTAGGTCATATTGTTAGTAGAGATGGAATCAAGGTAGATCCAGCTAAGATTAAGGCTGGTAGGAATTGGCCAAGGCCAAGTAATTCCTCTAAGATTAGAAGCTTCCTTGGATTGAAAGGTTATTATAGAAAGTTTGTGGAAGGTTCTCAGGGATAGCTACTTCACTGACAGAACTAACACACAAGAGTCAGAAGTTTGCATGGTTAGACAGATGTGAGAACAATTTCCAGGAGCTGAAGAGGCGTTTGATTACTGCCTTAGTCTTAAGTCTTCCGACAAATGAGGAGAAGTTTATGGTTTATTGTGATGTTTTGAGACAAGGATTAGATTGTGTCCTTATGCAGGCAGAGAAGGTGATTGCTTATGCATCATGCCGGTTGAAGGATTATGAGCAGAGGTATCCTACTCATGATCTGGAATTAGCAGCAGTGGTCTTTGCATTAAAGGTACGGAGACATTACTTTTATGGAGAGAAGTGTGAAATATATACGGACCACAAAAGCCTCAAGTACTTCTTTACACATAAGGATTTGAATATGAGACAGAGGTGTTGGTTGGAGTTGGTGAAGGACTATGATTGTGACATCCTTTATCATCCAAGGATAGCCAACATGGTGGCAGATGCTCTAAGTCGGAGAGGTCCGGGGCAATTGTACAGTTCAAGGCAGATGTCTAAGGAGTTGGCAAAGGATATGAACAGAGCAGGGATTGAGTTAGTAGTCGGCTAGTTAGCCAACATTACCCTGCGTTCTACTCTTCTAGAAAGGATAAAGGAGAGTCAGCTACAAGAGCCACAGCTGGTGAAGATTAGAGAGGATGTCCTAGCTGGAGTGGCTAGGGACTATACAATATCAGATATGGGTTTGTTGAGATATGAAGGCTGGATCTGTGTTTCGATGGATACTGTTATCAGACGGAAGATTCTGGATGAATCTCATACTACCCTGTACTCGACATCCCGACACCACGAAGATGTACCAGGACCTAAGAACTTTATATTGGTGGTCGGGGATGAAGAGGGACAATAACTGAGTATGTGGCCAGGTGTCTGACGTGTCAACTGATCAAGATTGAACATCAGAGACCAGTGGGGCTACTACATCCCTTAGACATCCTAGAGTGAAAATGGGAAGATATCACAATGGATTTTGTGGTGGGGTTGCCCAGGACGGTGGGTTAGCACGATTCGATGTGGGTGATTGTAGACATATACACCAAATCAACTCACTTTTTACCAGTAAAGATGACTTATACCGTTGACTAGTATGCATATCTCTATGTAACAAAGATAGTATGTCTTCATGGAGCTCTGAGATCGACCGTGTTAGATTGGGACCCCACATTTACTTCCAGGTTTTGGGGAAGTTTGTAGAAGGAAATGGGCACCCAACTCAAGTTTAGTACAACTTATCATCCTCAAACTGATGGTCAGTCTGAGAGGAATATCCAGATATTGGAGGACATGCTGAGAGCATGTGTATTGGACTTTGAGGGGTCTTGGAGTAAATATTTGTCTCTGATAGAGTTTTCCTACAACAACAACTACCAGGAGACCATAGGAGTGGCTCCTTATGAGATTCTGTATGGTAGAAAATGCAGATCACTTATTCACTGGGATGAGATGGGTGAACGTAGATACTTGGGTCGTGAGGCAGTTCAGAGGAACAATGAGGCTATCAAGAAGATTAGAGCTCAGATGCTCGCATCATAGAGTAGACAGAAGAGTTATGCGGATCCGAAGCACATGAACGTGGAGTTCCAGGTGGGAGACTATGTCTTCCTTAGAGTCTCACCACTGAAGGGGTTGAGGAGGTTTGGGAAGAAGGGCAAACTGAGCCCTAGGTTTGTTTGACCTTTTGAGATCCCGGAGAGGATCGGTCAGGTGGCCTATAGATTGACCTTACCTCCAACATTTTCGGCTGTGCATAATGTATTCCATATCTTGATACTACAGAAGTATGTATCTGATGAGACTCATGTACTGAGCTATGAAGATCTATAGCTGCAGACAGACTTATCCTCTGAGGAGTAGCCAGTCCAGATATTAGACAGGAAGGACAAGGTCTTGAGGAATAAAACTATACTTTTAGTTAAGGTGTTATGGAGGAACAACAAGGTCGAGGAGGCGACCTGGGAGTTGGAATCAACCATGCAGGACCAGTATCCCAAGTTGTTCAGGTAAAATTTCGAGGACGAAATTCCTGCAAGGAGGGGATAATCGTAACGCCCCAAATTCCCTAATGTGGCTTAGTGCCTGGATTAGGGGGCCGGGAGGCAATAATTGTATTAATTGTGTGCTTATGTGTTATAATCATGTCATTATGTGAATTATAATATAATATAATTATGCTTGCATTTTTAGGGGTATTAAATATGCATGTTGGCCCATTTCTTATTAGAAGGGCATTTTCTTAATTTTGACCCGTTGATGGTATAATTGTAAATATGTGTGTTTTATGATTGAGACCACATTATTATGTGGATATATTTGGATATTCGGCCTAAGGCGATCCTAGTGAGCAAGTTAACGGAAAAGTCACAACGGGGTCAAATACCCGACTCAGGGTGAGCCTAGGGGTATTTCGATAATTTAGCACATTATCGAGGTTTATAGGGTAATAGGAGATCAAATGATTATTGCTTGAAAATAGTTGGGATTTATTTGAATATGTGGAGTATATTAGGAACTAGAGGGAATGGTGGTAATTTACCAAAGTGCCCTTGTGAGTATAGGAGAGGTAAGTTTGGGTTTGAGGGCAATTGGGTCTTTTGGCAGGCTTTGGCTTGACTTAGCCAATTTGGAAGGCTCTAGAGAACTAGGAAAACACTCAGAAAACAGAAGGAACACTCTCTTTCTCTCTCCCATAGCTTTCTCTCTCCCTCCTTGGTAACTTGTGGATTTTGTGATTATTGAGGAAACAAGCTTGGGATTGAAGGTTTGGTGTCTAGGATTAAGCTAGGAGCAACATGGGACCATAATTCAGCCATTGGAGGTAAGTGTTGCGAAATTTTTAAGCTATGCAAGTGCACACTGTCGCAATTTGTAATAATATGGTAAAAACCAAGTATCGTCCTCAAGGACTGAATTCTTAATTACCAGTCAATTAATTTCTCTTTCTATTTGATCAATTAAAATTCTTGATTCTTTTAGACACCGCAAAAGAAACTATAGTATTCAGAAGCAATAATTAAAAATTAAACAAATAACAAATAATAGCAAAACCTTGGATTGAATTCACTGTAAAAAAAATAGGAATTCTAATCTTCTCTACTATCCACTCTATTAATCTTTAATGCAATTACTACTGAAACTCTTCTTCACTGAAATGATAGGTTTGCAAAAGTGTTAACTATTCGAGTTAAGAAATAGAAAACTCGACCTAGTGTGAATTCCCTATATTTCTATGGTAAATTCAAACAATAGGAAGCAGTGAATACAACCCTCAATCACATAAACCAATTTGATACTCTCGTTCTAAATTGAAGTCTATGTCTATTCAATTTTAGCATATTCAAATCTCACTTTTTAGATTTTGATTCAAATTCGTAAATCATATGTAAAAGATGCGCAGTCAAATACATACACAATAAACCCAAATTGAATAGATTTCAGAATGACGAGGAAATAGATAAATGCATTAAATCATAATAGAGTTTCAAGAGAGTCAATTAGAAAACCTAAACAGAATTTTAATTCATGAACATGACTAAATCAAACATAAACATGAAATCAAAAGATAAAGAAGAAAAAGAACTCTGAATTTTCTTGTTGTTTCTTCCCTAGCCTCCTTGCTTAATCTAGGGTTTTTGGTTAATCTCCTCATCCCCCCAAAATCTCAGAATAATGTCCCTTAAATAGTCCTCAAGTGTTCCCAAGTGAATAGACCAGATTACCCTTCAAAAAGTCGTCTAAAATCTGAAAATCGCGTCACCAGCTCTGTAGCTGTAGCGCTATTAACAATGCCAAAATGCTTCAAAATCTGGTGCACTAGTGCTGTAGCGCTCTTATTATGGCGCTGTAGCGCTAAAGTCAGAATAGAATGAAACTCATTTCGAATAGCCTGCAGCGTCATCTCATCGTATTTTGATCATAACTCCTTCGATATAACTCCGAATTGAATGATTCAAAAAGATATGGAAAGATAAGAGAAATTTATACAACTTTTATTTCTAGAAGTATTTCCAGAAGTGAATAAATCATGGTCAAAATGGGGCTCAAAGTCTCAGACTTGCGTTATAGAGCATAAACGACGTATGTTGAGCATCTTCAATGTAGTATTTTCCACACATAATGTCTTGAAACTCCACAATCAACACAAAATCCATCTTATTTATCATATTTAACATGTTTCTTCTCATTTCACTCCATATTATGTACTTGACCATTAAAACCTGAAACAAAAAGAAAACAAGCGTAAATCTGCACTAAACAATCCTAAATAACTAAAAACACAACCTAAAACGATCCCTAAAACAAACCTAAAATGTCCCTAACAAATTCCCCCAAACTTAACCTTTACTCGCCCTCGAGTAAAGAATTCCAAACAATCCTAAAAATCCTAAACAACCAAACAAAAAGAAATCAAGTTGACAACAACAAATTAAGCTTCCAAATTATGTATGTCTTGCTCGTATAGTTTTCAGAAAAAGAATACAACCATAATGATAATCTAGAATTTTGATCAAAATATTTCTTCAACTCACTCAAATCACAACAAATATATGCTCTCCTAATCATGATAAATAAATAACATGCATTTGAATCCATTTAAACTTACCAAATTTCTCACCACAAACCATCAAATCTTATTATCTCATATGCTTGCTTCACCGACTACTCTCCACTAATATAGACAACACAAGCCCAAGAATCAATAGGACTTTTATAGCTTATAACAATAGGCTTAGGCATAGGTAGATGAAATGTCATTTAAGCTCAAAATTACTATAAGCATACAAACCATACGAACCAAACTTGAAATCCACATTACAGCCCAAAGACAATCCCAATATATATATTTTTTTCTTAGATTGAGAGAATTCACACTTACATTTCAATTTTTCTCTCTCTTTTTTTTTTTTTTTTTTTTAAATTACACTTCCCCAAATTTTTTTTCCAGTGCATGTTCAAAAATAGTGTAATCTACTTTCAAGATATTTTTTTTAGAATATTTTCTCAATCTATTTTTCTTCAAATTCTTTTTTTTTCTATTGATAACACCCAATCCACAATACATACCATTACAAAACCACTCCCCAATCATCATTCACTTATATGCTCATGGTAATTATTCATGGGAAAGAAACATTATAACGTCTTTCAAGTAGGCTCAAAATAGGTGTCACAACAAAGAATTTAACGTAAGGCTCGAAAAGAAGGAAACTAGGGATTAAATTAATCAAGGTTGGCTTAAAAGGCTCAATCGTTCCAAAAATGGCCTAAATCACCTTCCTAAACATGCATTATCTAGGATTTCGTCTCAAGTAGCAAGCAAGCAAGTTCTAAGGATAATCATCCATCTTTCCTTGAACCAAAATTTAGCAAGCATAAATATCATCAAATGCACAAAATTTATCTAAAAATCATGATCAAGCTCTCACATATTTACATGGACCCAAGCAACTCAAAGAAATATTCAACCAAGCACACAGATTTGGTTCAATTTTTATGGCTTTCATTTCATCAACTATATGAGCAATTCATTCATTCATTATCATCAGCTAATCATTATCAACTCGACTGATCAAACATTCTAAACACCCTAGACACAACACATCCTATAAGAAAAACTACATAATAAAAAAAAACAAAGACTATTACAGAAAACATACACAATATAAACGCAACAAAGCTCTTCCCCCAAACTTATAGAATACATTGTCCCCAATGTAAAAATATAAGAAAAGAGAAAGAAAACTTACCAGGACGACAACACGAGTGTCAAAAGGGAGGTGGCAGTGGAGGAGCCGGAGATGGAGGATATGGTGGAGGATAAGAAAAATAGTGGGTGTCTGCCTCCTGAAACAAATCCTCTTCTTCTTTTTTTTTCTTTTATTTATTTATTTATTTTTCACGCTTTTCACGGTTTAACTTGCAAAAATAATCCAAAAATTGTCCCAAATAAAAACCAAAACAACACTTTAAATTGTTCAAAACTAAAGCAAAACAGCTAAAAGAATGGGATGCCTCCCCAAAACGCTGTCGTTAACGTCATTTAGCCGGACGCTGAACTCTCTACACCTTTAACTTGGGTCAAGTCCACCCCTTGCATCCTTGAGAGCCATCGTGTCATACGAGGAGAATTCCCTCCCACTATTGAGAATATTGAAATTATCCCCAATGTCATTGTAACGCCCTACTACCTTAGAGCCGTTACTAAGTGAGTTTAAAACAGAAATTGTGCATGTAATTGACTCTAAGTGGTTTCTAAAACCAAAAGTGTGAATAAACCAGAGTTTAAGGCTGTACTCTTCGAAAATGATTAGTTTCATTGAAAACGTTAAATGTAAAACATCTGGGATCCCAAAATAAGGTTTACAAAATATTTACAACTCAAAAATAGATTTACACTTGATCAGTTATCAAAAGAATGATTTAATACAGCCATAAACAAAATGCCCCCAACCAAAGCAGTCGGGCAGGCTGAACATGTACGCGCCGCCCCCACGCTCTCCATACTCATGGCCGGTTGACTGACTCCTTGCTTTTACCTGCCACACGTAGCACCCGTGAGCGGAAGCCCAGCAAGAAAACCCAAACAGTACGTAACATATGCAAATCATATAGCTGACATAATTCACTGATAAATAGGAAAACCATCATAATAAACAAGTACGGCCATGCCGCCCCGAGGCCTTACCAAAGCCTGGGGTTTCGGTTCTCACCGCGAGGATAACTCATGTATCCCTTGGGTCCCACCCCTGAATATAAGCATCCCATGTGCTGTGTGTTACTTTCGGCCCCACGGCCGTACCTGGCCTACGCCGCACTCGGCCCTTGCCGTTCATTTCATCATAATCACACATATAGTACATTCGAAATAATCATTCACACACATCATGATTCATTTAAGGTTAAACATTTGCACACAATACAATCTGGGGCCATGCCCTGCAATCACACAGTGGGGCCATGCCCTATTCTCGGGTGTTACGGTTTTCTTACCTTTCCCTTCAATAGCTTAGATCACCTGACTCCTTGAGCACGATCCCACTCGAGCCTTAGCGCACACCTAGGCACAAACATAGGTCAAAGTCAACACCGAACCCCAAGTCCGAATACCTAGCCTCGGGACCAATCCCGAGCCCCCGGGAAGTCCTAAATCCCCAAAACAAAGTGGCGGAATCGAGCCCCGAACCCTAGGTCAAAATACCTCATCAAAACCCAAAAATTCACCTCTGTGAACAGTGCAGCGCTCTAAAGAGGGCGCTGTAGCGCTACAAGCAGAACTCACCTCCCCAGAACAGGGGCTAGCGCTACAGCGCCCACTGACTAGCGCTGTAGCGCTAGTTGCAGCCCAATAGAACCCGAAAATCGCATCTTGCGATTTCCTTCAACCAAATCAACCCCAAACTTGTCCAAACCTTTTTCATACCCAAAATCAAGCTTATAACCATCTCACACTCATCCCAAGCATCCCAAGAACTCAAAACCCAAGCACATTCAACCCAAATCTCAAAATCTACCATGAACAACCCTAAACCAGAAATTCATGCAAACCACAAAGATAGAGTCTTAGAAATCATACCATTAATGAAATTTCGACCTTGATTCAACCCTAGGCCTCCTTAGCTTGTTCATCATCAAAGCTTGCCCAGAAATTCCCTAAAATTCCCATCAACTCAACTCAAAACACAGCTCAAACCATCAAAACCCTTAAAACTGAAATCTCTAAAGCTTACCTCAAAAGTTGATGTGTTCTTGCCAAATCTTCAAGTCTAACCCAAGATCCTTGATGCTCAACCTATCCTTGCTCTCCACTAAGCTTGCTCCAAGAAAAATGGTGCAAAAATGCACAAACCGACCCTTGTGAAAACCCCTCTGTTTTCCCTCTTTTCTTTCTTTCCTTTTTCTTTCTTTTCTTTCTTTCTCTCCACAGCCAACACTCTCTATAAATCCCACTAAGTGTAAAGCCTCATAAATAAATCTCTAAAAGCCAAATGACCAAAATGCCCTTCCTATTAATTCTAAATCCTTTTTATCCAAGTAGGGCCATTTTAGTCATTTTACCCAATTCCCGCTAATCCTCAAGTGTCTCTAATATTTTCCCGTTGCTTTCTAACACCTGATAAACCACCAAATAAATATTCCCCATCATCAAAATTAATCTCAATCTATTCTCTGAATTCCTGTTCATACCCCCAGGCTCGCCCCGAACCGGGTATAAATTCCCGTCGTGAATTTCCGCTAGCCTGCTCACTGGGATCGCCTCGAGTCACAAATCACAGATACATCCACATCGCAGTGTGGTCTCAACAATCAACACATATCAATACAGTTATGCCCAACATGGCCAAAATTACAATTATGCCCTTCTAACACGATCCGGGCCTACATGCATACTAATATACATAGTCATGCATCTCAGATAAACAATTAGTCATATAACATGCTTTAAATCATAACCATGCATTTAAGTCATTGAAATCACACATAAATCCCATCATGCCCTCCTGGCACGCTAATCAAGGCCCTTAAGCCTTATTAGCTAAATTTGGGTCGTTACAGTCATCGAAACCTTCAAACTTGCCACACAATAATATTTTCATACGACGTCGAACTGTTCGAAATCGTTCTTTGGTCTTCTTCTTCTTTTTACCAATTGAATCTTGACAATCATTCACCACATCAACTCTACAACAGGTAGGAATTTCAGTTGCTGCAAAAACATTAAAACTTATTTCCTCATTTTGGACTCGCAACCTTAACTCCCCCTTTTGTACGTCGATTAAAGCTCGTCCTGTGGCTAAAAATGGTCTTCCAAGAATGATTGGGATGTTGGCATCCTCCTCCATATCAAGTACAATAAAATCTGCTGGGAAGATGGGTTTGTCCACTTTTACCAAAACATCTTCAATAATACCCCGAGGATGTGCTATTGATCTGTCTACCAACTGAAGAGTCACTGTTGTAGGTCTTGCTTCCCCAAACTTCAATCTTCTGAACACAAAAAGCGGCATTAGATTAATGCTCGCCCCCAAATCACATAGAGCATTCATACTCTCAAAATTCCCAATAGTGCAGGGTATTGTGAAACTCCCAGGATCTCTCAGTTTCTGAGGAAGCTTTCTTTGCAGAATGGCACTGCACTCTTCAGTGAGCACCACCGTCTCATAATCTTCCATCTTCCTTTTCTTGGACAGAATCTCCTTCATGAATTTCACATAGCTGGGCATCTGCTCTATGGCCTCAGCAAAAGGGATATTTATATGCAGCTTTTTAAACACCTCTAAAAACTTAGAAAACTGTTTATCCAGTGTAGTTTTTCTAAGCCTCTGAGGATATGGAACTCGAACTGGTTGCTCATCAACAACTAGCTAACACTGTTCTGAAAGCTGGTGGTCTTCAGTAACCTCTGCTGGATCAGACCGTTCGCCCTTCTCTCCATTCTGAACCACTGCCTATGGAGATCTAGGTTGCTCAGTTTGCTTCCCACTCCTCAGAGTAATTGCCTGAACTTGCTCCTTAGGGTTGACTTCAGTATTACTAGGAAAATTTCCCTGCGGTCTGTTATTAAGCATATTAGCCAACTGCCCTACTTGTGTTTCCAGGTTTCTGATAGAAGATCTAGTCTCTGTCATAAACTGAGTTTGAGTGTTGGTGAGGGTCAATAATGCAGCTTGCAATTCATTAGGCCTTTCAGGTGGAGCTTGATTCATTGATTGTTGAGGCCTAGGCTGTTGTGATGAAGAGGCTTGATGCATTGGTGGCTGAGGCATATTATTCTGAAACTGACCCTGAAACTGAGGTTGCTGGCCCTGATTATTCTTCCAAGAAAAATTAGGATGATTTCGCCACCCAGGATTGTAAGTATTGGAGAATGGATTATTGTAACGCTCTACTTCCTTAGAGCCGTTACCAAGTGAGTTTTAAGACAAAACAGTGTGCAATGAACTCGCTAACCGAGGTTTTTACAACAAAAGTGTGACTAATAAAAAGTTAAGGCTGTAATCTTTGAAAATGCGTCGTTTCATTAAAAACTTCCAGTATTAAACATTTGGGATCCCAAAATAAGGTTTGAAAACTATTTACATCTTAAAATAAGTTTACAATTGATCAGTTATAAAAATCATAGATTATTACAGCCATTTTCAAATAAACCCCCAACCAAAGCAGTCGGGCAGGCCAAACATGTACGCGTCGCTTCACGCTCTCCGTACTCATGGTTGGTTGACTCAGTCATTGCCCTTACCTGCAACACGGAGCACCCGTGAGCCGAAGCCTAGCAAGAAAACTCATGCAGAACATAACATATGCAATATATATAGTTTATCATAACAGATAATCCACAGATAAACAAGTCAACCATTAGACTAAGCAAACACGGCCATGTCGCCCCAGAAGCCTTACCGAAGCCTGGGGTCTCGGTCCTCACCGTAAGGATATCACATGTATCCACCGGGCCCTGCCCTGACTATAAGCATCTCATGTGCTAAGTGTTACTTCCGGCTCCGCTGCCGTACCCGGCCTACGCCGCACTCGGCCCTTGCCGTTCATTCCATTATAATCATATGTAGCATATATCAAGCAACATTCAAACAAATGCCAATTTATTTAAATCTGCACCCTAACATGTAATACAATGTAGGGCCATGCCCGACAATCATCTCATCATGCAACATGCAATATAGGGCCGTGCCCCGCAATCACACTATGGGCCCATGCCCTATCCTACGGGTGTTATAGTTTTCTTACCTGTATTCCGAGCCTCCTGATGCACTCAAGCCGCGAGCACGGTCCTCTAGCATGAGCCTCTCCAATATCCTAGTCACAACACACACGAAACATCCTTTAATACTAATCAATTCATAACCACTTCCCGGGACCAATCCCACACTCTCGGGACTCCCAAATTCCTAAAACAATCCATCGGAAACATCCCCCGAGCCCCTGGAACAAATGCCCAAAAATGCAAAATTTCCCATCCTGAAAAAGGCGTAGCGCCGCGGCGCCCAGCGAAGTCAGAAAGCTCCCCTGACTAAAAATAGCCTCGCGCCGCGGCGCCCAAGAACAGGGCCGCGACGCTCTTTCGCGAACCCAGAAAAACTGGGTTTTTCCTCAGCAATTCATCATCCAAAACACTCCCAAATCATCCCAACTTCACACCTAAGCCCCAAAATCAATTTCAAACTTCAAATAGACCATACATCAACCCATAAACATCATAACCCAACTCAATAACACAATCATACTCAAAATCCACCCATTTGATCTCAACTTAAGAAATCTAAACCCATAAACCAAAAACATAAACCAAAGCTTGAAAAGCTTAAACCATGCTTCAAATTTCACAAATCAAAACATAAATCAAACTTAATTATGCATAAATTCCTTACCTTAAGTAGAGAATCCAACCCTAAGCTTCCTTCATCCCCTAAGTCTCCAATTTCAGCTCCTCCACTCATCTTCTTCTTCTTCATGCCCTAGCTTTTCCTTCTCCTTTTTCTTCTCTTCAATTTATCAAAGCATCAAATGACCAAGCCCCAAACCGTGTACCCCTTAATACCCAGCTGCCATATATCAAATTCCCAGCCAAATGACCATTTTACCCCTCCTTGCCTATCCTTTCCTAACTAAACCTCAAGGGCACTTAAGTCCTTTTACTTCTATTTCATTTCTACCATTTTCTACCTAGAACTTGTTACTCTCAGCAGTAACTAATGGTTACCCAGGTTACTAAATCTCCAATAACCATTACCCGCTAAATCTCAACTTAACCATAAAATTCCCAAGGTACCCCTAGGCTCCTCCCGAGCCGGGTATAGAAATCCCGTTGTGACTCTTAAGTTAATTTGCTCTCTAGGACCGTCTCGACACGTGCATCACAATAATAACACCACACTCACGTGGTACAATTCACATAATACAATTATCACATATCAATACAGTTATGCCCAACATGGCCAAAATTACAATTACGCCCTTCTAACACGATCCGGGCCTACATGCATACTAATATACATAGTCATGCATCTCAGATAAACAAATAGCCAAATAACATGCTTTAAATCATAACCATGCATTTAACTCATAAAATCACACATAAATCCCATCGTGCCCTCCTGGCACGCTAATCAAGGCCCTTAAGCCTTACTAGCGATTTTGGGTCGTTACAATTATTGAATGGCCTCTGAAAGTTTCCCACCGCTTGAACCTGAGCTTGATCCATCAGAGTGTTATTATTCATACTGATAGGGCACTGATCAATAGAGTGAGAACCACCACAAATTTCACACCTAGCTGCCATTTGAACCGCATTAGCAGATACAGTGCTCTGTTGTAACTGTTTTATCAAGGAGGCTACTTGTGCTGTTAGAGCAGTGATTTCGAAATAGCACCTCCTTTCTCCATCCATTGGGTCCATGTAGATGGAGCTCCATCAAAATGAAATGCCACCACAGACAAATGCATAGCATAATCCACTCTATGAAGATCAAAAGGATTGTTAATCTTATAAACCCAATCCTCTACAGTCAATCCATTAAAATGAGGAACCTTAACCCTTAAGGTTTTGAGAATCGAGTTCAAATCGCGGTAGTATGTTTCAGAATCTGACTGCCGTCCTGCGTGAACGCTTAGTATCATGAGTGATGCGCTCCTTCCCTTCCATGTCCGATGAAGATGGTATCAAACCTTGTCCAACACACTCCTCCATCTTGGGCACATGCTGGTCAAGCAACACAGAAAATTTCTCGAACTACTTCTCCAATTGAGCATTAGAATACTGTTTAAAACTAAGCTCCAAGGATTGAAGCAAGGCAACAATGTCTTCATTCTTCATGATGTTCAAGAACAATGAAAACACCAATATTAGCTTTGAATTGTACTCTTCGAGACAGTACCAATCTCCCTCTGCTTTTCAGCTTCTCATTCAACATAAAAAATATCCCAGCCATTACAAAGTCTATTTATACTTAACAAGTATGTAGCAAGAAACGAAAATACACATGATGACAAATTTTTTTACCCTAGAATTGGTTAACACCTCTCCATGCTCACGAAGTCCCTCAGCCAGCTGGGTCTCACGCACACTTTAGCTCTACGGGCAGGTGTCTCCTCTTCGTTTTTTGTATGAGCAACAACCACTCCTTTCTTGTTGGAGCTCTTTTCAGCAGGTTGCTGAGTTGCATCTTCCTGGGCTCACTTATTTATTTAGTCCACCACCCTTTCTTGTATATCCACCAAGTCTAAGTTAATTGTGCTGTCCAATCGGGCCTGGCTACCACTGGAGGCCCGCCGTGGGTCTCGACCAACTACCACTTCTGGTACCCTGGAGTTAATTTTGAGCTTTAATGCTCAACATCGAACTTGTTTTGAATAATCAAGTGCATTGGTATAATTTTCTAACTAAGCTTTTGAATTATTGAGCTTTTAGGAGTTGCTATGATATTGAAAAATTAAATGTATTTATATATGTTTATAGTATGTTATGAATTGTTTAGTATGCTGAGTTGTTCTATGATTGTCCTGGTTGCCTAGGATTGTATATATATGTTGCTTATGCAGGTTTTTATAATTTGGAGATGTCTGGTTTGCATCCATTATGTTGCCCAAATTTCTAGAAAATTAACGGACTCTTATTAAGTTAATTTCATAAAAAATGTTTGTTATTTTAGAATTGATTTAAAGACTGATTTCTAATTAAAGTCTACCAATTTAAGTTACGAATATGGAACTGTGAATTTGTATTTTTAATATCGTTTGAGGCCAAAAATTATTTTATTAGGATTTAGTATGAGCTATTAATACGGTTTTCATAATAATATTAAATTGGTTATTAAAAGGAAGATTATTATTATGGATTTTGAAAGAAAGCAATTTATGATTTTGAAATCATTGACATAATTTTGCTAAAGGAAATTTCTATTTATAATTATTATGAATTATGAAATAATAAGCGATTAATTCCAAAAAATTGTTGATTATAGGACTCAAGCAATTTACTAAAAATCATCTAGAGTCTAAGAGACATTTAAGAAGAACAATCACATAATTGAACATAAATTAGCATTTGGATGGATTTTGTACAAAGAATTTAGCAATTTACTATTATTAGTATAATTACTTTTATAATAATTATATTGTTAAGAATTTCTTATGCTTTAATAATATATTATTATGATTTTATCAAAATGATTTTCAAGATAATGTTAGAATTATTAAAAAAAAGGGAAGTTGTTATTTTGTGCTTTTGGTAGATTCGATAAGCAAATGGCTTTCAAATTATTTAATTCCCATTTTATAAGCTTGAGATCTTGCACTATTTTAATGATAATAATTTTTATATAGGAAGCTAATGAATGTTATTATTATCATGAATTGAGTATTCTAATTTTTATAATAAATGTGAGAGTTTCTAATTAAAAGAAATTCTACTATGATTTAGAATTGGCTTTTATTAAGTACTTAGGATAATATGGTTTTATCTTGCTAACGATGCTAATTTGAATATTATTATTGTCATTACTATTAATTATACGAAACTAAATTAATGGGCTATGGACATAGAGAATTTATTCACAAACAAGGACCTCTTTTAAAGAGGTCTATACTATACCGCTTTGATAATATACATGGGGTTATATTATTATTATTATTATTTGTACTAATATGAATAATAGTATGACTTGGTTTAGTACTAATAATAATAAAGGTCCTGTTGGCATGTTCATTAGGTGGTTATGATTTTGAGGTAAGGGCTACTATTAGATGATAATTAATACTATCATTTCTGTAATTATATTGTCCTTGGTATGCACAAAGTTTAATAGTGTATATTTAGAGATTTAGTAATTAATTCAATTGCAATCCTTGAATAGGATTAAAGACTACGAGAAAGGATTGGGTGATAGCTCTTGCTGAGCAGTCTTATTTATCTAAGGACCTCTGAGGTAAGTAGATCTTACCTTATGTGAAGTACTTGCTCATATATTTGAATTGCTTGATTTTATGTGCCTTGGATAGGGCTATGAAAATGCATGAGTTGTCTGAATGTATTGTCTATGAGATTGTGAATGATTGACTTTGTGCCATACCTTATAGTATTATATAAATGAATGTTGGGTTTAGGATGAAATCTGTGTTTATGTGATTTTATATGTTGTAAGTCCATCTTTGATTTTTGTGGTCACTATATGAATTAACTAGTGTATGGGTTGTTAGTAATAAGACTTTTACACTATTGATAGAAGTCTAATTTAAAGACAATGACTAGGGAATGCTTATGCTCCATTGAGATATTATTGAGTCAGGTTCAATTTCGTGACATTTGGCTTGGAGATAAGTATACTGGTAAAACATAAGAATTTTAATGATCCTAGGGGTGCTTATGCTCCGCTGAGATATTATTGAGTTTGGTTTAATTCTGTGACATTTGGCTAAGAGATAAGTGTAATGGTAACATAGGAATCTTAATGATCCTAGGGGTGCTTATGCTCCACTAAGATAATATTGAGTCCAATTCAATTCCGTGACATTTGGCCAGGAGATAAGTATACTGGTAAAACTTAGGAATCTTAATGATCTCAGGGGTGCTTATGCTCCACTGAGATATTATTGAGTCTGGTTCAATTCTGTGACACTTAGCGAGGAGATAAGTATATTGGTAAAACTTATGCATCTTAATGATCCTAGGGATGCTTATGCTCTACTGAGATATTATTGAGTCTGGTTCGCTACTGTGATATTTGGCCAAGAGATAAGTATGCTGGTAAAACCTAGGAGTCTCGATGGGCCATTGTGAATTCACTTACACCGATGATAGTATTATTGCCCTTAGAAATCCAATGATTACCCTTGTTGGGGATTTATGACTGAATACTAGTGTTGAGACTCGGGTCTCCACTTTTGATTTTATAGGCATATTTTAGAAGGACTTGTTAGCCCCGAACTATTTTGGTAACTCCTAAGTTGACTTCTTGTAACTATAATATAACATATATATTAAAATAAAATCTTAGAATAAAACTAAAATATGGAACATTTATTTATAACTTTTTTGAAAATATGCAAAACATCTGGATGCACGTTCAAAATTAAAACATAGATTCATGCATAAAAGTCTGTTCCATAATAGTTTGAAAGCTGTAAATATAAAATAAGTCCTATGGCTTTCTTGATCGCTTCCATCCATATAGCCCCTCATAGAGTACGCACATCCTTTTTGAAAAAAATCTTAACTCGCCACATATCACATAACACATACTCAATTATTACCTATAGGTAGAATGGTAAGGGAGTGAGCTAACATCCCAGCAAGGAAAGTAAACAAACAGACAGAAAAACAGATCATAAAACACAACTCAAAACAACACAAACATAAACATAAACATATAAACACTTATGTGCGCAACTACAAGTAAATGGAAAATATGTCTAGGAGACCACCTCGGTCATACTATGGCAGCTGATGCCAATATTTTCACCTTTCTAAGTACATGGTCTTCAAACTTAGCATACCAGATGCAAATTCACAATAATTCGTATAACACAAACATGTCTACTTCCTTACCTTGGTCTAAGAGTCTTTGATAATATGTGGCGTGGACCCGCTCTAATAACTCCCTATAAACATCATAACGATATACCATCAAGAATAAGAATAGTTTAAGGTTTCATTCAAAAGTACACCTTAAACCTAGATCTATCACCAAAAACTAAAGATTAGAAAACATAAACCAAACTTATACATTATTTACTCTACACGCCTTTACCCATGCATGGGCTATGCATTACATAAAAGTTTCCCATTTTAAGGTAATTTCCCAAACCCGATAAAATGTCTCAAAACTCCTAGCATGTATCTAATAAGATCAAATTCTAAGAATTACCTCCTCTTATGGTATTCAAATCCCAAGACTTTTCTCCACCATTTGATGTCTTGAAAATCAACTACCAAGACCATGATTCTCTATGTTAGCTATAATAACATGAGACAAAACTCTAGAACTAAAAGGACAATGCTTACCTCGAAGGTTCCTTGGCTCTCCTTCTCTCCTCTTTTCTTTCTTCTATTTCGAACCTCCTCATTTCTTTCCTTCTCTCCCATTCATGCCTGCTCTTTTCTATGTGGTTGGCCTAAGCTTCTTTCCACCACTATGTATAGGCTTCCAACCACATCTCGTCATTAGCTTTCATAACACCTAATCCCACGATTTTATCTTAATCAGTTATTTTAATCAATCACTAGCCTATTCCCATAATTTCCTCTCATCAAAAACCTAGACCTAAACCCTACTAGGTTCTTCCATTAAGCCATTATTCTTTCCAAATCTTCTTAAACACTTTCCACATTTTCCTTTAGAGTTTTCCCTCCATAATTTCAAAAATATGAACGTAGCCCCAAGCCTATACCATGTTCATCCTTGATTGGATCTCGTAAAAACAAAAATTAAATCAATCAACCATCCAAAAACAGAAACAACCTTAATTTCTCCCTTTGTCCATGATCAAGGCCACAATGTCCTCTTCTTTCTTCTTTCTTCTTTCTCACACACCCAAGGTGTTCACATAACAGGCTCACACGCACAAATCATATAAAAGGTATCTCAGAACAATTACTCAATAAACAATCCTTAATATAAGAAACATAAATCAAATAGATTAATTAATAATTAAATGACAAGTAATTAAAATAAAACAATAATAAATAAATATATAAATATTAATTTATGTGAGCAGATATTACACTTCTAGAGTTAACTTTGGTTATTAGTCAGTTACCTTAAAGGTTAATACCATTATAGGCTGTGATCTCTTTGAGCCGAACTGTTGATGAAATATTAGGGTTGGTGTAAAAAAGGAAAAATTCGAGTTATTCTTGAACTGTGATTAGTAAAGGTAATCAGTCAAAAATTGTGGTTAGATAAACTCGATTTAGGAAACTGTGCCAAGTATATTTTGTAAGGAATTAATTATGGTTCATGACTAGTAATAGTACTCTAAATAGTACACATATTATTATGGTCTTGTTAGCTTGGTGGCCTAAGTATGTGTTCCTTTCCCCGGCCTCATGATTAACATATACGGTTATAATCTTGTACGTTTAGGTTTGAATGTTGATTTCCGAGCCTTTATACAAGGTATGACATATAGAATAGTTAAAGGCTTTGAACCAATTATCATGAGTTATACTAGAAACATAATTGTTAGCCTAAGGTCATGATACATTAACTGACAACCTCAACATAATTTTACAATAAATGTGTCTAGGGTACTAAAGAGCAATTAGGGATGTAAGGAGTTAATATCTCTATTAAGATAGTGTAATCCTGAGTGAGAACAAGACAAATTCGAAAACCAATTAATGCGTGTGTGGTCTGAGTACCTAAGTATAAAATAAAAATGTACTACGTGTGTTAAGGGACCAAAAGTAGGTTTTTCATTAAGGTAGAGAGCGTTGCAAACATATTAAAGAGTAAGATAGGCCTAAGAGAAATATCAAGCTCGGTATCATGAGAAAAACATAATTGTCATCGTACATGACCAATACCAAGTTGTGAGTTGCTTAAGAATAAATGATAGGGTCGGTACAACATAAGGCACAATCAACAAGGCTTGTTAAGGGATATTATAGTTAATCAATAGCCACAAATTTACTAGAGGGGCAAGACGGTAAAGGTTCTCTGTTAAGGGTTTATACAAATGGATGTTCTTATGAATATCACAGACCATAACATTGGCACAGAATAATGCCTCGACCATTATGGTCTTGAGAGTGAAGTATTACGTTAATTACTAAATACGTTGATACGCCTTCGTGAAAGGCTATAACTGAACCCTAGTTGAGGGCTTATGTGAAACTTGGTTCTATGATAGGAGATAAATAAGTGATTATGCTGTTTAGCAGCTAATAAGTGTGGACACTGAATTATCTTGGAAATAATCGATTATTTGAGTGTGACCTTGAAATGGCTGAGATAATGGTGACAGACTGTGTGACTTTTATGGTTGTCCTATATATATTTATGTTCACGGTTATATATTTTCATCATGCATCTTTGGTCACATAGAATTTATATATGCATTCATGCATTGCATGAGATTTACTTACTAGGTGTTAGCTAATTATATTGTTGTTCCAACCTTTTCAGGTGTGGCTTGATACTTGGACAGCTTGTGGACTCCGATCTCAGTAGCAATGACTTTTATGAATAGGGTTTTAAGGAGTTTTGTATTATTGCAGTAGTTTAGTTTTTATTTTGACTTTGTAAAGACTTAGAATGTTAATAAAGTTTAAAGTTTTATTTTTTTTTGTAGATATTGCTTTATAGTTTTTCTTGACGCGGTTTTTTGCCAACAGTGAACTAAGAAGTTCGAGAAGAAGGAATTAGGCTTTGTATAAATCGTAAGTAAGAACACTCAAGAGTTTATGTGGTTCAGTGATTAAAATTCACCTAGTCCATGAGTCTGCATTATTGCTTTGGTGATCTATGAGAAAATTGTTTAAGACAATTTTAGTAGAGTTTTGGCATACAAGATTTTGGTCCCTTTTTCAGTCCATTTCCCCTTTATTTATAGGTGTTCAATAGACACAATTCAGTGACCATTGACATGAGTACTGTACAGGTTTGAGTAACTCTCTAAACGTACAAATAAATACATTAAAGAAATTAATTGATTGATATTATACATTTATCAGGCAGGGGTTACAACAATTACAATATGTCGTTGATGCATATAACATCTCCGAATCCTTAGGAATTCATTCCTGCACATTCCAAAGGTTTACAGCGATTTGAATGCACCCCTCGAGCTAAAGTGTTGTAGGTTCCAATGATATGACCATTGAGGTGCTCGAGATGTGACTTAAGTGATCTAAGGAAAGTGCAAAGTGATCTCCATGATTTCTGATCGTTTCATATGGGTGATCTCCTTTATTCCTGATTTTAGTTGGGCTTTACTCGGGCTACAGACCTTATCATTTTTACAACATTCTGAGGATTGATTAACCTTCATTAACTACTCATATATTTTTAGGTTTAATATTTTTCCCCAAGCCTCTACTCGTGTATGACATCACTCCTATATCTGATACACGCAATAGAGGCATTTCTACTTCCATCATGGCGAACGTGCCCACCTACCATCTCGAGAATGGAATATGTGCCCCATTCTATAGGCATTTGTTTGAGTTTTGAGTATGTTGACAATTTTCATGTCACCTTTTTTTTTTTTTTTTTTCTGTTTTGTATATTTGATTTTAGCCCATCGATCAGGAATTGCTTCGATTGAAAGGTCCCAAATCTTTCCAGGGCTGACCCTATATATTAAGGCACTCAGTCGAACTTCACCATCTTTGCATCCCTTGATAAAAAAGATTCATTTTCTCTCTAATTCAACTGAAACACCCCAAAACCCTTTGATTTTTCTATGATTCATCCATTCCCCTAATCCTTCAAGCTTCTTAACTTCGATCAAAACTGTAAGTAACTTTCTTTCTTTGCTTTAAATTTCTTCATATATTTTGTTATATGTTTCCTATCAAATGCTTTTGCAAAGTTTTTTTTTTTACATTCTGGCTCCATCAGAGGTTTAGGTTAGGCTTGCATATTTTTGTTTTGAAGAGAGGAATGGGTTATGGGAAAGTATACATTTATTTAGTTGAATATATTGAGAGAGTAACAAAAATAGGGAAATTTCTGGGCATTTTCTGGGTTTTTGAGATTTAAATATAGAACAATTAGGATAAAATTCTTGGTTTCTAACCTCAAAACTGGGTAGCTTAAAGGCCATATATCTTGGGTGGTTTTACATTAAAACCTGTAATTCCCTACTATTCTAGCTCGTTACACTGTGTGTTTAAAATGGTGTTTAACTCATTAAACCAGTAATTTGCACTAAAAAAAGTAATAAAAACTAATCAAAGGTTTAGGTATTAAAGTTTTGGTCAAAGATATAAACGCTTCATTTAAAACATAAATAATTACAAAGGGATCCTGAAAAGAGTTAATTCAAACTTAATTACAAGCCAAGTTTACAAATTATTCGACCAAAGCGACATAATTGGACTATACTCTAAGCTCCTCAAAATAACTTGACCATGGCAGCCAAGCAGGTTGAACATGTAAGCGCCACTCCAAAGTCCTCCAACTCATGGTTGGTCGACTCTTTCCTTGCCCTTACCTACACCATAGAGCACCCGTGAGCCAAGGCCCAGCATGAAGAGTTCCACAAGACATACATAACAACCACCACATTAACATATAACAAGTCTTATAAGTAACAATTCACATAACTCATGAGTGATAGCCACATATATTCAATAATCATATTGGCATTCAATTTCAACTATACCAAGTAATTCACATCACCAACACCATATGTATGGTCGATGCCTAGTAGAGTGCGTCTGCCGACACTAAGATTACGACAATAATTGCATACTTCGCATCACCAGCACCATAAGTGTGGTCGATGCCTAGTAGAGTGTGTCTCCCAATACTAGGCTTACGGTAATAACTACATACTCACAATTAATCAATTACTAACAAGCACAACAACCAAAGTATGTAATAATGATACACAACCCTAGCTCATTTAAATTTATATGGTCATAACTATTTCTAGATACAATAAGGCCAATGCCCGCTCTACGTGCAATGCCAACCTTTCTTACCTGTATTCTAGTAATAGTGGCAGAACCACCCAAGTGTGATCCCGTTTGAGCATCTTTAGTCTAACCTAAACACAATTTATCGAACTCGATTAACACCAAGTTAGGTCATCAATCCGACTCCAAAATAATCCAACATAAACTCAGCTTAGATTCTAGGAATGTAGGGATTTTCACAATCTTTCCAACCATATAAAGAACGTCCAAAACCGACATTGGGGTCGGTTAGGACACCCTATCTTTAAAGATAAAGAAGGGTGTGAACTTTTTGTACGTCGTATGCCTTCGTTTTAAACTCAAAAATTGTAACCTAGAACAGGGTTGGCACCTCGGCGCCTAAAGAAAACCCATTTTGAGCCACGGTGCCACTTAAGTCAGAGAGCAAATTCTGCTCTAGAGGGAATGCATCCGTGCCGCAGTGCCATTGTGACAAACCTAGAAATCTGTGTTTTCCTGCGATTTCTCACTTCTAAAAATTGACCCAAAACTCGATTCCAATAGGATTTACACAGAATTTCGACTGCAATGAAACAATACAATCCACAAGAAACATTAAAGTATCACCCAAAACACACCAAAATCCCAACTTCCCCAAGAATCCCATGAAGAACCAAGAACACCCAAATGAGAAATGAAAAAAAAAAAACTTGAAAACAATCTTACCTCTGCTCTAATATCCAAAATACTAAAATTGGAGATGATCCTTAAATATTGCTATTTCCCTTCCTTGAGCCCAAACCCCTCCTAGAAATCCTGAAAATCCTAGGTGCTTGGTCTTGCTTGAGTTAATAAAAAAGAAGAAGAAGAACTTCTAGAGAGAAAGAGAAGGGAAGAGTTTTTGAACGTGAATGAAGGTTGAGTGTTCAAACTTAGCCAAATCCTTACCAATTGATCAAATGACCAATATACCCCTTCCTATAAACCCCTCTCTTAACACACTTCAAGGGAAAAATGGTCATTTGTCTATAATTCCCACTAAACCTCAAATTACACCTCAAACTCCCAATTTAATCACTAATCCATCAAACGCAAATATTTCCCCAATTTACTTTATTCACTAATAATTCCCTGTAATACCGCTAGGCACAACCTGAGCCGAATATTTTATCCCCATTTTGACTTTTTGCTTAACTGTTCTAAAGGATCCACTCATGCTATAAATCACAAATATATCCACATGATAATGTGGGTCTTAAGCACATAGCACATAATGATTACAAATATACCATCAACGCGTCAAAATTACGAACATGTCTCTTTCTAACAAAAGCGGGTCTTTAAACACATTTAATATCCATAACCTTGCATTCTCTATCATATAAATCACTTAAATCAATTAATTCAAACTTAATTACCCTAGGTGTCCTTCTGACATGCTAATCAAAGCACTAATCATATTAGGAGTTTCGGGACGCTACAGCTATCCCCTCCTAATAGAAATTTCGTCCTCGAAATTTACCCGAACAACTCGGGATACTAATCACGCAGGTTCGACTCTAACTCCCAACTTGCTTCTTCCACCTTGCTTTTCCTCCACAATACCTTCACCAAGGCGATAGTCTTGTTCCACGAGACTTTATCCTTCCTGTCAAGGATCTGTACTGGCCGCTCCTCATAGGTCAAGTTCTGTTGCAACCCAGGGTCTGATAACTCAATATGTGTGTGGTATCAGACATATACTTTTGAAGCATCGATACATGAAACACATTATGAACTCCCGACAGAGCTGGGGTAGAGGCAGTATGTAAGCTACCTGCTTGATCCTTTCCAGGATCTCAATAGGTCCTACAAACCTAGGGCTCAACTTTCCCTTCTTCCCAAACAATATTTCTCCTTTCAATGGTGAAACTCTTAGAAAAACGTAGTCACCATTTTGGAACTCCACGTTCCTACTTTGCGAGGCAAGCATTCGAGCTCTAATTTTCACAATGGCCTCCCTGGTCCATTGAATTACCTCAGTACCCAGATACTTCCTCTCACCCATTTCATCCCAATGGATGGGTGATCTGCACTTCCTACAATACAACATCTCATATGTGGCCACTCCAATTGTCTACCGATAACAGTTGTTGTAGGAAAACTCAATCAATGGAAGATACATACTCCAGGATCCCTCAATAACCAATATAGATGCCCGAAGCATCTCCTCCAATACCTAAATTATCCTCTGAGACTGCTCGTCTGTCTGAGGATGATAAGTTGTGCTGAACTTCAACTGGGTATCCATAGCCTTCGGAAGCCTCCAAGGAATTTAGAGGTATAGGTGGGGTTCCGATCTGAAACTACAGACTTCGGTGACCCATGGAATAGTACAATCTCCTTCACATACCTCTAATCATAATTAACGTCCTCTAATTCCCATTATTCCCAATATCCTCAAATAATTATTAAATCATATCCCATTACCCTCTCATTCCCGGTAATGTACTAAACACCAATTTACCCCTAGGCTCACCCTGAGCCTGTAATTAATCCCGTTATGACCAAATCGCTAACTTGCATCCTAGGATTGTCTCATGTCGAATAGCTCAAACATATCCACATAATAATGTGGTCTCACCCATATATCACATACATGAACATAAATATACAAATACGCCCTTAACAACCAAAATTACAAAAATGCCCTTCTAATAAGAAGTGCGCCCACATGCATGCAATTATCATCATATAATAATATAATTCACATAATCATGCATATAATCACATAATAATGCATTAAATCAATTATGGCCCTCCTGGCCCCCTAATCTAGGCACTAAGCCATATAAGGGAATTTGGGACATTACAACTATCCCCTCCTTACAGAAATTTCGTCCTCAAAATTTACCTAAACAGCTCGGGATACTGACTCCAGCTCCCAGGTCGCTTCCTAGAACTTCCTATTCTTCCATAATACCCTAACCAAAGGTATAGTTTTATTCCTTAGGAGCTTGTCCTTTCTATCTAGTATCTGGACTGGTTGTTCCTCATAGGAGAAATCTGCCTCAAGCTCCAGATCCTCATAACTCAATACATGAGTCACATCTGATACATACCTCCAAAGAGCTGAGATATTAAATATGTTATGCACGGCCAACAATGTCGGTGGTAAGGCCAACCTATAGGTCACCTGACCAATCCTCTTTAGGATCTCAAATGGACCTACAAATCTAGGGCTCAGCTTGCCCTTCTTCCCAAACCTTCTCACCCCTTTTCATGGCGAGACTCTAAGGAAGACATAGTCTCCCATATGGAACTCCACGTTCTTGTGTTTGGGATCTACATAACTTTTCTGTCTGCTTTGAGAAGCGAGCATCCGAGCTTTAATCTTCTCAATGGCCTCATTGGTCCTCTGAACTGCCTCAGGACCCAAGTATCTCCTTTCTCCTGTCTCATCCCAATGAATAGGAGACCTGCATTTCCTACCATAAAACATCTCATAAGGAGCCACCCCAATGGTCGATTGATAGTTGTTGTTGTAGGAAAACTCTATCAAAGGAAGATACTTACTCCAGGACCCACCAAAGTCTATCACACATGCTCGCATCATGTCCTCTAATATCTAGATCGTCCTCTTAGATTGCCCATCTGTGTGAGGATGATAAGCAGTATTGAACTTCAACTGTTTACCCATGGCTCTTTGCAAACTTCCCCGGAACTTAGAAGTGAATGTGGGGTCTCGATCTAACACAATTGACCTCGGTGCCCCATGAAGGTGCACAATCTCTCTCACATAGATACCTACGTACTGGTCAACTGTTTAAGTAGTCCTCACTGGTAATAAATGAGTTGACTTGGAGTATCGATATACAATAACCCACACTGAATCATGTTGACCCACAGGCCTAGGTAATCCCACCATGAAATCCATCGTGTTGTCCTCCCATTTCCACTCTAGGATGTCAGGTTGTAATAGCCCTGCTGGCCTCTAATGCTTAGCCTTGACCTATTGATATGTCAAGCACTTAGCCACATACTCTACCACATCCCTCTTCATCCCAGGCCACCAGTACAGTGATCTCACATCCTGATACATCTTCATGGTGCCTGGATGCAAAGAGTAAGGAGTAGTATAGGATTCATCCAGAATCTTCCGCCTCAAAGTAGTGTCCATTGGAACACATATCCGACCATTGTATCTCAACGAGCCCATATCTGACATTGTGTAATCTCTAGATACTCCAGCTAGAACATCCTCCCTGATCTTGGTCAGTTGTGGGTCTCCCAACTGACCCTCCTTTATTCTTTCCAATAGCGTAGATTGTAGCGTAATGTTGGCCAACTGGCCTACCAGCAACTCTATGCCAGCTTTGGTAATATCCTCTGCTGACTCTCTGGATATCAGTCTCGCACTAAAAATCTGTCCCAGACCTTTCCGGCTTAAAGCATCTGCTACCACATTGGCCTTTCCTGGATGATACAAGATTTCACAATCATAACCCCTCATTGACTATAGCCAATGCCTTTGTCTCATGTTCATGTCTTTTGTGTGACGTACTTTAGGCTCTTGTGGTCAAGGTAGATCTCACACTTCTCACCATAAAGATAAGGTCTCCATAACTTTAATGCAAAGACCACTGCTACCAACTCTAAATCATGAGTGGGGTATCTCTGTTCATACTCTTTCAACTGATGTGAGGCATAAGCAATCACCTTACCTGAGTGCATAAGAACACAACCCAAACCCCGATGTGAGGCATCACAGTATATCACAAACTTCTCCTGATCTGTTGGAAGACTCAAAATTGGAGCTGTAATCAACCTTTGCTTCAATTCCTGGAAGCTGTTCTCACACTTGTCTGACCACACAAACTTTTTATTCTTGCATGTTAGTTTAGTTAATGAAGTGGGAATCTTTGAGAACCCTTCCACGAAACACATGTAATAACCTGCCAATCCAAGGAAACTTCTAACCTCTTAAGCATTCTTTGACCTTGGCCAATCCCTGACTACCTTAATCTTGGCTAGGTCCACCTTAATCCCCTCCTTACTGACAATGTGCCCAAGGAAAGTTACCTGAGATAACTAGAATTCACGCTTCTTGAATTTTGCAAACAATCTGTGTTACCTCAATCTATGTAGAACCAACCTCAGATGTTGCTCATGTTCTGACTCTGAATAATAATAAAATAGAATATCATCAATGAAGACGATCACAAACTAGTCCAAATAATCCTTGAATACTATGTTCATCAAATCCATAAAAGCAGTTGGGGCATTAGTCAACCCAAAGGACATGACCAAAAACTCATAATGCCCATATCTGGTGAGAAAGGCAGTCTTCGGTATATCTCCCTCCTTGACCCTCTGCTGATGGTAACTAGATCGAAGGTCTATCTTAGAGAATACCCTTTTACCTTGCAACTAATCAAACAAATCATCTATCCTTGGAAGAGGATACTTGTTCTTGATTGTTAACTTGTTCAATTCACTATAATTAATACACACCCTCAGAGAACCATCTTTCTTCCTCACAAATAGAACTGGTGCACCCCACGGTGAGAAACTGGGTCTGATAAAACCTAAGTCTAACAGCTTCTGCAACTGTACCTTCAGTTCTTTTAATTCTGATGGGGCCATTCTGTAAGGTGCTCTAGACACTGACTCCATCCTTTGTGCAAGTTCAATCACAAATTCAATCTCTCTGTGTGGTGGCAACCCTGGTAAATCTTATGGAAACACATCTAGAAACTCACAGACTAGTCTGGTCTCCTGTGGTCCCACTGGCATGACTTGGGTGATATCAACCACACTGGCTAAGAATCCTATGAAACCTCCTTGCAATAGATCTCTAGCCCTCAAAATAGATGTCATAGGTATACGGGGTCAATGCACAGTGCCAAAAAACACAAAAGGTTCCTCACTTTCAGGCTCAAAGGTTACTATCTTCCTTCTGCAATCTATGGTTGCCCCATACTTCACTAACTAATCCATACCCAAAATCATGTCAAAGTCGGTCGTAACCAACTCTATCAAATCAACAGATAACTCTCTACCCTCCACTGTTACTGGCAACGATCTGACCCATCTCTTGGATACTACTAGCTTCCCAGTGGATAATAAGGTTCCAAACCTCATAGCATAGTAATCACATGGTCTACACAGTCTATCAATAATTCTACTAGCAACAAAAGAATGTGTAGCACCAGAATCAATCAAAACAATATAAGGGGTTCCAGCACTAAGAAGCTGACCAGTAACTACTGAGGGACAAGCCTCAGCTTTTTCCTGAGTCAATGCGAACACTCGAGCTAGGGCCAAGTTGTCCGCCTTTCTTGGCTCTTCCTTTCTTGCTCTTGGGCAATATTTCTTCAAATGTCCCACTACTCCGCATAAAAAGCAAGCTCTTGCTCGACAGTCCCCTATATGGCGCCTCTTACACCTAGGGCACTCAAGAAAATTCCTCCAAGCCTCACTGCCGTCCTGGCGGCCCATTGCAATACCACGGGGTGGCCTGTTAGGGCCTGGAGCTGGGAAGGCATCAGGAGCCTTGCTCTTTTGATCCCTGGGGCATCCACCCCTACCTGAACCCATAAATGGAGGTTCCACCCTCCTAGTGTCTCTCCTGGCTGCATTGTCCCACCAGATCTTGTTCTTTGTGATCTTAGCTATGAGCGCCTTAGCAACAACCTGCGAATAAGTAATAACTCCAGACACAGTGGTAATACGAACATCACGAGCTTTCCTAGGTTGTAGCCCCTAGAGAAACCTCTCATTCTTTTCCCATTACTGGGCATCAGTTCCTTTGCAAACTTTGCCAGTATGTCAAACTTTAAAGCATACTTAGTCATTGACAGACTTCCTTGAAACAGCTTGCTGAACTCTTCACCTTTTGCACCACTGATGGCATCATTATAGCACTTTTCATTGAACAGGGTCTGAAACTCTTCCTAACTCAGGGCATTAATATTTCTGGTCAGGGATATCACTTCCCACCAAATTCGGGCATCCTCCCGAAACATATATTTGGCACAGGCCACCCTCTCATTGCCAGACACCCTCATAAATTCAAGGATGCTGGTAACCATGCTCATCCATTGCCCACTCTTAGCTGGATCTACACTACCCTAAAAAACTGGAGGGTGTTGTTTCCTGAAACTTTCATAAAGAGGTTCTCATTTGCTTCCAGCCTCTAGCGGCTGCTCAACTGTTGGCACCGTTACAGGTGGTGCCTCTGGCAAGATGTTCCCTGTAGGAGCTTGTTGTTGTCTCAAGAGGTGGATTTCTTCTTCATGCCTCTTTACTCTAGCTTGTAAATCAACAAGCAGCTGCTGCCAGTTATTAGAAGCCGGCTGAGGGATTTGACTCTAGTCATTTTCCTGGCCCTGTCTGTCATTCTGGCCTTGATCTTCCTGGCCAGCTGATGATTCTATCTGCCTTGGAAGCATACATTCAACCTATACCTTGCTGGAATAATCAATGCGGCCAGCTAGGTAGTGATAACTAAACTTCTTGCCACCTCACGCTCCAAGATCAAACATGATCCATCATTGTTCCACAATCATGCTAATAAGCATGTCGATTCATGATCATAACATTTAACATTTAGCACTTAACAGTTAACAGTTAACGATGCTAATAAGCAAGTTCTAGTAATATCAATGTTAATAAGCATGTTCTTGCTCATCATGCAGTAGTTTAGGGCCAGCCCTATTAATGTATCTCATGTAGGCAGATAAAGTATATATATTCTATTTAAGTAGTTAAACACATAAACATTAATAATTACCAAACAGTGAGTCGAGCTTGTCTTTAGTGACGAGTGTACATGCCCAGCCAGTCTACAGGAACCCTAAACCTTGGCATGCTCTGATACTAAGTTATAACGCCCTGGTTAGCCAAGACCATCACATTGTGTAATTTAAATAGTGCTTAACTCGCTAAACGAGTCATTAGGTCATAAACATGTATCTAAGTGTTATTAATGGGCCAGGGTTAAAATCTCAGTCAAAAGGAATGGATATATTTTACTGAAAACATTAAATTGTACATGGGATCCCATAAAAGTGTTTACAAAGTTGTTTACATTCCAAAATGGTCATTAAAGTTCAAAAGTTACAATTCCCTGACCTAAGCGGCAAAAATAGGGTTAAACCCTAGTTCCCCTGAGAATCACCTTGGCCGTGGTGGTCAAGCGACCGCATATGTACACGTTTCCACCTAAGCTCTCCACTCAAGGCTGGGTAAGCTTCTATTTCCCTTTACATGCACCACATAGTACCCCTAAGCCAAGGCTCAGTAGGAAAACTTAATACTGCATGTATACAATATAAATAAATGATCATGTAATCATTCTAGGGTCCTGCGCCCTGGATTGTTGACTATTAAGTCATTCTAGGGACCTGTGCCCTAAACCATGTGACTATCAAGTCACCTGAGTCTTGTAGCCCTGGCTCTGAGTAACTAACCATAGACTAGCCAAGCACTTCAGTTTTCTTTAACCAATAGGTCGATCAAGCATTTAATGCTCAGGTTGATTAGATCTAATCATTTCGGCCTATGTTTAGTACGCTAATGTCACTCTTGACTCATAAGTCAATTCCATACGACCAGCACTCGGCACCATTGCCAATGATGACTGATAAGTCAGAGCTTCACGACCAGTACTAAACACCATTACTGTTTCTAACTAATAAGTAATGTCATTCACAAGTAAACAATGCTTCCAAGCATTTATAATGCAACCAATGTCCATATATAGAGCACTCAACATGCCTCATCAATAATCATGTATGTCACATATTGGGTGTAGTTTTCCTACCTTAGGTTCGAGCGTAAAATAAATAAAGAATGACCCTTGAGAATGATCCTGTCCTTAGGTCTTTAACGGTCACCTAATCATAACCAAATACGAAATCCCATCAATAAAATGAGTAATAAAAGGTTCATGGACTTAAACTCAGCTCCCGGGACCTCGAATCCTTCTAAAATGATTAGTAAATTCAATCGCGAGCCTTGAAATTTGAAGCCCGCGCCTAAAGCTAAAAAAAACCCAGCCTGGCTCAAAGAGGACAGGCGGGCCGCGACTCTCCCCCAAGACAAAGAGCCCCTTGTCTGGGTTCTAGGGGCGGGCCGCGACTTGCTCGTGAGGGTCGCAGCGCCCCTGCTAGGCAGAACCCAAAGAAGGCCCTGGGGTTCACTCAAGTCGCAACTTGCATGAACTCAGTCGCGACTTGACCCCGCGAACGCAGCCCCCCTTGCATTTTTTTTCTCAATCTAAACTCAGCCAAAACTCATCAAACAAATCCCCAATATCACAACCAATCATCACCACAATATTATCACTAATTTAATAGCAAAAACCCAAGCTCTATAACACTTAAAACATCACCAAACATCCAATTACACAATCAAACTCTCAAGCCTCCAAACCACATATAAACAGAGCAAAACCTTGAAATTTCCAGCTGAAAACCTTACCTCAAATATGAATTGAACCCTTTTCAGTTGCTGATCACAATCCTAAACTCTCAAGCCTTAATCCTCAAGCTTCATTTCTCCACTTTGTTTCAGTATCCCAACCAAGTAGAAAGAGGGAAAAGTGACCGAGAGTGAGTGAGAAAGAAAACTCTGTTTTGCCTTAGTTTATTCCATAGCCTTCCTTGGCTGAACATATCCAATGGTCAAAATGACCAAATTACCCCTAGGGCCATTCTAATCTCTCAAAACCACCCAAGGGCATAATTATCATTTCCCACCTATCCCATTAATCATAATTAGCATCCTCTAATTCCCATTATTCCCAATATCCTCAAATAATTATTAAATCATATCCCATTACCCGCTTATTCCCGGTAATGTACAAAACACCAATTTACCCCTAGTCTCACCCCGAGCCCAGTAATTAATCCCGTTATGATCAAACTGCTGTCTTGTATCCTAGGATTGTCTCATACCCAATAGCTCAAACACATCCACATAATAATGTGGTCTCACCCATATATCACATACATGCACATAAATATACAAATACGCCCTTAATGACCAAAATTACGAAAATGTCCTTCTAATAAGAAGTGGGCCCACATGCATGCAATTATCATCATATAATAATATAATTCACATAATCATGCATATAATCACATAATAATGCATTAAATCAATTATGGCCCTCTTGGCCCCTTAATCCAGACACTAAGCCACATTAGGGAATTTGGGACATTATAGTTGTGACTAGACGCCCTGAGGACCCAGCTAGGGACGTTATCATCCAAAAATGTGTCGATTTCTTAGTCCACCGTCGTGATATTAATCTCCCCAAGATGACCATAGTTGTAGATAATAATTTTCACATTAGGAGCACTATATTCGAGTAGTATGGTACTAACATCCGACCTGGGATTCCCTTGGATCTCTGTAACTTCTTTCTCGTCTCTAAGAAGCTAGAGTATGACCCGAGCTTAGAGAAGAGCTCGAGTTTGAAACAATGCCTGACATTGTTTTGCTAGAGTCTCCACCACCCTTTGTTATCCATGAATTATATAATCCTCCCATAGCTAGCTCGATCCACAATCCAGAACTAATTATTGTAGTTTCCTCCTCTAGGTCAGAGGGTAGGATTTTCTTCTTTTCTTGTTACTTTCCAAGTTTAATTGAAGTTTATCTAACCCTATTAGATTATTTTGCAGAAGACAACATGAGCGACCTGACAACTGCCATGACAAGCTTCGGTCCGACAATCAAGAGGTAGAGAGATTTGAAGAAGTCTACGTCCGAGGCTGAGGCCTCCACTTGAGCTCAACTAAGGCCAATGAGCTACCATTCTCTCAACCACAGACTCAGAAGGAGACTGTGGTAAGGACTAAGGATTCCCCATCTCTAGCTCCTTGAACCGACCCTCCATCTCTCCGAGCTAATGCACTAGCTACTTGTATCGAAGCTCCAACTGCTCCTTCTGTGACCATACCAGCTCCCCATGTGGACATGCGCAAGTTTTGACCAACCTTTGAGGTCCTCTCCAGACCTTGACCAACGAAGTGGTGGAGCATGTCAACCAGCTCTTCATCCCTGAGATGGAGAAAATTAAGGGCACGACTACCCAGGTCGTGATGAGGTCCGCTATAGGGATGTTGCTGATCGTAACTTTCCTCACTTGGCTTTTTGGTTTGTCCCATATATTTCCATGATCTAACTTTTTGGTTTTTTTATTTATAGTCCTATTTGGCCCAGCTCCGAGTGGGGGATAAGATCCTTGCTAAAGCAGATCAATCTGCCACTAAGCTAGAGCAGGTATGGAATAGGTGCAAGCAGATTGAGGATGCCACCTCACGAGGGTTGGAGCAAGCTCGTGAGAAGAGTAAGCAACCTGAAGAAACGGTGCTGAAGCTCCACGGAAACCTTAAGACATCCAGATCCAATGAGAAGATTGCTAAGGCGTAAGCCTTGGAGGTGATCAAGGTCAGGGACCAGGTCCAGGAAAAGGTTGGCGAGCTTTAGCTCAAGGTTGATGAGCTCTAGCCCAAGGTGGACGACAATTAAGCCCATATCAAGAGATGTTCTACAAGGTCTGGTGCTTCAACAAGGAAGGTGACTTCTCATTCCTGGACACCGAGCTGTGGGAGCGTCATCACGCCAAATTCCAAGATCGCCTTGCCAAGGAGCCCTGAGAAACTGTGGAGACCACCTTGGGAGCTGGTGGAGATGTCGGAGAGGAGGAAGTTTTTTTCCCACGAGAAAAGCTAGTGAAGCTCATGGTTGAAAGGCCTCTCTCATTGACATTTTTAACTTTCTTCTTCTTTTTTTTTTTTTGGATTAATAATATCCCTTGTAATTAGGCCTTTTAGGTTGAGACAATTTGCCCTTGTGGCTTTGCTCGAGGTTATTTATCCTTGTTCAAAATTTAACTTTCTCGAATCTTTAGATATCTCCCTTTCACTATTGTGTTTAATCTTTTGAATTTTGTATACATGCGTGGTTATAGGGAGTTGTTTTAGATCGAGGAATGTTTAGAACTTCATGCCTAATAGCTCACCAGTTTATTTTTAGGTCGTGGACCTAATTATATCCACTATTTTAATGGCTTAATAGCGTACCTGTTAATATTCAAGCCTCATACCTGGCTGAGTCCAAGGTTCTATTGCTATGAATTTTCTTGTTTAACTTAGTTAATATTTAGAATTGTTTTGAAAACTCGAGCTTTTTCAAGCTACGAAATTTCTAAATTCAAAGTTATAGAATTTTTCAAGGACAAAAAATTATTATCAAGGGTATCTTCCCCCCAAGCGAATTGAATTTGTGAATATTTTAGGCTTTTACATAATGGTAATACACAAATTTGAGAAAAACTTGGTACCGTGTTTAAACTATACAACAACCATAACATTATTTAACTAAATAATTAAAAGTTGAAAATGAGATGGCCTTTATAAACAAGCCTTACAAACTTAAACTTCAAACTTAATCAATTACTGATAATACTTCTTCAAATGCAAAGTATTCCAAATCCGAGGAACGACTTCTACACTTACTCGAGCTAACCTAAATGTGCCCCCTCGTAGAATTTCCACGATCTGAGAAGGCCCTAGCCAGTTTGGTCATAGTACGCCATCTTTAGGATCTTTATTTGCTAGGAACAACCTTCTCAACACTAGATCTCCTAACTCGAGCTTTCTTTTGTTAACTTTTGAGTTAAAATAATGAGTTACCCTCTACTGATAATGAGCGAGCTGAATTTGTGATTCCTCTCGACGTTCCTCATTCAGATCTAGAGATGCTTGTAGCTAGGGTTGTGCAAAATTTTTTGCAACCCAGCCAAACTAACCCGAAAAAATCGATAAAAAATGCAACCCTAAAAACCCAACCTTCATTTCAAACCGCCCAATGTAACCCAACCCGCCTAATTAAGGTTTGTCTACTTTTTTTTATATTTATTTAATTATTAATTATACATATATAAAACTAAATTCAAATTATTTATTTTTATAAAAATAAAACCCTATATTTTAAAGTAACAATTATTTTAGTTACAAATACAAACTAAAAATAGAGAAAATAATAAAAAAAAATTAGTGAAAAATGATTTCTTTTAGAAAAAAAGTTTCGGCAAATCGATGGTCGGGTGGAACTTCAATTTTTTTTTTAATTGGGTGGGTTACGGGTTAAAAAGTTCCAGCCCGATTATAAGTTTGGGTTTGTCAAAATTCCACCCAACCCACCCAAACGGACCATTGAACACCCTTACTTGTAGCAGATCGTAGTTTTGTTCTTGATTAAAAGTTCATTGCATGTGTGACGTCACTAAGGCTTCAACTGGGACATTGCTTCACTTCCGAAAGTTAGTTAGAACGACATATGACCAGTAGACGTGTAGTGAGAGGTTCTGTACACCTAAAGCACTTGTGGGAGTTGTTCAGGCCATAACCCTTTAGCATATTCTAAACTTTTTTTAAGCTGGCCTTGAGGGTTTTGGTCACTGCCTCTACCTATCCATTGGCATGCGGATATGCCATCGAGGAGAAAGTCTTGATAACCCCATATTTTTCACAAAAATTAATGAATCGCTGTCAAATTGGGTCCTGTTATCTGACACAATTTTTCTTGAGAGCCTGAAGCGAAAAATTATATTTTTCCCCACAAAATTGAGAGCTCTTTTTGAGGATATCGTTACTAGTGGTTTTTCTTTGGCACACTTTGTAAAGTAGTCCATGGCAACCAAACAGTGAATTCCTCCTCTAGTAGTTGGCAATGACTCGATCAAATCTATCCTCCGGATGGCAAAAGGCCAAGGTGAGGAGTTTATGGTTAACTCAACAGGTGCAGCCCGAGAAATTGTGGAGAAACTCTGGCATTTATCATATTTCTGAACGTATGAAGCTAAGTCTTTCTTTAAAGTTGGCCAGAAATATCTTTTCCTTAATATCTTTATAGCTAAGGTTTTTCCCCCAGCTTAGTTTCCACAAAATCCTTCATGAACCTCCTTTAAGATAGTCTGGGCTTCTTCCAGTAAGACATATCTGAGAAAAGGCATAGAATGACCTCACCTATAGAGAACTCCTTCGACCAGGGCATACCTTGGGATCTGGTACAGCAATCTTTGTCCATTCGTACGATCCTCAGGTAGTGTTCCAAAGGTGAGGTATTCTACAATTGGTGTCATCCATGTCGTTCCTATGTGGATCAGCTCAACCTTTTTTTATTCCTCTTATATGCTTGGCTTTCCAAGAAACTCGACCGAAACTATGTTGAATGTGTCCGCTTCCTTGTTTGTGGCAAGCCGAGCTAAGGCATCTGCATTTGTATTCAGTTTGCATGGGACCTACTTTATAGAATAAAATTCAAACTCAGAAAGTTCACTTTTTACTCTAGCCAGATATGCATCCATTTTGATTCCGAGAGCTTAGTGTTCTCCCAGAACTTGGTTTACCACGAGCTGCGAATCACTCAAGCACTACATGACTTTTTCTTTCAATTCTTCGGCGATTCGAATCCTTGCCAAAAAGTCCTTGTACTGTGCTTTGTTATTTGAGGCATTGAATCCAAACTCCTGTACATGCTCCTGAAAACTAGTGCATTTGTCCACAATGTCATCTAGCGCTTGTCCCTTGATAGCTATTTGTGGTTTATATAAAATTTCAAACTGGCTGAGTTCGATGGCCCACTTTAGCAGACGTCCTGATGCTTCAAGCTTTTGAAAAACCTGCCTTAAAGGCTGATTGATTAGGACGTGTATTGTGTGGGAGATGAAATAAGGCTGTAGCTTTCTCGAAGCTAGGACCAAGCAGAACCAAAGTTCCTCGATTAAAGGATATCAAGATTCAGCTCCCATAAGCCTCTTGTTGATATAAAAAACTTTCTTTTGAGTTTGATCTTCCTCTCGAACTAGAACCGCACTGATTGCATTCAATAATTTTATGCCCATTAAAATTTTGCAATAATTATACTTCTCTAATAATATTTTATTAGAGAATTTACCCGGTTAGGGTTTCCATTTTGGTCCAACACCGAAATGCTCGGTTTGTCACAAAATCGCACATTTCAAAATTTGGCTAACATTAACAACATGAAATTTACTTCTCAAGCATATATTATTACTCAAAATAATATTTATACATATCTCACCACCATGTTCTAGATACTAGTCGGTGCCGGGAATGCGGGCGTTATAATACCTACGATTTATATAAGTTTTGTCCTGAAACTTAAAATAAATGGGGATGTAACTCTTTCATTTTTTCCTCTGTCTCCTCAATGGATTCTTGAATGTCGTGGTTACACTACTAAAATTTAACCAACGACGGTGACTTGTTCCTCAACACTTTGTCTTTCCAGTCCAAAATCGCAATCGACTTTTCTTGGTAGTGTAGTTGAAGATGAACGCTTATCTGCTTGTAATTGAGCACGTGCGTGGGGTCATTAATGTATTTTTGAATCATTGATATGTGAAACACATCATGACCCAGAGACTATGATGGAGGAAGGGCTAACCAATAAGCCACTTCCCAAATTCATTCCAGAATCTCAAACAGTCTAATAAACGTCGGACTCAGCTTTTCGTTCGTCCTGAATCGCATAAATCCTTTCAATGGAGCTATCTTGAATACCACCCAGTCACAAACCTTGAACATAGGGTTCTCCTTCATCGGTCAACATATTTGCATTTTCGATCTATCGAGGTTTGTAATCATTTCCTAATTCGTCGAATATCCTCAGTGTATTGATCGAACTCATTCGACACAAGGAACTTTCTTTCACCGACCACATGTCAATGAATTAGTGAATGATACTTCCTTCCATACAGAGCTTCGTATGAAGCCATCTTGATAGAGTCATGATAGTTGTTGTTGTAAGTAAACTCAGTTAATGGTAGCTTCTCATTCCAGGACCCTTAAAAATTGAGCACACTTGCTCTCAACATATCTTTTAGGGTTTGAATTTTTCATTCACTCTGACCGTCTATCTGACGTAGTTCCAAGTCGAGTTTGATTCCTTTCCCAGAATGTCGAAATGAATCACCCATCGCCATCAGATACGATGGAGATGGGTACTCTATGAAGTCTTACCACCACTACTATATAGGTATCTGTAAACTTATGTGTTGCATAAGTTATCTTGATGGGCAAGAAATGGGCAGACTTAATCAGTCTATCTATAATAACTCATATTGTATCCTCCCCCTTAGTGCTAGTTGGTAGACCTAAGACAAAGTCCATTGTAATCATTTCCCATTTCAATTATGGAATCTCCAAAGGTTGTAATAATGCAGCCGTCTGCTGATGTTCTGCCTTCGTTTGTTGGCAAGTTAAGTAGTAAGTCACGTACTCCACCACCTCCATCTTCATTCTCGGCCACCAGAAATATTTCTTCAAGTCCTGGTACATTTTGGTAGTACCTGGGTGCATGTCATAAGGGGTGCTGTGAGCCTCGTAGAAAACCTACCTCTTGATTTCATCATCTTTTGTGACACAGATTTTACCCTTAAACCCTAGCATCCCATCATCCGAGATATGGAACCAGTCTCTGTAGAAATGGGTCAACGAGTTGTCCTCCCCGAATAGCCCCCATAATGGTTGCATGTGCATAGATATTTTCTAACTGGCCAATCACTATCTCTAAATCCAAAGTAGAGATGTCAGACTGTAGCTCATGCGATATTTATCGTACTGAAAATAAATTAACCATCGGTTGTCGACTCAAGGCATCCGCTGCCTTATTTTCTTTTCCCGAGTGGTATAGGATGTCACAATCATAACTGTTAAACAATTCTAGCCATCGGCACTGCATCATATTTAATTCCTTCTAAGTGTAGAAATATTTAAGGCTCTTGTGACAAGTGTAGATATCACAGTGGACTCCATATACATAGTGCCTCTAGATCTTGAGTGCAAACACCACCGCTGCTAACTCCAAGTCGTGCATAGGGTAATTCTTCTCATAATTCTTCAATTGTCGGGAGGCATATGCTATAACTTTGTCAGGCTACATTAATACTACCCCTAACCCTTGCCCTAACACATCGTTGTAGATGGCATATCCCTTTGTGTTGTTAGGTATAGTCAATACTAGAACAATTGTCAGCCTTTTCTTTAGCTCTTGAACGCTTTGTTTGCACTTGTCTGTCCACTAAAATTTGATGTTTTTGTGGGTGAGAACGGTCATTGGCATGGCTATTTTGGAAAAAACTTCCACAAATTGCCTATAATAAATCGCTAACCCCAGAAAACTTTGAACCTCAACTGCATTCTTCGGGGGGTTTCCACTGATTCACAGCTTCAATGTTGGCTGGATCTAATGAACTTCCATCCTCAGAGACTACGTGTCCAAGAAAAATAGCTTTCTCCAGCCAAAATTCACACTCCGAGAACATTGCATGCATCTTCTTTTCTTGTAGCCGTTGCAAAACCAGATCTAAGTGTTTAACATGCTCCTCCTTACTCCTTGAACATATAAGTATGTCATTCATGAATACTATAACAAATTTATCTAAGTACTCATTGAATACCCTATTCATTAAGTCCATAAATGTTGCAAGTGCGTTGGTGAGTCCAAGGGACTTCACTATGAACTCATATCGGCAATAACGCGTTCAGAAGGTCGTCTTTGGAATATATGACTCTTTCACTTTTAGCTAGTGATAACTCGATCACAAATCGATCTTAGAGAATATTGATGCTCCTTGCAGTTGATCGAAAAAAATCACCTATTTTGGGTAATTGTTATAAATTCTTGATTGTCACCTTGTTCAACTCCTAGTAATCGATGCACATTCTCAAGGAACTGTCCTTATTTTTTTCCCAAAGGGGCTCACCACGGAGAATGGCTTGGTTTGATGAACTTCTTGTCTAACAACTCCTGTAATTGCGACTGTAGTACTTTGAGTTCAGTTGGTGCCATCTGATATGGTACTTTTGAGATCAGCATTGTTCCCAGAACTAACTCTTTCTTGAATATGACTTCTCGATCTGGCGGTATCCCTGGAAGATCCTCGGGAAATACTTTAGGTAATTTGCATACCACTAATACATTAGTCGATTGCAGTTTTGTCTCTTTCTCCTTCTCCACTATACTTGCAAGGTATCTGATGCATCTATCTTCAAACATCCTCCTTGCCTCTAGTGCAGAGATCATTGGCCACTTCTTTCCTCAGGATGTGCCCCTGAATTTAAATAGTTGCTCGCCTACCGGAGTGAATACCACCTTTCTATACTAGCACTTGATAACGACCCCATATTTTGTCAACCAATCCATGCGAAATATGACATCGTACTCGTGTAAGTCCAAAACTAATTCGTCGATTGTCAGTTCACGTTCTTCTTCCCAGACTGGTATGGCTCTAACCCATGACCGCACCAGCATGTCCTCTCCCAAAGGTAAGGATACTTTGCAAATTGTTTAATGCCTAAATGTGACTTCCACTAAGCGGTAGTCGTAGTATAAATGAGCGGTCGACTCCACAAGGAGGTAAAGAAACAAAAAGACAAATAAAACGGTCAGAAGGTAAGTAATATAAGAACAGTAAAAAGACACAATATTTTTTGTTGATTTGTTTTTTTCGAAGGATTAAAATAAAATAAAATAAATAATAAAAAGGCTTGGTGAGGCATTGAGGTTCCACAATATATTTTGGTCACCTATTTACTTTGATAAATTGCAATTATATTTGAGTAATAAAATTTCATACTTGAAGTACACACACATGTTATTATTGTGAGAAACTTAGAATCAAAATCATACCGTTGGCAATATGCAGTAAAAGACCACACACAAAATAACAAATTAAAATTTCATGCTAATATTATTGTTATGAGAAATCTAGAAGCGACACTATACCATTTTGGCGATGATACAGTAAAAGACTACTAAAAAAATAATAAAATTAATCTAAATTATTTTTATAAAATTACATAGATGATAGGCACAGATGGCGACATGTGGCGCATTGGGGAGAGAGCAAACCAAGTGGGCCTAGGGTCTGATGGGCTGACTCCTGCTCGATTTTTGACCTCAAAAAACCAATTTGTCCTTAATTTCTTCAAATTTAACTATTTTTTTCTTCTTTATTTTTATTTATGCCAAAATAAATTTTATTCCTACAAAATAACAATAAATAAAATCATAATAAAATATTTTCATCCATAAAATATATCATATTAATTCAATGAAAATAATAATTAAAAAAATAATTTATTTTGACATTTAAGAACAATATATGTTAATTTTTCACCTCTAATCACAACCCCAACTAGCTTATTGCTAGTCCCTAACATTTCAAGCAGATAATAATCTTACCAAGATGAAATAGTGAATCAAATTATGCAAAACCATTGAACAAAAATGTTTAGCGAGAATTTAGAAAATGCTATTTAAAACAATCAAAGTTGTCATTCAAGAGTTTTGTGTGTGTGCACCAAACCGTATTCATCTTTCCAAATTTCATAACACAAACAGTATCGAAAAATCGCCAAAGAATAATGTTTCAACTATAATCCTCACAAAGGTATTGAAAGTATTTTTAGGAGAGATGGTTGACACTCTTGGAGTTGGAAATTTATCAATTAACACTTAAAATGGATGTTATCGTTTTAGGACAAACAATGATAAGTATTGATCAAGAGAAAGACTAATCAATTAATTTGAATTTAAATGACACAAAAACCTTTGAGATTTTACAATACAACACAAAGAGCCAAGAACCAAGAACCAAGTGTCAAAGTAAAGAACAATACAAAATAAATATACAATTTAAAAAAAAAAAATAAATCACATACAATTAAAACATAAATGTAGTAGTAATTTTGATTTTTTTTCCTTATTTGACCAATTTTTTTTCCAACAAAGTTACAAAAGATGCAAATGAAAAATGTTTCTCTTGTTCTATTTTTTAATATATATTTCCTTTTCTTTTTTTTTTTTCATTCATTTATATATATTTTTTATTTTTTTATTTTACTATTATATTTTTTTTACAAGAGACAACATAAAAATAAAGAAAAAAATACAAGAAATTAAAAAGAAAATTACAATAAAGTATAACAAAGGCTCATTAAAACAAAAATTATCCCTCTAGTAAATGTCAAGTTTTAAATTCCCAAAAATTAATTTTACCAACTCAAACGATCAATATACGTTTTCAAAGTTGTTTTCCCATTCTCACAACTCACAAAAAAATTATCAGCTTTAAACTTTAGTATTTTTCTCAACTCAATGTGTTAAAAACTTTTTTTTCACATGTTTGGTTGTGCATGAAATTACTCTGTCTCACAAAATTTTTGTTGTCATGAATTTTGCAAAAATTTCACTCAAAATTTCAAAATGGTAATCAAAATATATTTCAATGCATGAATATGCTCATTACCCGCAACTTTAAATGAGACATTGTCCTTAATGTCTAACTTAAGCACATTGTGGGAGAAAAATGGAAAGTGATAACAAACAAACAACAACAAAACCCCAAAAAGTAAAATTCGCAACATAAAATAAAGACACAAATTAAAATAAAGCACACTAATAAGAAAGATACAACCTGATCAGTCTTTGGTAGACAAAAGCATCGCTCTCAGGTAAGTCTACCAACTACATGTTTCTGTACTATCTTGTATCAAAAATGAATTTTCTTTTATCATGCATCTCAAAAATAGAAGTGTTAGTAAGCTTTTCAGGACAAAGAAAATGTTCGGTTTCAAAATTGTGGAGAAAATTGTGTGAATGTTTCATTGCTAATATTTTTATGATTTCCTCAACTATTAAGTCTATCATATCAGTATGATAGCTCGCATTTTCCTTTGGAGTGGTTGGAAGAATTTATGTATGGGAAATAGTTTCACTCCAAATGGTAATGGCATCATCCTCAATGGGTTTAGAAATGGGAGTGGATGATGGTGCTATAGTCTCTGGTGGTGACTAGAATTGATTTTCATTATGTGAGTTAACAACATCTGTCCACTCTGGGAGTTGAGCCTTAAGTTCTCTAAGTTCCTCAATAAATTATGCATTAAACTCTCTTTGTGGCTCCATAAATGTGTAACATGTGTCCTCGAAAGGATCCCTATCATGCCAGACATTATATTGAGGTTCGTGGTAGAAGTTAAAAAAACTATGCTCAAAAGGCAGTGCATGACAGTTGTACTCAGACTACCAAGGAAAACAATCTCAAGAAATCTTTTCTGATGAGGAAGATCAGTTAGAACCGCAACCTCGGAGCATACTTTGAGTATCAAGAGATTATATATTTATTATATTTGTAGTAAAAAGTTCAAAAATATATTAATACAAGGGTGTACAGAAGAATTATTCCCAGGAAAATTGGGAAGGTTGCCAAGGTACCACTTCGTCCAACGATTCTTTAGAACTCCCCGAGGTTCATAAGAGAGTGTAGAGGGTACTCTACCACAAACCTTAAAGCCAATTTTTCTAGATAGGATGATCTTCATTTTTACCACTGGCAGTATTACACCATTGTTCCCAATACTAAAAGTTTCATGTCTTTCTTAAGATTTTTTTTTGTGAAAAAAAGTAAATCTAACAAATCCTAAAATATATGAACATAAATAAAGATAGAATTACTTACCTTTTTAACAAAATTAATTGAGAATATTTACTTACTATCACCTCCCCAGCAACGGCGCCAAAATTTGTTTAGCGCCAAAACGTGACTTCCACTAAGCGGTAGTCGTAGTATAGATAGGAGGTCGATTCCACAAGGAGGTAAAGAAACAAAGAGACAAATAAAATTATTAGAAGGTAAGTAATACAAGAACAGGAAAAAGAAACAATATTTTTGTGGATTTGTTTGTTTGAAGGATTAAAATAAAAGACAATAAATAATAAAAAGGCTTGGCGAGGCATCGCAGTTCCACAATATATTTTGGTCACCTATTTACTTTGATAAATTGCAAATGTATTTGAGTAATAAAATTTCATACTTGAAGTACACACACATGCTATTATTATTATGAGAAACCTAGAATCGACATAATATTGTTGTCAATATGCAGTAAAAGACAACTCACAAAATATAAAATTAAAATCTCATGCTAATACTATTATATGAGAAATCTAGAAGCGAAACTATACCATTTTGGCGATGATCCAGTAAAAGAGTACTTATTTTTGTAAAATTAAATGGAAAAATCTTGACTGAATCTATATAAAATTAATAATAAACATTAAGTGGATAAACAATGATAGAAATAATAAAATTGAAATAATAGGCATTGAAAAATATTTATAAAAATAAATAAAGATTACAAAATACAAAGTTTCACTCCTAACCTCACCAAGAATTACCCTAGATTGGGTATATAGTCATTCTCACAATTTTACTAGAAAATTGTGAGATAACCATTTTTCCTAACTCGGAGAGAGAAACTAAAGAAGAGTGTGGGAGGTGTGAGAGAAATGTGTAGTGAATGAGTGAAATTCTGATCCTATTTATAGGAAGATGAAGAGACTAAAATGCAAAAGAAAATAAAGCTTAGAGGTTTACAAAAGATATAATAATATTTATAAAAAATTTGATTATTTAAAACCAAATTATATTATAAATATTATTATTTATAGTGTTATCATAGATATTTTTGGCATTTACATTGCATGATGGTTGAGTGTGAGAAAAATAAAGAGTTGATGGGATTGTAAAAGTTAAAAAATGAGCAGAAAATGACATTTAATGTGCTTGGGCTACTGAAAGAGAAAGGAAATGTGGATTGGGCTTAGGTTGAGCTGAAGGAGAAGGGAGAGGCCCAGGCAGAGCTGGGCTTGGGTTGCGTGGGTTGGGAAGGCACTCGCGGGTCAAGGCAGGGCACAGATCCGTGTCACGAGTCGCAGGCGGGCTTGGGGTCTGATGGGCTGACTCATGCTGGATTTTGGACCTCAAAAAGCCAATTTTCCATTCATTTCTTCAATTTTAACTATTTCTTTCTTCTTTTATTTTATTTATGCCAAAATATATTTTATTTGTTCAAAATAAAAATACATTAAAACATAATAAAATATTTTCATCCATAAAATATATTATATTAATTCAATGAAAATAATAATTAAAACTTAATTTATTTTGACATTTAAGATCAATATATGTGCATTTTTCACCTCTAATCACAAACATTAGACGCAGGCTCAGGCCTTCTAACTATTCTCTCCACAAAGGAAGCAGATATGAAAGAATTCAATGCACAAGTGTCCATCAGTGCTTATGGTGAAGTTTGGGGGATAGGAATCTGAGCTAACACCATCTCCGACGAACCAGCTTCCTTATCACCTTGAGTTAGAGCAAAGAACTGAGGCGTGACTCCGATCTTTTATTGTTGACAATTTTCGCTCTTCAGAACCGAACATGGGAAATCCTTAAAAAATTGTCTGAGCCCACTGCATGTAAAGCATGCCTTGGAGTGGCATTCACTTGGTACAAACAAGCCAACTCTGAAAGTCACGCTTGGGTTGCATGTTGAAATTTGACTTCGAATGGGAGGTCATGTCGTCCTCTTGTTTCCTCCATTATTGTTAGTTCTTGAGCCACCTTGACCGTTCGACCTTCCAGAATTTTGGTTGAACCTGGGAGTGATTCTTCCCCTCGGTCCATTTCTATTGGCATGAATTTGGCCTTGATTAGTTGGAGTGTATATTTTTTCCTCAATTCTTTGGGGCTGTTTTCTTTCTTGTGCTACCCTTGACTCTTTGTGGATAGCTCGCTCCACCGCTTCTTCATATGTTTTCAGGCCTGTTCTCCCGGTGTCAACAAATTGCACAATATCTCCTTTTAAACCATTCAAAAACTTCCTCAGTTTGTTTGCCTTAGTACTGATTAAGTCTGGCACAAACCTCGATAGTTGGTCAAACATACGAGTATATTCTTGTACACTCATCGTACCTGCTTTAGATTAGAGAACTTAACTACCGTGGCTAGAAAGATAACTTGCTCGGCCTCAGCCTACAGTTCAGCATTTTGTACCTCGACTGCATGTGGTACATGGTTATTTTTGCATTATTTGTTGCTGCCAGAAGTCGCTGCAGCAAAGTCTGCAACATTTTAGCTTGACCTGCCACAGCATCTGCCCGTCGTTTTCTATCTTGTTCCCCTAGAGTTCTCTGCTAGTCTAGATCTCTATGTAGTTCTTGTACTTGTTCGACTAATGTGGGTTGAGCTCGATGTGCTCTAGTTGTAGGTGCCATGTTTGTTCGTACATGGAATCTCCTTTCATGAGGTAACAACGAGGGATTAATAACAACATAAACAGTTACTTAATGCAAAAATTAAGTACACCAAACATATCACACATACAAAAGAATCAACTTATAGAACTGAAATAACACTTTACTTCATATAATAATAATAATAATAATTGTATACAGCTTTAAAAGTTGGGCTTGGTCATCCTACGAGATTTACAAAAATTAGCCCTAAGGTATAGATTAGTTGAGCATAGTTCTCCAGTGGGTTCTATAGACCATTGATCAAAATATACATGTATACATGGTCAATATCTAAAAGTACATAGTCTGTCTACGATTTTTAGGTCGAAGCCAGTATTCTCGTCTGAGTCCTTTTCAAGGTTCTCTGTCGGGTCCTCCTCTGTATAGAAGTCTCCACTACTGTCTTTCTCAGAATTTCCTTGGGTTCTTCCTCAGATTCTTCTTCTTCAGAATCATCTCCATCCCGCTCATTACATTGCATTTGGATTTGCCTATACTCTCTGTACCAATCCAACTTCATAAGAAAATGTACAAACTTTCACTCTAGTGCTATCTTCAGCCCATTCCATCCTTTGGTTCGTGTTCTGGACACTTTGTTGGCAAACCAAGCGAAGTTTACATCCTTAAGGTAGAGACTTGCTAACCTAGCCCTAAATCAGTAAGCTATCTTAAGGATATGAAATTTTCAATCCACACTTGTTTTCCATTCCCATATCTCTTCCTTATTGTCCCTTAACCTAATAAATGGTTCCAGATTTGAGGCCATTAAAGACTGTGGGATTTTGATTCTCTGACTTAAGTTATAATCCCAATGAGGGTTGATCACTTCGGGTTGGTCTGCCATTCTAACCTACAATTTATAGAAAGTAGGTAAGTAATAGAGAAACAAACCAACTATGATAAATTGAAAGGCAATACTTATAGCGAGTACAGGTCTACCATGCAGAATGTACATGTGGTTTTGCCTATAGAATCGACTCGACTCGAGCTCTGATACCACTTGTAATGACCCAAAAATACGAACACTAATTTTGTAGAAATTAAACCATTTTCATAAATTAAAAGGTCTAAAAATCCATATAAAAAAACTTTTAAGCGTAATGTGTGCACACATTAAAAATATTTGCATTTTAACTTTAACTTTCATAGTGAACCAAAAGAGTTCTAAACATAATTTAAAAAATGTTTCAAAGGTCAGGCCATATGAACATCTTTGCAAGCAGACCTTGGCGCTCACTGTCCCAGCTTCTATTTACCCTTAACTACAACATGAACAACTAGGTAAGCTATAACGCTTAGTAAAGTCAATCTAACAACACAGAGCAGAATAAACATAACAAGGATCAATGACCAAGTCATTGTTTGCACTAACTCTTACCACACTTAGGTTTCCGGATAAATCTGTGCCCTAAACAAATAAATCAAGAATGCCTAAGCGTCTGACGTTATCACAAATCCATAAGCAGAAACGGAAAAACATAAAGCCCTGCAGAAATCTCACCCAGAGTAGATATATAATAATAGAAATAATAATATTAATCATAGAAACCAATTCGGGAGTTGCCAAAGTATCCCTAGTATATCTTCAAACCATAGTGGTGACCTGAGTCTCCGCACTGGTATCCAAACCATAAATCCCTCTCAAGGGTTACCAATGATTACCTAGGGCATTATACTAACATACTTGGTAGGTGAATTCACACCGTCTCACCTAGAATCCCAAGTTTTATCGGTACACTTATCTCTTGGCCAATTGTCACGGTAGCTAACCGAACGAATAAGAACATTTCATAATGGAGCATAAGCACCCCTAGGATCATTCAGACTCCTAAGTTTTACTAGTATACTTATCTTCTGGCCAATTATCATACTCCCGAACTTGAGTAAAATAACATATCAAAATGGAGCATAAGCACCCCTAGGATTTTTCAGACTCCTAAGTTTTACTGGTATACTTATCTCTTGGGCAAAGGTCACGGGCACGACCTAGGCCACAAACATCTGACATGGAGCATAAACGTCCCTAGTCATTGTCTGTAAATGATCCATCTCTTTCACTAGTGTATAAGTCCTACTTCTAGCAAACAATACACTAGTTATTTCAGTTTGTAGACATGTAAATCATTGTATGACTTATCGATTGTCCTTTGCTCTGTGTGGATAATCCTCCCACAGACAGTCCCGTCTCGTTAACTTACATTTTAGTTAGCATAAAATATACTTGGATTAATTATGACATTTATAGTAGATTAATCTACCTTTGGCATTAAGGTCATAAGTAGAAAACCCACTAAGGGTATTATCGTCCTAACACTTTTTAGGTCGTAAAACGACACCCAAGGTTCTTAGAAAAAAAGTTCCCACAATGGGTCTAGTTATTTAAAAGTCTATTTTTATGCAAATTTACCACTCTGTTTCCTCTATCGGACCTAGCCGGAAAAATATAATTTGGAAGCACTTTAGCTTTACCAATTTTACCATTTTTTGATAAATTAGCAAGAATCTATAGTTTTTGGTAAAATTATTAAAATGTAAACTTTTGATAAACTAAGATAATTTTATTTTAAAAAGGTAATTCATCCCATTTTCTTTAAAAATAGGGTTTTCGACCCTTTTTGTTTTCTTTAAACGAAATTCATCAGTTAATAAAATTATTAATTTCTAATACCCAAATTAACCCTAATAATTATTTAGTGTACTAAACTTAAGTCCATAATTATTAAGACTAAAGTATATTGAAAATCTAACATCTTAGAAAAATACCCATTTTTCTACCAAGTATAAAAAGTTGTCCATATTAATTCTAAGTTGTTAATTTTAGAAGATTATATTTTGAAAACCCTTATTCTAAAATTTCTAAAACTTTTCAAAATAAATCCTGGATATACAAAGAAGTCCCTTGCCAAATTTTATACAAAAATAATTATTTTTACTTAGTGAAAACTATTTTAAAAAATAGCCTCTTAAAACTCCCAGAGAATTCTTTAACATTTTTCTTAAAATTTGAGAGTTCATAAAATCTAATTGGTTCAATATTTAGGTCTAAAATATCTTATGTTAATATTAGGATATGTGGAAATTTTCCATACAAAAAATGAGGTCAAAAGGATAATTTTTACTTAGTGAAAAACATTCACAAATGTGGCTGCCTAGAGAGCCTGTTTTGAAAATCTTGACTTTTTACTCAACTTTGAAAAATTATATATCCTATAAATTTTAATACTTTTCTTTGAAACTTTACTAGTATTATTACAAATTTCACAAACGTATTCAGTACAAAAATCAGCCAAAAATAAATTAATTTACTTATAGAACTCACTGTCCAAAGTAGGTTGTTTGTTCAGTTTTTTAAAATATTTTTTTTCTAAATTGCATAACAATTTTGTAAAACTCATAACTTGGTCTTTTAAAAACTTTTTTTAACATTTCTACACACTATGCATTTCAATCATTGATCAAACCTTCCACCTTCATATTTACACTCACCAAAAACCCAACAATCAGTTTATTATAAACTAACAAGTAGAAAAACAAACGAAATGAACTAACAAACTAACAAGTGCTTACGACTTTACCTCTTGTATTTTTCTCATTTAAAGCTTCTTCTAACTCTTAGAAATTACAAAGGGAAGTAAGATTGTGTTTATAAGAGAGTAGATATGAGAGATTGAGAGAGTTGTGTGGAAATTTTGTGAAAAATTTCAGAGAAACCCCAAAGGAGGCTCTAGGACAAGCCAGAAAGACTTGAGAGGAAATGAATCTTTGAGAGAGAAAGTTTTGTAAAAAATTAAGACTAAAGTGACTTTTACCTAATTATATTAACTCTAAAAATGTACAAAATGACCATTGTGCCCTCCTAGCTTCTGCCCCACTTAGTCTCTAATTAGCCCAAAAAAAATTCTTAATTAAACATTAATTATCTTACTTAAACTTACACTTTATTATGTAATAAAAAATTATTACCCAGTGGTAATTTTTTTCTTACTTCCCAAAATTGAATTCTTACCCTAGGGTAGTTAAATTAAATGGGTCTTGCACTTTAATTTAAGTGGTCACACTCCTATATTTATAACTCAAGAAATTTAATTAACCAAAATTTTATTTTTGGCTAAATAAGCATTTTTCCCAAAAATGCATAAATCAATCTTTTTAGACAAAAAAACAAAATAATTTAATAATGTTATGTCCATTAATATTTTTCAATAATTATGCTTCTCTTCTAATATTTTATTCAAGAATTTACTCAATTAGGGTTTCCATTTCAGTCCAAGACCGAAATGCTCGGTTGTCACAAAATCATACATTTCACACTTTGGCTAACATTAACAACATGAAATTTGCTTCTCAAGCATATATTATCACTCAAAATAATATTCATACATATCTCACCACCTCGTTCTAGAAACTAGTAAGTGCCCGAAATGCGAGGCGTTACATAAGATATAATTATTTAATGAAATTAAAATATTTCTTTTTTAAATAATTACCTAATAAATAAATAAATAATTCAAATTATTAACAATTAAAATTTTAATTGAACATGGTGGGTTGTAACATGTGTCACACGCCAGTCACTATGCAGCATGTGCCACACATGTGTTTCCTCAATTTTATCTCATTTATTTTTTTAATGAATAAGATAAAATATTTATGCGTTAAAATGATATAATATTTCATAAATGCATAAACATCAGTTATTTCAAAATTACCTTTATCTTGTAATTTAAATAACTTATTATTATATAATAAACTAATATTTTTCTCTCTCGTTATTAATTAACCTAAAGTTAATTAATATTTAATACAACTAATATATAGTTTTCAAATAAAATGTATTAGTTTATTATTTAATTCATAATTAAATAATTACAACTTTGTGTCGTAAAATTAATATCTCGACAATTAAGTCATTTTATCCTTTTAATTTGTCAATTATATTCACACCCTTGATAGTGTAGTATATAGGTGACCTGGGGACCATGAACTTATTATACTAAGTTATAATAAAATAGATTATTAATTCCATTATTTCTCCACTATAAATATGAAATTTCACTCTTTGTAATTATAGAATTATCTCGATTTGTCCATTGATATAATCACTTTATGTATGTTTGTCCTCCAATTTATTGGTTCGCTAATTAGAGCTGGTCAAAATGATCGTTTTACCCTTCTATTTACCTCTTGTTCCTTGTGTGTTCGGTCTTCTAGTTTCTAAACACTTTTCATGCATCTTTCATTGTCTGTTTTTTGGCATTATAGTATATTGACGTGATTTTTCGCCAACAGTATATTAAGAAATAAAATGGATAGATTAGTACTAGATAATAAACCGCGATGAAATAACAAGTACCCACTCAAAAGCCCAGAACTTTTACGTTGTTCAGTGGTTAAAATCCACCTAGTCCACGAGTTAATATTATTATTGTTTCTCTCTCTATTTTGGCATAATTTCGGTAATACAGAAACAAATTGGTCCTCTTCCTTGTCCAACATTCCTAGAATTTATAGGAGACTTTCATGGACAAGTTCAGGTCACCGTGCAAATTGACCGCGTAATTATATATGGTATATAATTAATACAAATTATTCTCATTTACATTGGGATATGATTTGATAACAGAATAAATATGCCCCTGCTATCTCAGGTAATAAATTATATATATATATGAGATAGCCTAGTCATTAATGAGCGTATAAAGATTTCCCAAGTCTCGTGGGATCCTTCAGTATGCATTATATCTAGGTCCTTGCGAGCTGAATATCTCACCCGAGCTTGTGTTTGACAGCTATCCGACTCTGAGCTCGTAGTAAATCCAGGGCGCCTAATATTGGGTCTGATCATTATGAGTCTCGAGTGATTCACATGGTTAATAACTAGATATTTTACTTGGTTGTTTTTCCACGTATTTAACTGCCAGCTGTACCCGAGCTGGGCAAGTGAACTCATGCTAAGTTTAGGGTACAACATTTTCTCCTGGAGCTCCTACTCGTGTTTGATTTCATCACCTTTTGACATACACGGTAGGGGCTTTCAGACTTCTACCATATAAAATTTTTCTTGCCCACTACTTGAGTATTGGATATGTGGCTTCCAGCAATTGGCGTCCGTTCAGGATTCGAGGACTGAAATAACTGTCCTATCAACTTTTTGCCGCCAGGTGGTCTATTTAACCTTGACCCGTGGATTTCGAACTAACCTAATTGGGTGGCTCAGATTGATTTCCTTGGTTTACGTATAAATATGGTGATCAATCATGAGTCCTCACCACCTTTGTATTAAAAAAATTTCCCTTTTCAAACACTCAAGCTTCCCTTCTTCTTCTCCAGAATCTCCAGAAATTTTCATTATCTCGTAGAACTTCAGAAGCTTTCAAGGAGCATCCAGTGGCCATACCTACATTTCCTTTGAATTGAACGTATTTTCTGTAAGTATTTCATCCCCTAGTTTGAGAAATTCTTTTATTCTTCATTTTCCCATGAGATTTTTTTTTTACTTCTAAAATGTTCATTGTTTAGTATCTTTAGGTTATTTCTAAGTGCCAATAGGAAATGAGTTTTGGTTTAGGCTTCATGAATGAACCCAAACTAATTTAGAAATAGGACACTCATAAATCTAGGAAATTTTCTGGGTTAATCTGGGAGAACCCTAATGGCAAATCGGTTTGAAGAATTCATGTTTAGGGTGTAGAAACCGAAAGGGTTTTAGGTTTAATTCTAGGTAGCTTAGGGGTTACAATTCCTTAGGCGGTTTTGCATTTAACCGCCTTCCAAAGGAAAGTAGTGGGTCTGATTGCTCTAACACGTGGATCTCAATGTATTTGGGGATTTTAAGAAATCAAGGAGAATGGTCTAGGATATCGCGTGGGACCACGCGTTGAAGCTAAGGCAAAATTTAGCTCATATGAGCTTTCAAATTACGACAGTAGTCCAATTAGGTCTTTTCATTTCCCGTACCACCATGATCTTATATATAGACCATCTTAGGCCACCTACTAATTAGGCCGCTTTGTCGTTAGGCGATCTAAACCATGGAACCTCCCAAGAAAAATGTCGTGAGCTCATCTACCTAAAATAAAGGCAAGCAGGTCACCTCTGATTCTCCCATTCCACGCTTTGGTGCTGCGGTGGAGAGAGAGGTTATCATCGACCCCAACACATTTTTCAAGGCTGAGCATATAGTCTCAAGGATAACAACTCAGGGGAAGGTGAACAAGATCATGTTGAGTGAATATGGGAGTTGATGGTCTCATTGCTCAACCTGCATTTGAAGGAGAATGGAGTTGTGCCCCCTTCCAAGACGACTATGGTGCTTGGAGTGATGAACACTTGAAGGCTTGTGCCTTCCTCCCATTGGACCAATATTTCGTAGATTTTCTTAACTACGTTAAATTGGCTCCCTTTCAGCTCCCCCCAAATTCCTATAGGCTTTTGGTGGGATTAAAGTATTTGTTTCTGAGGCACGAGTGGGAGGTCCCCACTCCATCAAACTTCTTATACTTCTTTTGCCTCAAAGCTAGTCCTGACCAGAAAGGGCGAGGTGACAAATTTTATTTCCTCACCAGATTCCCTAACTCCACCTCAGTCATCAAGCTTCCCAGCCACCCAAATGACTATAAAGATTTATTCTTTATGTTGAATGGGTTCAAGAATTGTGAATATCGGTACTTCAACCGTCCTCGTAAGTCTTCTATCTTTAAGAACTTAGCATGTGATCTTTTATTCCTTTCATCGTGGAATTTCTTTTATATATGTTTTGATTAAGTTTGTTCCCTGTGCAGCTATATTCTTGAGGACGGGGCGATCTGAGACCCTTGGGGGTCAGTACGATACTTTTGATAGCCTTCCTCCTCGGGAAAAAGACTATCACCAAATCATGAAAGATGCCACCATGGTGGCATGCAAATTAATCAACAAGGGTCAGACATTAGCTCTGAGGACCCGAGCTCCACTTCCCATCATCCCTGAGCTCCCCTCTTCTCAAGGGGCCTCGCTAGCCACCGAGAAGGAAGAAGATGTGGCACTGTTGGTGCGAAAAAGATACACTCTTGAGGATAATCAGGGGCTCGATCCTGACCGAGCTTCATCCGGGGCAGCAACCAGCCCCTCTGGCCAAGCTAATCCATACCTTTTTAGAGAATTAAATCGAGTTGCTGCCAGCTATAGTCTAATCCGTTTTAACCCTAACCAGCTTGTTAACCGTCACCCTACCATTCCAGACCTGAACCTAACCCTTCTTCAATGTGTGGATCATTTGGTGGTACGCTATGATCATAGCTATCCCAAAGGCACTGTTGTAGTCGACAACACATTAAACTTTAGATCCACCATCTTTGAAGAGTATGGAACCAACCGTAGGACTTGGCCTTCCCTGCTCCTGGGTTCAGGCAGTATGTAGATGAGTTCAGCCTTGAAGAAGAGCCTGAACCCCCTGGAATGCAGGAGATCGTAGCCTTAGATTCCCCCTCCCCTCTGTTAATCCCAGAGTTGGAGGTTATGCCTAGCCCGGTCAATACACCCGAGCTAATTGTAATAGATTCCTCCCCTAGCCCAGAGGGTAGGATCCTTGTTCTTTTTTCCTTACATTTATAATACCTTTGAAGCATCACTCTTGTGAATTAAATCCTTTACTCGTTCTCTTTTTTTTAGGCGAAGAGATGAAATTTCCAGGAGCTCCGGATTTAAGGAGCGCCTTCGGAGCTGGAGGGTCTGAATCTGGGCCTGTGGTAAAAAGGCCCAGGGTGGTAAAGAAGGCCACCCCTAAGACAAGGGATACTACAAAGTCACCTCCCAAGGGTAAAGGTGCGAACATAGCTTGGGAGCAACCAATAAGAGAGCTTCCCCCAGCTCTGGTAACAACCATTACTATCCAGCAAGCTCCTCCTCCCCCTACTTGACATATTCCTTTCTCACACCCCCAAGTGATTCAAACCAAGGTCCCTGTCCAAAGTGATATTCCCCTCGTTCGGATACTAGTCGAGACACACGATTTGGACAAGATCCCTGAAGCTTTTCGGGACGACGAGTCACATGGTGTGCCATGCGTACACGACTAGTGCTAGGGATCTGAGGGCCATAGAAGAGCACAACCCAAAAGATGTCCTCGAGTCTGCTATGGGGATGAATCTCACCATGAGTCATTTCCCCACTTCTAATTTTTCCTCTCCTTTTTCTTTATTATGTGTTTTTTCTTCCATTTTTTTACTTGCTTCGTTATTTTGTAGTCTGTCTTGGCTCAATACCGAAGCATAGCTTGTGTTAAATCAAGGAACGAGGAACTCCGAGTTGCTTTAATAACTGCTCAAGAAAATGAGCAGGCCGCCCGGGCTGCCCTGATTGTTGTCCAAGAAAGTGAGCATGCTGCCAAAGCTGCTCTCATTTCTTCTCAAGAGGGCGAGCAATCTGCGAAGGTTGCGATGTCCACCTCTCAGGCTCAGGCCGTGGAGGCGAGTCGACATGGTGATCAGCTTCAGGCCAAGAATAAAGAACTCAAAGCGAAGCTAATCGGGGCTGAGGCTAAGGCCAAAGAGGAAGCATCACTATCTTTGTCGAAAATGGAGGAGATGCTTTACCGTTGCTGGGCTTTCAACCAGAACGGGAACTTCTCTTTCATGCAACCTGAGTTGTGGGACCCGTATCTTTCATAAATTAAAGATTCGATTTTCGCAAGAACCCTCGAAGACTAGCAAGGCTTCCGAAGCAGTTGAAAGAGACGATGGGGAGGTTACTTCACTGCAACAAGTTGACGGGGATCAATGACATTTTTCCAAGATTTTTATTGTAACTTGTTATTTTTTCCAAGTTTTTGTAACAATCCCTTGGGATTAAAAAGATTGCCTTCGGGCTTAGGTCGAGGTTTTTTCTCCTCGATGTGACAATATATATTATTCTTATTTGAATATACATCTAACTTTTGATCTATTTGTCTTTCCTTCATTTTCTCATTTTTATGAATCCTTATACTCTTGTACATTCGAAATCTCAGGGGTCAATTTTTAGATCGAGATAGATTTTATCAACCTTGGTTGCATCCAAGATTTTGCTCGCTTATTTGCATCATACATGTTAATAATCAGGCCTCGAACTTGGGTATATCCAGGGTTTTTAATTTTTTTTGAAGCTTAGTTTGCGCTAGGTTTACTGACAACTCGAGCGTTTAAAAAGCTGTCAAATAATCAACTTCTCCAAGCTTCTAAGCTTCGGACCTGGTTATATCAAGGGTTTTAGATGATTAAAACTTAGTTTATGCTAGTTTCATTGAAAACTCGAGCTTTTAAAAAGCTGTGGAATAATCAATTTCTCTAAGCTTCTAAGTTTTTAATCTTATCCGAGAACATAAGTTTTTAATCTCTCGGTTATGTGCCCCCTAAGCAACGAGAATGTATAAAATTTACTGGTTCCTTTTACAATGTGAGAACACGAGCTTGCGATAATAAAACAATGAAATGGTTATTCAATAATCCATCTGTCATTTATTTGAAATGGCTTTTATAAATAAGCCTTACATTGTTTGTAATATTATTGATAATACTTTTTAAATGAAGTGAATTCCAGGTACGTGGGACTACTTCCCCATTTAGTAGGGCTAGCTCAAAAGTTCCTTCATGTAAGACTTCTACAATCTGGTAGGGTCCTTCCCAGTTTAGGCCCAACACACCATTCTTGGGGTCTTTATTCGCCAAAAAGACCCTTCTGAGAACTAGATCGCTTAATCCAAGTCTGCGTCCCTTGACTTTTGACTTGAAATAGCGAGTTATCTTTTGTTGCTAATGGGCGAGTTGTAGTTGTGATTCCTCTCATTTTTCTTCGATCAAATCGAGAGATGCGCTAAGTAGCCTGTTATTCTGTTCTTGATCAAACGTCCTCTACCTGTGAGTAGCTACCTTGGCTTTAATTGGAAGCATGGCCTCGATTCCGAAGGTTAGGGAAAAAAGAGTATGCCCCATGGAGGTCTGGTGAGAAGTTTGGTAGGCCCACAACAGTTACGGAAGCTGCTTGGGCGATAATCCTTTGGCTTCGTCCAACCTTTCCTTCAGGCTTGCCTTGAGGGTCTTATTTATAGCCTCGACCTGCCCATTGGCTTGTGGATATGCTACCGATGAGAAACTCTTCATTATGCCGTATCTTTCACTAAAGTTTGTGAAGAGATCACTATCGAATTGCGTCCTATTGTCTGACACAATCTTCTTGGCAAGTCCAAATTGACAGATGATATTCTTCACCACAAAATCTAGAACTCTCTTTGAGGTGATAGTTGCCAAAGGTTCTGCTTCTACCCACTTCGTGAAGTAATCGATTTCCACTACCGCATATCAAACTCCTCCTTTTCCCATAGGTAGGGAACCTATCAGGTCAATTCCCCATGCTGCAAATTGCCACGGGGATGAAATCATTGTTAGCTCAACTAGAGCAGCTTGGGCAACTATTGCGAAACGCTGGCATTTGTCGCATTTTTGAACATACGAGATTGAACCTTTCCCTAAAGTGGACCAAAAATAGCCCAGCCTTAGTACGTTCAGCGCTAGGTTTTTCCCCCAGCGTGATCTCCTAAAAAACCTTCGTGTATTTCTTGTAAAATGGTTTTGGCTTCCTCGGGCAGAACACATCATAGGAGGGGCAACAAATGACCTCGCTGATATAGGATTCCATCAACTATTACGTATCGTGGAGCTTGATAAAGTATTTTTCTTGCGTCTTTTCTATCATCAGGTAACTTTCCAGTCGTGAGATATTCCATTATAGGAGTCATCAAGGTCAGCTTTATATCAATCATTCTGACCTCCATAATTTCTCCCATTACACTTGGTCTCTCAAGGAAATCCACTGGTACTACAATTAATCTTTCGTCCTCAATTGTGGTAGCAAGTCATGCCAAAGCGTCAACGTTAGAGTTCTGCTAATGGGGTATCTATTCAACAGAGCTAAACTCAAATTCAGATAGCTTCCCTTTTACCTTAGCCAGGTAGTTCGTTGTCTTGATGACTCGAGCTTGATACTCTCCCAATACTTGATTTACCATGAGTTGGGAATCACTATAACATCGGATGGCTTTCGCCCTCAGCTCTTGCCACCCTCAGTCCTGCCAGTAAGGCCTCATATTCTGCTTCATTGTTGGATGCCTCAAATCTGAATCTCAGAGTTGTATGGAATCGATGTCCTTCTGGCGAGATTAAGATTATCCCAGCTCCTGATCCGTTCTCATTTGACGATCCATCAACGAAGATTTTCCACAATTCTTGCACGAGCTCCCTCATGAGCTCATCCTGAAAACCGGTGCTTTCAGCCATAAAATTAGCAAGGGCTTGACTTTTGATTGTAGTTCATGGCATGTATAATATCTCAAACTGGCTAAGTTTGATGGCCCATTTTAAGAGACGTCCCGACGTTTTAGGTTTTTGCAAAACCTGCCTTAAAGGTTGGTCGGTTAAGACATTGATAGAATGGGACTGGAAATATGGCCGAAGCTTTTTGGAAGCCAAAATTAGACATAATGCCAGCTTCTCTATCAGTGGGTACCGTGATTCAACTCTGAGAAGCCACTTGCTTACACAATACACTGGTTTTTGAGCACGATCTTCTTCTCAAACTAACGCGAGACTGACTGCATTCTTTGTCATGGCCAGATAAAGGAACAACGACTCTCCAGATATCAGTTTGGATAATACCGGGGGTTCTACCAAATGCATTTTTAGATCGTGGAATTCCTGTTCTCATTCTTCGGTCCACTCAAATTTCATGTTTCCTCTGAGCAAGTTGTAGAATGGCAGACACTTGTCAGTGGAATTTGAAATGAATCGATATAAAGCCGCCACCCTTCCAGTTTGGCTTTGAACTTCCTTACACGATCTGGGTGAAGGCATGTCTAACAACGATCTGATTTTTTCAAGATTCGCCTCTATTCCCCTTGTGTTGACTATGAATCCTAGAAATTTTCCAGATGCCACCCCGAAAGTGTATTTCTGGGGACTCATCTTCATGTCATATCTCCTTAAGATTCCAAAACATTCTTCCAAATCGTATACATTGATAGTCTTTGACTTGACAAGCATGTCATCAACATAGACCTCCATGTTTCTCTCGATCTGGTTAGCGAACATTTTGTTTACCAAGCATTGGTATGTGGCCCCGGCATTTTTTAATCTGAAGGGCATACCTTTGTAACAATGTACACTAAGTTCGATCATGAAACTGGTATGCTCTTGATCTGTAGGGTTCATCGCGATCTGGTTATATCCCAAGTACGCATCCATGAAAGACATGAGCTCGTGACCTGTCGTAGCGTCTACCAAATGGTCAATCCTTGGTAGTGGGAAATAATCCTTGGGACAAGCCTTGTTTAGGTCATAGAAGTCAATACAAGTTCACCACTTCCTGTTCAGCTTCAGGACCATCATGGGATTGGCAACCCATACCGGGTATTTTGCCTCCCGGATAAACCCACATTTTAGTAACCAAGCTACTTCTTCCTCTAGTGCTTTAGCTCAAACGGTTCCCAAAAGTCTCTGTTTTTTAGATTTTACAGGCACGTTCTTGTCCAAATTGAATGTGTGCATTATTATATTCAGATTGATTCCCACCATATCCTTCTTTCTTTTATCTTCAAGATTCTTTCCAATATTTACGACTCTTGAAGCTTCTCTAGGATAGATGTTCACTTCCTTGAGCTCTTCTATGGCTTTGAGCTCTGACCTGTCTTTGCCTATCTGCGAATCAATGTCACCACGTTGGGCGACCTCACTATCCTCTTCTTGTTGAGGTTCTTCCATCCAACGAGTGACTTCTACTTCCAGGGACTCCTCACTTCCGTCATTTATGACCATTTCCTGCTGCCCGGGTTGTGACTTTCCCTTCATAAAAATGTTGTAGCATTCTCTGGAAACGAGCTGATCGCCTCTGACTATGCATATTTCCGAAGTTGAGGGGAATTTCATTTCCAGGTGCCGGATAAATTTTATGCCTCCAAATGCCATCAGCGCGGGTCGGCCCAAAATCGCATTGTATGCAGCCGGACAATCGATTACCATGAACTTGAGTACTTTGGAGACAGTTCGTGACTCCTATCCCAATGTCACCACCAATCCAATTGTCCCTATGGCCACTATCCCTTCACTCGAAGACTCGTACAAATTCATCGAGGTCACCTTCAAATTGGATACGGATAGCCCCATTTTTTCCAGGGTGGACCTGAAAAGTAAATTTACGGAGCTTCCGTTATCCACCAGTATTCTTCGGACCCTTCGGTTGGGGAGCTGCACGGTTACTACCAGTGGATTATTATGTGGGGATTGGACGTGGCTAGCATCCTCTTTCGTGAAAATGATTGGTTATTTTTCCAATCACTACTATTTCGATAACCGTTGCTCTGGGACAAACTCCACCCCGTTATGAGCCTTCAACTCATTAATGTATCTCTTTTGGGCCCCGTTACTCATGCCCGCCAAATGAGGTCCTCTCACAATAGTGGTTATATCTCCCCTACTATTAGAGGAGGTTCGACCTGGTTTGCTTGAGCTCCGGATTGGCCTATTGGAGCTTCTGGGACTGATTGAGAGTTCTACCTGGCGGATTAATTCGGAACTACTCGATTTTGGGCGTACTGGGCCAACAGTCAAGCTCTGATGAGAATTTCAATTTCATCCTTCAGCTGCTAACAGTCATCATTGTTATGACCGATGTCATTATGGAATCGGCAGAATTTTGAAGGATCTCTCTTTGCCCTCTGGTTTCTCAAAGGTTCTGGCTTCTTCCATGGAAGGCAATTAGAATTAGCAAGAAAGATATGCTCCGTATATGTAGCATAGATAGATTTGAACTTCTCCATGGACTTGTTTTTTTTTGTCCCGCTCTAGTTGCCCTCACCATTCCCCTTTCTTTTGTTGTTCCCCCTTTGGTTATTCTTGGTAACGGTTTGAGCCATAGCTGCAACATCCGTTACCGCCCCAACGAGTTGGAAATGGGTCTAGCTGGTTCCTGCGATAGAAGCTTGCACCTTCTCCAGGTTTATCCAATCTTGAGCTCGGGCCAAGAATTCGTCTACGCTTTTAACTCCTTTTTCTTTGGAGTTTCTGCCATAGATCGCCCCGACGAGGATTTCCCGTCCTCATTGCCATGAGCTTGGAGTTATCATTAGTGTCCCTAGCTCGTGCAACAACATTGGCAAATCTGCTTAGATATGCCTTCAGCATTTTGCCAGGTTGTTGCTTTACGTTGGCCAATGAAGCAGCCTCAACCCGAGCTGCCTGTGAAGCTCAGAATGCTTTTTGAAATTGGAAGAAATTTCTTCCATGAGCTTATGGAATGTCTCTTGTATTGTTTAAACCACTGCCTGGCAGGCCCAACTAGAGTTGCAGGGAACAAGATACACCTTAGATCGAGCCCAACATTGTGTGCCATCATCATGGTGTTAAAAATTCCGAGGTGATCAGATGAATCTCCATCTCCATCAAACTTTGACATTTGCGCCATCCTAAAACCTACAGGATATGTTTCCACTGCAATGTTTGGAGCAAAAGGTTCAAGCTCCTTGTCTGAGTCATAATCGTCATTTTCCTTCCCATATAAGAGCCCTTTCTTCTGCTCTTCAATTAGAGCTAGTCTCTCAAGGGTTTGGTCCCAAGTCCCTAGGTTAGCTTGGGGTTGTTCAATAGCTCCCATCCTATCACACACGTTTGATGGGTTATTGTCCCTCCAAGCTTGAGCTTGGTTATTTGGGGCATTCCCATTGTAGTGTACTATGGACAAACCTCCCTCGTGTCGAGTATAGCTAATATTCTCATCTCGGGTTGGATACCTTCTCTGCAAGTTCAGATGATCACGCAAGTCGGGTTGTGGATCATATCGAGGACTTTGCGCTGAACTCATATGATTTCTTAGGTCGCTCTCGAACCTGCTGCTACGATGGCTCTCTGTCTAGTAACTTCCATTCGTGAAACTTACAGCTCGCGGTTGAGATCGAGGACCTGGATTCTCAACACACGTTCGTGGGATGGAAGTATTTGTAGATGGGGGAGGATTTCTCTTACTGTTCCCATGGGCTGGAATATCTCGTTGAGGACGAGGTGGTGTTGGATGTCTTACAGGCGACGAAGGATGCCTTATTGGCGAGGCTATCCACGTTCCATCAGGACAGACTAAATTAGCTCACCTTGGTTCTACTACAACGTCCCTTGTTCTCTGTGCCTGGTACTCTAATCGTGGCACAAAGGGGTTTGCAGGAGTGTTGTGCCTTCTTGAGCTTGTCCCAGCCCCTCCTCGCGGATTGTTATGGGCATTTATGGGAATCTGTGACGAAGGCACCGAGCTTGGGGTTGTAGTCCTAACTGACCGGCTGACATGCTGATGACCCCTGTGATGATCAGTAGACCGATCATTCTGGTGATTTCTCCCTGAAGGCACATAACTCAGAGTGGCATTTCTGATAGATCGACTAGATTTAGGCCGGTTATTCCTATGGGACTTATGAGAGCCACTTTGCCTCTTTCTAACATTAACTTCAGTTGCAATAGGGGATAATCAAAGTAAGACCTCCTCAATATGCCTATTTGCTCTAGCAAGATGGCTCCTCAACAACATATTTTCCATCTCGATAACAGTCAGATAACCTGGGTTAGGATTTGGCGGTAGCAACGTCGAACTCCCAGTATCGCCCTGACCCGCTGGTTATTTCCCCAGACATTGCTGAACATCCGGGCCCCTTTCATTGGGAACAGAGGTATGACTGGCCTCTTGTGCACCAAGATGTTCTATCTAATTATCGTGCATTGAGCGAGTGAGCACCGTGATGAAAGTTGACTAGAACACTTGTAAAGCACTAATTTACTCTCAATGAAAGAACCAAACTGTTGACGCGGTTTTTCACCAACAGTATATTAAGAAATAAAATGGGTAGATTAGTGCTAGATAATAAACCGCACTGAAATAACAAGTACCCACTCAAAAGCCCAAAACTTTTACGTGGTTCAGTGGTTAAAATCCACCTAGTCCACGAGTCAACATTATTACTGTTTCTCTCTGTATTTTGGTAGAGTTTCAGTAATACAAAAACAAATTGGTCCCCTTCCCTGTCCAACATTCCTAGTATTTATAGGGGAATTTCATGGATAGGTTCGAGTCACAGTGTAAATAGACTGCGTAATTATATATGGTATATAATTAATACAAATTATTCCCTTTTACATTGGGATATGATTTGATAATAGAATAAATATGCCCTTGTTATCTCGGGTAATAAATTATATATATATGAGACATCCTGGTCATTGATGTGCGTATAATGATTTCCCGAGTCTCGTGGGATCCTTCAGTATGCATTATATCTAGGTCCTCGCGAGTTGAATATCTCACCTGAGCTCGTGTTTGACAGTTATCTGACTCTAAGCTCGTAGTAAATCCAGGACGCCTAACATTGGGTCTGATCATTATGAGTCTCAAGCTGTTCACATGGTTAATAACTAAATATTTTACTTGGTTATTTTTCCACGTATTTAACTGCCAGCTGTACCCGAGCTGGGCAAGTGAACTCGTGCTAAGTTTAGGGTACAACATAGTCCAAATCAAAAGTTTTATTGAAGTTTGAAATAAGAATCATATTATTACAACCATATTAAAAAAAAGCATTAAGTAATAAAAACTGACCTTCATTATATCCCATATTCTTGCTTCATCCTGCCCAGGAACATCATTTCAAGAATCTGTGATGATGGGTATAATCCATCGCACTATAGAACCCAATGTACTAGAAGTAAAAAATTACTTCTTCCATCACTTATTAATTCACCGTACTTATTGTATTGAATAGCTTCAAGATTTCCTTCTTCTTTTTTGGTTGCCATGTGCATCGTCTCCCATTTTTCTCACCCCCATCCTCCGCCTAAGAAGAAGGATTTTTTTTAGGGTCCTTCTCACCAGAACTGTCAGCGAAAGGATTTGACTTCTGTGAAACATAGAAACCATTATGATAAGTTATGTAGAGAGAAAAAACATATGACATTATAAAATTAACAAACAAACCAATAATGAAACATGGAAATTATACCTCACATCACAACATCAATCTGTAAACCTTCACCATTTTCATGGAAACAAACACCGTAGCCATAAATTTCATCATTATATCCTTGTGAGGTGAATGTGGTAGGCTCGTCTACGAGAGGTATATCATGCAAATCACCATCTTTGATATCTCATTGTCTTGTTTGAGTTGTAACTACAAGTGACCATTGGTTGCCTGACAGAAAAATTGCTAATAGGGCTTGGGGCCTTGATTAGCGTGCCTGGAGGGAAACAATTTTTATATTGTATTAATATATGTGAATTTAATGAATATGTGATTAGAAGTGCATGCTTAGGCGATTAAATGTGCATGTGGGCCCCATTTGGTTGTTAGGGGAATATTTATAATTTTAGTCCGTTGAGGGCATAAATGTGATATAGGTGATATTTTTGATATAATGGTGATATATTTGTGATGCACATTCTGAGACGGTCCTAGGGAGTTGTTTAGCTAGGAAGGTCACAACGAGGTCAAATACCCGGCTCGGGAGGAGCTTAGGGGTATTTTGGGAATATTATAAAGTGTTCAGGAATTATTGAGTAGCGGTTAGTGATAGTAATAGTTTAGACATGACGGGATTAAAATGGGGATTTTTAGGCATACTCGAGGATTTAGCGGGATGTGTTAAAAGACTAAATTGCCCTTGGTGGCATATGAGGACTTAGGGTAACTTAAGAGGTAATTGGGTCTTTTTGGAAACTGGTTATGATGAGATAAGGACTGGGAAATATTAGAACATTTTAGAAAATGCAAAGGAAAGAAAAAATAATAGAACTTCTCAGCTCTCCCTCTCTCCCATGCGATTTCCTCTTTCCCTCTCCTTGTTGATTGGGAGCTTGCTGAGTTTTGAGGATTTTGGGCTAGTGAGTTGAAGGAATTTGGCTGTTGTGGCTAGGGAAGTTAGCTCAAGGGTGTGTAAAGCTCAGAGGTAAGGAATTCATCCCCGTTTTCTTTAAGTTTCCAAGCTTGACTTTGAGAGTTTGAAAATGGAAGTTGAAAGCTGGATTTGTGGTCTGTTAGTGTGATAATTCAGCTTGGGAATCAAAAGAGGTTCAGCTTGGAGCTGGAGTTGGAGGAAGCTTAAGGTCGAATCCTTGTTTGAGGTAAGAATTCCATGCATTTATGAGGTTATGCTCTGTTATGGTTTAAGTTTTATAAAGTGTTAAACCAATTTGTGAATTTTGGGTTTGAATGTGTATCTAGGCTTGTTGTTGATGTTTCTGAGTTGTTAGATGGTTTATATGGGGTTTTGTATTGAATTTGAGACTTAGGTATGCACTAGAATGGATTTGGGAGAGTTTTGGCTCGAGAAAATGTTGGGGAAAAACCCAAATTTCTGGGTTCGCGTATGGGCGCCGCGGCCTTGTTCTTCCGCGTTGCGGCCCTGTTCTTACGCGCCGCGGTGCTAGGATGCATCAGGGGAATGACATATTTTTGGGCGTAGCGACCCCTATGGGTTAGTTTCGCGGCGCTAGGCCATTTCTGGGCAGGGGAAATTTTCAGTTTTTTGGCTTTTGCCTAGGGGGCTCGAGGGATGCTTCCGTCACCTTGTGAGGGGAAACAGGAGGTCCCGAGAGCTCGGGATTTGTTTTGGGAGATGTTTTTAATTGGTTAGTAATGATAGTGTTATGTATGTGTTGTGACAAAGTTTTCAGCGAGGCTCGGGTTAGAGGACCGTGCTCGTGATTTCAGTGCTCAAGAAGCTCGGGACACAGGTAAGAAAACTGTTGTACCCATAGAGCAGGGCAAGGCCCCATAGTTGTGTTGCAGGGTATGGCCCTATATGATTATGTGCAGGGCATAGCCCATTGAATATGTTAATGCATGTTTAATTGTTTGACTAATTATACTATGTATACAAATATGTGAATGATCGGCAAGAATCAGGAAAGGTGGAGGCCGAGAACGGCAAGGGCCGAGAGCGGCAAGGGGCCGGGAGCAGCGTTTAGCACGCAGAGTGTGAGTTGCCAGGGTAAGACCCTAAAGGATACCTGGGATATCCTTATAATGTGGACCGCAAACCCAGGGCCTGGTAAAGCGCCTGGGACGGCATGGCCGTATGTGTATAGCCCATTGATGGCCTGTTTATATGCTGAGTGATTTATATGCATATGTTATCTATTTGTATGGGGTTTTCTTGCTGGGCTTCGGCTCACGGGTGCTCTGTGGTGCAGGTAAGGGCAAGGGGAAGATTGGCCAACCTTGAGTACGGAGGGCGTGAGGCGAAGCGTACATGTCTGGTCTGCCTAGCCGCCACGGCCAGTGGTAATTTTGGGAGTTGCTTTGTACTAAATCTCATTTTGTCGTTTAGTCGACTTTAAACACATTTTGAGTTGTAAATATTTGTAAATAGCATTTTATTTTTGGGATCCCTAATATAAAATACTTATAATTTTCAATGAGTGATTACATTTTCAAATTATGTGATTTTAATACAGTTTAGTTACACTTTTGAGCTAAATGCTTGGTTAGCAAGTTGAATGCACATTTTAAACTCACTTAGTAATGGCTCTAAGGTGGTAGGGTGTTACAACTTAGTATCAGAGCGAGCCAAGGTTTATGGTTCCTGGAGATTGACCAAACATGTACGCTCGCTGTCAGTGACAAGCTCGACACAGGGTTGGTTGGTAATAACTGACTTATATGTTGGAGTGTGTGCTTAAATACCCTATCTGCCTGTTTATTTTATATGAAGCATGATGAATGAGTTAACATATGCATGATGCCAGGGCATGGTCTGTTGAGTGTTATATGCTCTTTGTGTATTATATGCTCTTTGTGTATTATGTGGATCGTTGTTATGGTTGGCTGATGTGAATTGGGAGGTGGTTTTGGATTTTGTTATCATGCCTGATGAGTGGCGTCGTTGATTGCAGGCATATTGTTGAGATGCCTCATCAATCATCTAGACTCCGTGGCAGTCAGGCCGAGGATGATAACCAAAGTCAGGACCCTCCACCTGCCCTACATAATTGGCAACAGATGTTTGCCGAAATGGAAGCAAGGCTACAACGAACAGAAGAAGAGCTCCGGCAGTTGTGCCAGCAGACCCCTCCACAGGTCACTGGGTTGTCGGTTCATCAGGTTGTGGCGCCAGTGCCGGTTCAGCCTGTGATGGAGAACAAGTGGGAACCTTAGTATGAAAGGTTTAGGAAGCAACATCCTCCCACCTTCGAGGGTGGACCAGACCCACTGCGGGAAAAGCAGTGGATGAATATGATTTCCTCTATCTTGGATTTCATGAGGGTTGAGGGAAACGAGAGAGTTGCCTGTGCCAGTTACATATTTAGAGAAGATGCCCGCATTTGGTGGGATGTAGTGGTTCAGAGAAGGAATGTGGCAGTCATGACCTGGGAAGAATTCAGGAATATCTTCAACAATAAATATTACAGTGTAGCAGTTTGAGCTGCAAAGGTTGACGAGTTCATCAACCTGACTCAGAACCGGTTGGCCGTGACAGAGTATGCTTTGAAATTTGATCGATTGGCAAAGTTTGCCCCAGATTTAGTGCCGACTGATGTGGCAAGAAGAGACAGGTTTGTACGGGGATTGAATGTTATGATCGCCCGTGATGTAAAGATCACTTTGGATCCAGAGACTACTACATGTGCTCAGGTTGTGGATAAGGCCCTTACAGCTGAGGGGGCCGAGGACCAGATTTGGAAAGAGAGTGCTGTTAGGCGTGATGCCCAGAGGACGGTGCCTCCTTTTATTAGATCCAGTCGGGGTAGTGGCCCCAGTGAGCAAAAGGGGAAGGCCCCAGATTCCTTTGTTCCTCCCAGTTCTGACAGGAGGGCACGGGGTGCTTTTAGTGGCCGTCAGGGCGGAAGTGACAACTGGAGGAGTTTCCCAGTATGTCCTTGGTGCAGACAACGACACTAGGGTGAGTGTAGGGTTAGGGCCTGCTTTGTCTGCGGGAGTGCCAATCATTTAAAGAAGGACTGCCCATAAGTCAGGAAGGAGGAGCCGAAGCAGGGTGACAGTCTCGCTCCTGCCAGAGTGTTTACTTTGACTCAGACTGAGGCGGAGGCTAGCCCCTCAGTTGTGTCAGATCAGATTTCTAGTGCTAGTTCTTTGTATACTGCATTGATTGATTCGGGAGCTACCCATTCATTTGTGTCTGCTAGAGTGATAGATCAACTGTGCAGACCTAGTGCTTTGCATGCTAGGGGTTTTCAGACTTTGTTGCCAACTGGGGAACTGGTAGTCTCTAGGAGATGGTTTAGAGCTTTACCAGTAGAGGTAGATGGTAGGGAATTGCTTGTTGATCTAATTGAGCTTGCGATGGATGACTTTGATATGATCTTAGGGATGGATTGGTTATCGAATTATGGAGCGACGATTGACTGCAAGCGTAGGAAGGTGACTTTTGAACCAGAAGGGGAGGTACCCTTTGTATTTGTGGGAATAGCCAGTGGATCGTGGGTACCAATGATTTCAGAACTGAAGGCTAGAGACCTGACGCAGGAAGGTTGCATGGGATTCCTAGCAAATGTTGTGGATACCTCCAAGGTTGTGCCGGTTGGACCCGGAGAGACCAGACTAGTGTGTAAGTTTCCAGATTTATTCCCAGCAGATCTGTCAGGGTTGCCACCACAGCAGGAGATTGAGTTCGTTATAGAGTTGGCACCAGGGGCGGAGCCAGTATCTAGGACACCTTGAAGAATGGCTCCGGCAGAGTTGAAGATTCAGTTGCAGGAGTTATTGGATTTAGGGTTCATCAGACCGAGTTTCTCGCCATGGGGTGTTCCAGTGTTGTTCGTCAAGAAGAAGGATGGATCTCCACTGTTGTTCGTCAAGAAGAAGACACTTACTCCAGGATCCTTGAAAATCCAATACACATGCTCGAAGCATGTTCACCAATATCTAAATCGTCCTCTCAGATTGCCCATGTGTCTGAGGATGATAGGCTATATTGTACTTCAATCGTGTACCCATAGCCTTCTGCAGGCCTCCCTAGAACTTAGAGCTAAATGTGGGGTTCTAATCTAACACTATAGACTTCGGTCCCATGGAGACGCACAATATCCCTCACATACAATTCAACTTACTGATCCACTGTAAAAGTTGTCCTCACAGGCAGAAAGTGAGCTGACTTGGTATATTTATTCATGATCACCTATACCGAGTCATGCTATCCCACAGTCCTAGGCAATCCAAACACAGAGTCCATGGTTATATCATCCCAGTTCCATTTAAGAATACTCATGGGTTGTAGTAACCTCGCTGAACTCTGATGTTCAGCCTTTACCTGCTCACAAGTCAGGTACTTAGCCACATGTTCAACCACATGTTTCCTCATCCCTAGCAACCAATACAAAGATTTCAGTTCTTGATACATCTTCGTAATGCCTAGATGTAACGAGTAAGGAGTGGTATGAGACTCATCCAGAATCCCTCACCTGATAGAAACATACATCAGAACACATATCTGATCCTTATATCTCAACATAGCAGTCTCGAAGACCGTAAATTCCTTAACCACTCCAGCTAGGACGTCCTCCCGATGCTTTACTAATTGAGGATCTTTCATCTAAGCTTCCTTAATCTTCTCAAGAAGTGTATATTGTAGAGTAATGCTAATTAGCCCACCATAAACTCTATCCATACTTTAGTGATATCATCTTCCAACTTCTTGATATCTGCTTCAAACAAAAAAAAACTGCCTTGGACCTCTCTGACTCAAAGCATTTGCTACTACATTGGATTTCCCCGGATGGTAGAGGATTTCATAGTCATAGTATTTTACCAACTCCAACCAATGTCACTGTCTCATGTTCAGATCCTTTTGTGTGAAAAGTACTTCAATCTCTTATGATCAGTGTATATATCACACTTCTTCCCATACATATAATATCACCACACCTTTAGTGTGAATACCACTGTTGCCAACTCTAGATCATGAGTAGAATACCGTTGCTCATACTCCTTTAGTTGTCTTGAGGCATAAGCATTCACCTTGCCGGCCTGCATCAGAACACAATCTAACCCCTGTCTTGAAGCATCGTAGTAGTCCACAAACTTTTCCCGATCTGAATGGACACTAAGTACTAGAGCAGTAATCAACCACCGCTTCAACTCTTGAAAAATGCTCTCGCACCTATCAGTAGAAACAAACTTCAAGTTTATGTGTCAGCTTAGTTAATGGCGTTGTATCCCTCGAGAACCCTTCGATAAAAAGCTGGTAATACCCTGCCAACCCAAGGAAACTTCTCATCTCTAAAGCCCTCCTTGGCCTTGGCCAATCTCTCACCATCTCTATCTTGGTTGGATCTACCATAATCTTGTCCATACTAACAACATGACAAAGAAACGTCACCTGAGGTAACCAGAACTTGCACTTCTTGAACTTGGCATATAACTTGTGTTCTCTCAACCTCTATATACCAAACGGAGATGCTACTCATGTTTCATCTCTGATTGGGCGTAGATCAATATGTCGTTGATGAACACAATAACAAACTTGTCCAGATAATCCTTGAACACCATATTCATCAGATCCATAAATGTTGTTTGGGCACTGGTCAGTCCAAAAGACATAACTAAAAACTCATAATGTTCGTACCTCATGCGAAAGGCTGTCTATGGAAGATCAATCCATGAAAACACTATCTTGCCCTACAACTGGTGAAACAAGTCATCAATCCTAGGTAGCAAATACTTTTTCATCATATTCAACTTGTTCAATCCCTGATAGTCGATATACATCCTCAATGACCCATCCTTCTTCTTCACAAATAACACCGGTGCACCCCATGCTGATAAAGTAGGTCTGATGAACCTCAAGTCAAGTAACTCTTGTAATTGTACCTTCAATTCCTTCAATTCTATTGGTGCCATTATATATGGTGCTTTAGATATCTGTTCCCCCTGATGAAAATTCAATAATGAACTCAATCTCCTGATGTGGTGGAAATCCCAGTAACTCTTTTTGGAGCACATCCAGAAACTTGCAAACCAATCTAGTCTCCTCTATTCCAACATGTACAACCTTTGTGGTATCCACCACACTAGCTAAGAATCCCATGCAACCTCCTTGCAATAGGTCTCTTGCCTTCAACGCCAAAAACATAGGAACATGAGGCCCATTCACTGCATCCACAAATACGAACGGGTCATTTTCCTCAAGTTCAAAAGTCACCTTCCTCCTCTTACAATCTATGGTTGCCCCATACTTGGCCAACCAATCCATACCCAGTATCACGTCAATGTCCTCCATTCCTAGCTCAATAAGGTCCCCACACAACTCCCTACCATCTACCTCTGTTGGTAAGGATCTAATCCATCTCTTAGAGATACCGATTCCCCAGTAGGAAACAAACTCCCAAACCACATAGTATACACATTACAAGGCCTACTAAGTCTATTTATGACCCTACTAGATAAAAATGAATGTGTAGCACCATAATCAATCAATACAATAAAAGAAGAGCCAACGCTAGAAATCTGACCTGTCACCACCGAGGGACTAGCCTCGGCCTTTGTCTGCGTCAATGAGAATACTCGGGAAGAAACCAAGTTGTAACCTTTCTTTGGTTCCTTTTTCTTTGACTACATGCAATATTTCTTAAGATGACACACCACGTCGCGTAGAAAACATGGCTTGGCACGACATTCTCCCAAGTGGCGTCTCCTGCACCAAGCGCACTTAAGGTAATTCTTCCAATTCTCATCCCCGCCCTGACGGCTACCTTGAGTGCCCCGGAACCTCCTCTCTGGTCCAAGGGTGCCAAATGTATCATCAAACTTCCTCTTCTAATCATTGGGCCCTTTTCCGCTACTAGATCCAGTAAATGGAGGTACCACCCTCCGAGCATTGCGCTTGGCAACGCCCTCTCTCTCTAGATCTTATCCTCCACGCCCTCAGCAGTAAAGGCCTTCTCTACTACATGGGCATATGTGATTACTCCAGGAAGAGTGGTAATCCTAACATCTTAGAACATCATAATTTTTAGCCTCCAAACAAACCTTTCCTTTTTAGTCACATCGGTTGGCACCAAGTCAGAGGCAAACTTGGCCAACTTATCAAACTTTAGAGTGTACTTTGTCACTGACATGTTTCCCTGAACCAAATATAAAAATTCATCCATCTTCTTAGTTCATACTGCATCATTATAGTATTTCTCGTTAAACAGTTCCCGGAACTCTTCCAAACCCATAGCAGCAACGTTCTAGGTTCGGGACACAACCTCCCACCAAATCTGGGCATCATCCCGTAACATATAAGTGACATAGGCCACCCTATCATTGCTCGCAACCCTCATGAACTCAAGTGTGGAACTAATCATGCCTATCCATTACTCAGCTCTGAGTGGAACTGAGCCTCCCTCAAAAGTTGGAGGGTGTCGCTTCCAAAATCGCTCATACATAGGTTCCCATCTGGTTTCAACCTCTGGGTGTCCCATAATAGGTACCACTACCGGTGGCACATGCGGAGCAGCGTTCCCTGGTGGAACATGTTGTCTTAACCATCTAATCGCATGCTCCTGTCTTTGAAGTCTTGCTTGCATATCCGCAAACATCTTTTGCCCTAATGTTACAAATAGTTGACCTAAGCGACAAAACTGGACTTATACCCTAAGTCCCTCAAAAGTATCTCAGTCATGGCGGCAGAGTAGGCCGAACGTGTACACGCCGCTCCAAAGTTCTCCAACTTATGGTTGGTCAATCTTTCCCTTACTCTTACCAGCACCATAGAGCACCCGTGAGCCAAGGCCCAGTAAGAAATCTGTCATTGCATAACAAGTGTTCAATTAAACATAAATATTAAATGATATTTCACAAACTATAAACAAACTCATGTCAACATTTAAACAATTTATACGACATGTGCCAAGTGAGTGTGTACCGCACCCCCATAGTGACCCTGCCATAACAGTCTACATTCCACATGATTATTGTCGAATATGGTCCATGCCGACCAATCACAAACAATTATAAGGAAATAGATGCCATAGATATAATTATAAAACTAGGGTACATAACCCTCAATAACATTCAAGTAAATAGTTTTAACCGTTGCATATCAACATTGGGGCCAGTGCCCTGCTCTATGTGCATGTGCCAAATTTATTACCTTGAGTCTCGTGTTGAAGATGAAATGACCTTGAGTGTGATCCTTTTCTGGGGCAGTAGTGCATTCGCGCTAGACCCTGGCGCGGTTGCGCTGGTGGCCTGGAAAGACAAATTAAACCACAAAATTTCCTGGGCTCTGGGACACTTGCGCGCTCGCGGTACGCCCTAGAGAGGTCGCGCTAGGTATTTGGAAATCTAAATCGAGCCCAGAAAGTCAAAAGTGGTTGAAGGAAAATATTGACAGTTCTAATCCGTCGTTATTGATGAATTTGAAAAACAAAAAAATAAAAAAAGTTAAGTGGGGCAAATCCCAAGTTCCCAAATTACTCTAACCGTAATCTCTAATTCTTCATTCTATCTCGCAATTCCCGTAGCCGCACTCCCCCTCACTCTCACTCAACTCTCGTTTGTCTCTCATTCTCATCAGTCCTAATCTCTTGCATGTGGATGGACAGAGATGCTGCTGGGGCAAGCCAGTGACTGACAAGGGGGTTGACGGTGCAGGCTCAAAGGCTCTAACGCATGTAATCGTTTCTCTCTCTCTCTCTCTCTCTCTCTCTCTCTCTCTCTCTTTGTGTCATCTAGGTGGCGGTGTTGGCATGAGATGATGGGGTGGCCTTTGGCATCGACGAGTTAGAGGGACTTTGGGTGTGCAACCACTCATGGCCGAGGTTAATGCATTTGACGACGGAGCACAAGTAAGTCTCTCAACATTTTTCCCTCACACACTCTCTGTCTGTCTCTCTAACATGTTTCTATTGTGTATAGGTGATGGTTGTTCATAATGGGGCTGTGGGGTTTGTGGGTTTAACCATGCCAGAGAGTTGGTCAATTGGTTCTCTTGTCCAGGTGATTAGAAAGGCACAAGAGCCTAGAACTCTACAAGTATGCTCAAGCATCTCAAAATTAACCACATGGTTAGGTATAACTGTGAGCACAATCTCACATTTGAGATTATGATATAACATTCACAGAAAAGGATGTTCAGCGAGTGCCCTTGTCACATAATGATCCTTTGATCATTATAGTCCAGCATACCATTATGAAGGTACATAGGGTGTTAGTTTATAATGAGAGCTCAATTGATATCCTTTACCGAGTAACCCTGGAAAAAAAAAGGTTCTCACCTCTTGAATTAAAAAATCTAATAATTTTGTGAAAAAATAAACTTAATGATTATTCTTTATAAAACACAATAATTTGATTGAAAACTTTTTTCTCAAAAGGGATTGAATTACCAAACAACAAGTAACATGTAAGTAAAAGAATGTAATAATAAACAAAAAGACAAAAATATATTTAGTAACTTAAGTTTTTACTTAAAAAATTAAAAAAAATATGTTTAATGAGCATTATTTATTATTTTCAAAATAAATATAAGAAAATTATGATCAAAATCAAATTAACAAAGATAATTTAGCTAGACATTATTGAGTTCAAATAGTTACCAAAAGGGGGGCAACATTCCATAATAATACGATGGAGCCAAATTTATAATACTTAAAAGCACACCCTTTCCAATATATTCTATATAGCTCATGAGCATTAGTTGTATTGTACTTCCTAGCAACCCATATAAAACTAACAACATTAAAGACATTTGCTCGGTCCTTGATATGTAATTTCCCAATTAGATAATTGTACCAACATCACCTTCTTCGTCACCCTCATCTTCATCAAGTTCATTAGTTGATATAGTTAATATAGCTTCAGCTGATTAAGGAACCATAGAGGGTTGAGACGTAGATATGAGAAACATGTTAAGGGGATAATGAAAAGGTTGGAAAGACCAAGATCATCTCCCATTAGAACAAGGCCAATGATTAATGTACTCATTTGTAGTCTTGTGGTTGTTGGATTCTCTTTGTTAGAAGGATGGTCTACATCAAACATCATCAAAACTTACATTATTTTTTCTAGTCTTGTCTATTGTTTGGTTAGATGAGTCTACGGTTGTTTTCAGTAATTTTATGGTTGTTCAACTATTGTAAAAATCTATAAATAGTTATACTCATTTTATTTAATAGAACATATTTCAGTTGTAAAGAATAGGGACTATTTTAAAGAGATAAAGAAAGAGAGAGAAACGCTTCGATTTTGGAGAGAGATTTCTTTGTACATGGTCAAGTGTATTTGGGGTTTTACCTGGATTTTGGGCATTGTAATCTAACAAATGTAGAGTGTTTCAAGTGGTGACAAGCTATAATCTCCAATATTGTTTCATAGTGCAGAGAAGAACATCCCAATGGGTGTTCAAAGAGGATGTAAGCTCAAGTTTATTTGGGTCGAAACTCTATAACTCTTGGTGTTGATTTTTTTCTTGTATTTGTGCAAGTTATGTCTACTAGTTTGTTGCATTTGTGTGTATAGATGAGTTGGTGTGAGGAAGGTGAATTTCCTAGTAGTTGTATTAGGGCTAGGTAGTTGGCAAAGATCGGCTGCAAGGTTGAAGGTAACTGTAACATCCTACTAATCCAGAACCGTTACACCATGTGTTTAAAACTATGCTTAACTCAGTAAGTGAGTCATTTGGACTCAAAAGTGTAATTCAAATTAAATGATGGTTTAGGTACTAAAAAGTTTAGTAAATAAACTTGAACATTTCATTAAAAAGGTTTGACTAAATACAAGAAATCCCAAAAGTTTTGAATAAAAAATACAGATTTATCATAATTAAAGAATTAGCCGACCTAAGCGGCATAATCAAATCAATAATCCATGTTCCTCAAAATTATCTCGTCCGTGGCGACCGAGCAGGATGAGTATGTACCCGCCACCATGGTGCATATTGTACCCTTGTAATGGCCTCGCCACTATGGCGTACATTATGCATGTAATGCCGATAATGGACTCACGACCGAGTGATCACGATCACAATCAATCAGTACAAGCAGTTGTAACAAAAGAGGTTTATACAAACCATACATTTAACTTTAAATAGATTCATGACATGGTTATCCCCGTGTCCTGTAACTAGGACTTATGCCCTACACTTGGTGCAAGTGCAAGTTCTTTTACCTCAAGTCCTAAGTGATAATGTGAGGCGACCTTGCGCACAATCCTTTCCTCCTGAGCCTAGCAGAAATCCCTAGTCACAACACATTAAGCACCATTCATCAAGAACTGAATTGACAGAGGGATTTAAGACCAAGCCCTAGCCCTTGGGACCTCGAATTCCACTAAATGAGGTAGTAGAATCGTTCCCGAGGCCTTTGATTCAATTTCCCAAGACACAAACTTAGCAAATTCTCAAATTCCATTTAGCACTGCAACACCTCCTAGCTATGTCATGGCCAAACAATAGGCCAAGAAGCCATCCTATAAAAATGTTCATTTTGAGCCGACGCACCCACAAATGGTCGCAGTGCCCCAACTGGCTAAGAGTATCTCTTACCCTTTTGAGCCCCGACGCTCCCTATAAATAGTCGTGGTGGTCTGAGGGAAACCCACCCTAGAAGAAACCCAAGCGGGCCAAGGCGCTCAACCTAAGTGTCGCGGTGCTCCCACAAAGAAACTCAAAATTTTTTTTTTTCAGAAATTGCAAACCAAGCCAAAACCGACCCTAAGCTCAAATTTAACCCAGTCAACTTAGAATTCCACCTTAGAATATTGACACTAAACACAAGAAACATAAAAACATTCTTAAACATTTCTAAATCCCACCAAAATCAAAAACAAAAGTTTTGCTAAAAATAAAAGTTTTTCAAAGAGCTTTAGGTTATGAATTTACCTTCAAGAAAACTGAATTCCCAGTGAGATTCCTAGCTTTGGCAGATCCCAAATCCTCTCCTTGGTGGCCACTAGCTCATCAAGTCCCCAAACTTTTCAAATTTGGTAAGTCTTAGCTTTGACAACTTCTTAACTTCAAGACCATTCTAAATATCTTACAAAATGTGAGAAAGAGATAAAGTCATCAAACCATTCCCTTATTCTCTAACTCAATGGTCAAATGACCTTTATACCCCAAGCCCATAACCTTTACCTTAAAGCCTCACAAGGGAAAAATATCATTTAGAACCAATTCCTGGTAAACCTCAAATTACACTTAGAATTCCCAATTAAACCACTAATCCTCCAAAGACAAATATCTTTCTCAAATTATATCTCACATTCAAATGATTGCTGGTAATTCACCAAATTACCAAAATACCCCAAGGCTTACCCCGAGTTGGGTATTTATCCCCGTTGCTCAAAAAGACCGACTCATGTCGAATATATTAAATATATCCACATAATAATGTGGTCTCCAACACATAAAATATACAACTACAAATACATCCTCAATGGGTCAAAATTACGAAAAATGCCCATTTTTAAAAAAAGTGGGCATTTAAGCACATTCAATACACATAAACATGCATAAACAATTATATCATAATATAACTCATATGATCCATATAATCACACATTTATTCAATTAATTAACACATTATTACTCCATGTGCCCGTCCTGCACACTAATCAAGGAACTAAGCCTCATTAGCAATTTTGAGACATTTCAACTATCCCCTCCTAATATAAATTTCGTCCTCAAAATTTACCTGAACAACTCGGGATACTGATCCCGCATGTCTGACTCTAACTCCCAAGTTGCTTCCTCGACCTTATTTTTCCTCTGCAGTACTTAAACTAGATGAATAGTCTTATTTCTCAAGACTTTGTCTTTTCTATCCAGGATTTGTACTGGCCTTTCCTCATAGGATAAATCTGTTTGTAGCTCTAGATCCTAATAACTCAACACATGAGTTGTATCTAACACATAATTCCAAAGCATTGAAATATGAAGCACATTATGAACCCCTGAAAATGATGGGAGTAAAGCCAACTTGTTGGCTACCTGCCCAACCCTCTCTAGGATCATAAAAGATCCCACAAACCTAGGGCTCAACTTGCCCTTCTTTCCAAATTGCTTCACCTCTCTCAAAGGTGAAACTCAAAGAAAAATGTAGTCCCCAACTTGGAACTCTATATCTCTAGCCTTAGGATCAACGTAGCTACTCTATCTTCTCTGCGAGGCGAGCATCGAAGCTCTAATCTACTCAATAGCCTCATTGGTCCTCTGAACTGCTTCAGGGCCCAGATATTTCCTCTCACTCAATTCATCCCAATGAATGAGTAATATACACTTCCTTTAGGACCCTTGAATCATTGATTGATAGCTATTGTTGTAGGATAAATCAATTGAAGGTAAGTACTTACTTCAGGACCCTTCAAAGTCCAATACACATGCCTGAAGCATGTCTTCCAATATCTGAATCGTCCTCTCAGATTATCCATCTATCTAAGGATGATAGGCGGCACTGAACTTCAACTGTGTACCCATAGCCTTCTACAAATTTTCCCAAAAATTTGACGTACAAGAGGGTCCCGATCAGACCCAATAGACTTCTGAGCCCCATTTAGACGTACAATATCTTTCACATACAACTAACCGTACTAATCCACTGTAAAATTAATCCTCACGGGTAAAAAGTGAGCTAACTTGATATACCAATTCACAATTACCCACACTGAATCATGTAAACCCACTGTCCTGGGCAGTCTAACCACAAAGTCCATGGTGATGTCCTTCGATTTCCACTTAGCAATACCCAAAGGCTGTAATAACCTTGCTGGTCTCTGGTGTTTAGCTTTCACTTGCTGACATGTCATCCACTTAGCCACGTACTCAGTCACATTTTTCTTCATCCTAAGCCACCAATATAAAGATTTCAAATCCTGATACATCTTCGTTATGCCTGGATGCAGCGAATAAGGAGTAGTATAAGATTCATCAAGAATCACACGTCTGATATCGGCATCCATCAGAACACACATCTGATCCTTATTCTCAGTAGACCCATCTCTGAAATAGTATAGTCCTTAGCCACTCTAGCTAGGACATCCCCTTTATGCTCATCAATTGGGGATCTCTCAACTTACCCTCCTTTATCCTCTCTAAAAGAGTAGACTGTAAGGTGATATTAGCTAGCTAGCCCACCACAAACTCTATTCCTGCTCTAGTCATATCCTCTGCCAAATCTCTAGATATTTTCTTTGAACTAAACAATTGTTCGGACCCTTCCGACTCAAAGCATCTACCACCGCATTGGCTTTTCCTAGATGATACAAGATTTCACAATCATAATCCTTTACTCACTCTAGTAAACTTCTCTGTCTCATATTAAGATCATTCTAAGTAAAGTACTTCAAACTCACGTGATCAGTGTATATCTCACACTTCTTTCCACATAAATAGTGTTGCCACACCTTTAATTCAAATACCACTGTTGCTAACTCCAAATCATGAGTAGGGTATCGTTGTTCATATTCTTTCAACTGTCGTGTAGCATAGGCAATCACCTTCCCAGCCTGCATAAGAACACATCATAACCCTTGTCTAGACGCATTGTAGTAGACCACAAACTTCTCTTGATCTGTTGGAAGACTCAAAACTGGAGCAGTGATCAATCATCACTTCAATTTTTTAAAGTTGTTATCACATCTATCTGACAATGGTCAAATTTAAAATTCTCATGCGTTAACTCAGTCACTGGTGTAGCAATCCTTGAGAACCCTTCTACGAAGCGCGAGTAATACCCTGCCAATCCGAGAAAACTTATGATCTCTGAAGCGCTCCTTGGCCTTGGCTAATCCCTGACTGCCTCAATCTTTGTTGAATCCACCTTAATCCCATCCTTGCTAACAATGTGACCTTGAAAGGTAACTTGAGGTAAAAAAAAAACTCACACTTCTTGAACTTGGCATACAATTTGTGCTCCCTCAACCTCTGTAATACCAACCAGAGATGTTGCTCATGCTTTGCTTCTGAATGAGAATAAACCAGGATGTCGTTGATGAAGACAATTAATCATTTGTCCAAATAATCCTTAAACACTTTATTCATAAAATACATAAAAGTTTTTTGGGCATTTGTAACGTCCCAAAAATGCTAATAGGGTTTGGTGCCTTGATTAGCATGCCGGGAGGGCATAACTGGATATATGTGTGATTAATTGATTAAATGCGTGACTACATGGCATGTATGATTTATATGATAATATGAATATATTTATGTGCGTGTTTATGGGTATTAAATATGCATGTAGGCCCGTTCTTGTTTATAAGGGCATATTTGTAATTTTAGCCCGTTGAGGGCATAAATGCGATTATATGTGTTAAATTGTTGGGAGCATATTATTATGTGGATATATTTGCAGTATACGGCTCGAGGTGATTCCAGTGAGCGGATTAGCGGGATAGTCACAACAGTGTTTAATGCCCAGCTCGGGGTGCGCCTAGGGGTATTTTGGGAAGTGCAACGTATATTTGGGATTTATCGAGTAACAAGTAAGTATTTGGTAGTTGGTTGGGCATGTTGGGATTAATCGGGAATTTGTAGTATGACTCGAGGAATTAGTGGGAATTGCGGCTAATGACCATTTTGCCCTTAGGGGCTGAGTTAGTGTAAGGGGTAGTTTGGTCTTTATGGCTAAGGATATGATAAGAAAGGCATCAGGAAATAAGTAGAACTCACTAGAAACTTTCTCCGCACTCTCTCTCTTACTCTCACATTCTCCCTCTCCCTCTCTTGTACCTTGGAAGTTTTGAAGTTTTTGAAGGAAAAACCTGAGAATTGAGCTGGGAAATCTAGGGAAATTAAGCTAGGAACAATCAAGGGGACAACTGAGGATCAAAGTCATCACTAAGGTAAGATTACAGACTTTAATGTAACGACCCAAATTTTCTAATAGGGCTTAGGGCCTTGATTAGTGTGCCTGGAGGGCAATAAGTGAATTATGGATATAATATGTGAATTTATGTGAATATGTGATAGAGATGCTTGTTTAGTTGAATTAAATATGCATGTGGGCCCCATTTGGTTATTAGGGGTATGTTTGTGATTTTAGCCCGTTGAGGGCATAAATGTAATAAATGTGATATGTTTGTGATATATCTGTGTAGCGCGATCTGAGACAGTCCTAGGGAGCAGTTAGCCAGAAAGTCACAACGGGGTTGAATACCTGACTCGGGGTGAGTCGAGGGGTATTTTGGGTATTAGGTACTTTATGGGGTTATCGGGTTATGGAAATAAATATTTGGAGATATATTTGAGGTTAGAATGTCTAGGAGGTAATATTGGGGAAATTTACCATTTTGCCCTCGGGGACATTTTTGGTACCCGAGCCTTGAGGTAACCTTAAGCTTAAGTTAAATAAAACAAAAGAAATAAGAAGATTTTAGAATTTGTAGAAACCGACTTTTAGACACTTCTCTCTTCCATTATTTTTTTTCTCTAAGGCATAGCAAAGGAAAGTGGTGGTGGAAGATAATCTAACTAAGGAATTGAAGCTAGAGTTTGAGGGCTAGAAGCTTGGGGGCTTAGGAGATCAATTCAGAGACTTATTTCAGCAAGGGTAAGCTTTAAATTACAATAATTTCTCTTAATTTTGGGTTTGATGAGGTTTTTGGCTTAAGTTCTTGTTAGGTTTTGATGTTGAAATTATTTTAAAACTTCTATGATTAATGTTTGGATTGTTAGGTTGATATTTATGGATGATTGGATGGGTTTTAGAAGAGAAAATGGAGGATTTTTCTGGGTTCGAAGGGTCGGGCCGCGGCATTGTTCTTGTTGAGCCGCGGCCCTCCGAAGCATCTGGGTAGCCTGGAAGAAGGGCGGGCCGCGGCATGCCCTAGCTAGGGCCACGACGCGCCTGCCCTGTTTTGGGTGTGCTCTCGGGTTTGGGGGCGGACCGCGACATGGCCTCATAGGGTCGCGGCTCTTAGTGCCATTTTGTACTTTAAAGTGTGTTTAGGCTTGGGAACTAAAAGGTTAAGGCTCGAGATGGATTTTATCACCCGGATTGATAGAATACAAGGTCCCGGAGATTAGAGTTATGGATCGAAGCTATTTAATGGAATAAAACTTGATGGATGAATACTGTTAAAGCGTTGTGACTAGGGTTTTGGCAAGGCTCGGGTTAGGGGACTGTGCTCAGAATATCGGTGCTTGGAAAGCTCGGGACACAGGTAAGAAATCCACTGTTCCCATAGAGCTTGTATGCAGGGCAGAGCCCTATATGATTGTATTGCAGGGCGTAGCCCTTTGATTGAATTTGTTCATGTTTAGTATATGCTTTATTATGCTATGAATGCAAATGTGTGAATGCTCGGCAAGAGCCGGGAACGATGCAGGCCGGGAACGGCAAGGGGCTGGAAACGGCGTTAGGCACGTGGAGTGCAAGGCCGAGTGCGGCAAGGGGCCAGATGCAACGTTGAGCACGTGGAGTGCGAGTTGCCAGGGAAAGACCCTAAAGGATACCTGGGATATCCTCACGGTGTGGACCGCAAACCCAGGGCTTGGTAAAGCGCCTGGGACGGCATGGCCGTATGTGTTTAGCCTATGGCCTGTTTATATGCTAAGTGTATGTTATGCATATGTTTTCTGCTGTAAGGGTTTTCTTGCGGGGCTTCGGCTCACGGGTGCTCTGTGGTGCAGGTAAAGGCAAAGGGAAAATCGACCAACCATGAGTACGGAGAGCGTGAAGCAGCGCGTACATGTTTGGCTTGCTTGGCTGCCACAGCCAGTGATTTTGAGAGATGATTGTATTAAAACCTAGATTTTGTCGTCTAGTCAACTTTGTCGTACCTATATGTTGTAAATATTTCTAAACAGCATTTTGGGATCCCAAATGTCAAACACTTTATGATTTTTAGTAAATGGAATTATTTTCGAAGTTTATATCTCTGTTTATAATTTAATTACACTTTTGACCTAAAACCTCGATTAGCGAGTTGAATGCACATTTTAAACACACTTAGTAACGGCTCTAAGGAGGTAGGGTGTTACATTTAATCTATTGAATTTCTGGCTGGGTTATGAGCATGCTTAGGGATACTTGAGTTGGTGTCTGAATTTGGGATTTAAGGAAGTTTGGGCTAGTGTTTTAGGCTATATGTGTTGTTTGCAAGGTGATATTGAGAGTTCTAGACCTCGTATTCTGTTAGGTTTATGTTTAAGTGTGAACCTATAGCGTTGGTTTGAGGAAAAACGAAGAAGGAACCCAAAGATTTTTGGGTTCGCGGGGGTGCATTGCGACCTCGTTCATGGGCGTCACGGCTTGCGTGACACAAAAAACCTGAGGGGCTTGCTGTTTCATGGGTGCGCCGCGGCCCTATAGGGCGAGTCCCGGTCCGCCTACCCCTGGAGCTTGGGGCTGGGGCCTCTGACTTGAGAGTGTGTCGCGACCCTTAGGGCCAAGTCGTGGCCCTCCTAGGCAATCTTAACAAAAGTGGGTCTTTGGGCACGGGAACTTAAACCTAAGCGCTTAGGACGAATTCTACTACCCAGTTTAGTAGAATTCGAGGTTCCTGAGGCTAGTATTTTATTCCAAAGCATTTAATTGGATTATATTTTTAATATTTATCCATTGTCTCTTGTGACTAGGGTTACCGTTAAGGCTCGGGATTCAGGATCGTGCTCGGGATCGCTCCACATCCTCTGCTCAGAACTCGAGGTAAGAAAACCACACCCGAGTTGTGAATGGGACTGAGATTACCTTGTATGTGAATATATGTGAGGTTATAAATGTATTTGTGATTGGAAATATCTAAATAGGCAGCTTAGCTTGTACTGATTTCGATTGAGTGTTTCGCAACCTGTATATCTGTTATGTTTGATATGAAAGTCCGGCCTAAGGGAGTCGGGGATGATGTTAAGTGTACTGTAAATGGCTCAGCCTAAGCGAGCCAAGGTCAGCTAAATGACTAAAGGGCTCAGCCTAAGGGCGCTGACCCCTAATTAATTGTATTGGAATTGAATTATATGTTTGGATTAAATTGTTATTGTTGCCTAGCTTAATACTTGTATTTGGTTGTTGATTAAACTGGTTGATCTAGAGTTTACTATGCACACTCTATTGTTATTTATGCTTGTTGAACTTTGTTTTCTTACTTAGATTTGGCTCATGAGTGCTACGTGGTGCAGGTAAAGGAAAGGGAAAGTTGGAGTAGCCATGAGTTGGAGAGCTTTGGGGGCAGGGTGTACATTGGTAGCTGCTCGACCGCCACAACCGAGGGATTTACAGGGACTAGAGCCAAAATTTGTATTTTGCCACTTAGGCTGGCTACAGTTATATTAACTTTTGAGGGTTGTAACCACCTTGTAAACAATATTTTTGGGATCCCGTGTATCGAACTCTTATTTTAATGAAATTCAACCATTTTACAATCAAAACCTTTTAACTCTAACTAGTCAGTTGACTTTAGAAACACATTTATGTTCAAACGTCTTGATTAGTAAGTCTGGCACTATTTTAAACACAGTGTAATGGTCTTGGATATCCAGGCATTACAACTTGGTATCAGTGCAGTTTAGGTTTAAGGGTTTCTGAATACTGGCTGGGCATCTACACTCGCCGCTAAAGACAAGCCCGACTCAGGGTTCGATAACCATATATGTGATTACATATTTGAATGTTTAAATGAAATATAAATGCTTTCTCTGCAGATTTATTAGGGAGCATGAGATATGCTGATAGGGTTGGGCCCTTGACTGCTATATGAGTATGATAAGGAATGATTATTAGCATTGCTGCTGTATGTGAATTGTTGTTTGAATGCATGCTTGCATTATAACTGTGTGATGTTGGTTGAGTTTTTGCGTTGGACCGTGGGGTGATTATAAACCTATTATCATTGCCTTTCCAGCCGAGTCGTTGATCGCAGATAAACTTGGAGAGTTATGCCTCCAAGGTGATCAATACGACTAGCCGACATTGGGGTTGAGGCTAGTGATGATAAGCAAGGCCAGAACCCTCTACCAATTCCTGAGAACTTATAAAAGTTGCTTGCTGACATGCAAGCTAGACTTCAGAGTCAGAAAGAAGAGATTCGCCTTCTGAGGTAGCAGGCTCCGCCAGGGAGTGTTGCACCCTCCATATCCGCGCGACCCAGAAAACCTCTACATGTGGCTACAGTAAAAATTTTTTACCTAAGCTACAGTGGCATGCTTTCAAAAATAAACAGGGACAGAAGACTTAGAATATATGGTTAGATGGTGAGCGAGGTTGCTGCGCTGGTAGGAGCTTCGTTGGTACAGTGGCCTCCAAGGCTTTGAAGGAACTCGTACGCTTAAGCTTCGTGAACGGAGAAGATGAGAGCAATGGAAATGAGGGTTTCGTTCTTCGGAAGGTCAAAGAGAAAAGAAGGAAATTTGAGAGGTTTTGAATGGTAAGGTGGCCTGTGCGTGGGGTGACCACCCCCTTTTATACAAGGGAAGGATCACGTGTAAAAGGCTCTTGGGAGACTCTCCACTCGAAATGTGAAACGACGGCTGGACAGTAGGCTAGGCCATTTAATGCGGTTCTCGTAGAGTGTACCGTCGCCACCCACGGCGTTCCACGTATCAGACGCCTGCGAAAAGCAGGGAATACGAAGGGTTGTGGGGGAAGTCTAAAAGCCCCTACTATGGTCTCCCATATCTGACGTCATAGACCACGAGCAGGAGCTTGGGGGGCAGATGTACGCCCTGGTTTTCCCACGGGCTGTTTAGCAGGACGAGCCTCGGACTAAACATGGTTTAGCCCGAGGCTCCCACAGGCCGGAGGCTCTATTTCCAGGACGGGCCCTTGCTAGCTCGAGGGGGTCCTGTTTCCAGCTCGCACTTGTTGCCCCAGGAGCTGGGAATAACATCCGACGGCCACGGACGGATAAGCCCGGGTTATGAATTGCTCCGGTAGCGAGCTTCTCAGGAAGCTCCGACCCTATGGGAAGTCAACACGCAAGACAAACGTGCATATTCCTGCCATCACGTGTCCGATATTCCCCTGACTTCTCGGACACGCAGCAGGAACGTGCGTATTCAGACACCCACAGACGGGTTGGGTCGTGCGGCCCATTATCTCCTTCCATACTGATTAGACCACACTTGTGTGTCAGGTTTAGGAATTAATCATGAATATCACAGACTTGATATGACAAATGGTAAGGTCACGGGATGACCTCCCTACCAACTTCCAGGTGCCTTCTCCTATAAATATGGAGACCCTGGGAGTTGATAGGGGTTGGAAAAAATAGTCTTTGAAGAACTATATACTTTGTAAACCAATTACCCAGAGAATATCAATAAGATTGACTAGTGGAGTAGAAGGATTTTAACCTTTGAACCACTTAAAAACGTGTCTCGAGTCACCTAGTTCTTTCCCCAAAGATTTCCTATCTGTGACGGTTCTACTTTTAGTACTAATCTCTTTCTCTTTTTCTCTTAATTATCTGTTGCCGAAGAACCGCGTCAACAGTTTGGTGCTTTCATTGAGAGCAAGTCCGATTAGTACTACCACAAACATACAACTATGGTGACCACTCGATCCAAACATGGCAACGAGACAGAACAGCATGATGGGTAGGAGGCCCGCCATGTTGCCCTCCCTGATGCGCAAAATCCTGAAGTCCAGCAGAGGCCAGAAAAGCAGCCGGCGGGCCAAGACGACACTGGTAGTTCAGCGCCCCGACCGCCTAATCCGAATCCATGTTATTACACTGCGGTGGAGATGGAGAATGCTCAGCTGAGGAGCCAGTTAGCAGCAGCTGGTCAGCAAATCCAGGATATTCTGAGTCGACTACCCCCTCTCACAACCAACGGTAACATTGGAGAGAGGCAAGGCGAGGCTCCTAAGTCTCGCCGGAGTAATCGATCCAGGCATAGCCGTTCGGGTAGACTCCCTGCAGCCAACTCCACCCCTTCACCACACCATCAAGAGGCGAACTTCAGGGAAATGCCTCGGACCGAACAGCAGCAGTACAGTCGTTCGGTTAGGACGTCAACCCCTAGCTCTCAGCCTTCCTCGAGGATGCCCAGAAGAGATCGAGGAAGTTCCCAAAGGAGGGCCGAGGAGATCCGGAGACGTCAGCCCGTCCCCGAAGAATGTCCAGTTCCTCGTCCAGCTCGCTCAGCGCGAAACCAGCAAGCTGGCAGGGCCGTGAGGCCCCCACCTAATTTAGTCCGTCCTGACGGCACTAGGATCGCCTCTCCGGTCAGGCATCCCCCTTCTCCCATCAGATATCCGTCTCCTCAGCCCATCCGAGACATCCCGACCTACGGGAATAGCAGGAGGGGCCCGCCGTCAGCTGGACCCTCCTGGCGCGGCAGGGTGCCGGAGGAAGGATCAGGTCATGGCCGCCAAAGACGCACTCCGAGTCTGTCCAGCAGGAGTCACTGGACCGGCAGTGCACGGAGTGATCTTTCGGGAGGAGACCTGCGCCAGCGGCTAAGTTCAGCACAAAGTCACCATGCTACCCAGGGAGGCGACCTTCGAGATCGCCTCAACTCTCACAGAGAGGATCGAGTTAGGAATGGTAGCCAGGCCCGCTCAGTTGGGGTCCGATCCGAAGTACGTAACGGCGGGAATGCCCCAAATGACCTATCTCAAGATAGGAGGGACAACAACCCGCCTAATATGTACAACGGGTCCGGAGCTGTTGAACAGCCCCGGAATAACCCAGGATCTCAGGACAAAACCCTAGAGCGCTTAACTCAGATGGAGGAGCTGATGAAGAAGCTCCTATCGGAAAAGGAAAAAGACGAATATGATTCAGGGGATGAGATGGAACTCTTCGCCCCCAACATAGCAGCAACGGCATACCCTTCTGGCTTTCGTATGCCTCACTTATCAAAGTTCAACGGGGATGGAGATCCGTCTGACCACTTAGGGATGTTCAACACCCTAATGATGGCTCATAACATCGGACCAGAGCTTCGTTGCTTGATCTTTCCTTCCACCCTAACTGGACCTGCCAGGCAGTGGTTCAAGCAAAGTAAAAGGCAGTCAATCAGCTCCTGGAAGACCTTTTCGGCTGACTTCAAGAGGGCATTCCGTGCCTCTCAGGCCGCCAGGGTCCAGGCCGACTCCCTAGCTAACGTGAGACAGCAACCTGGTGAGACGCTAAAAGCCTACTTGAGCAGATTTGCAAATGTCGCTGCTCGAGCCAGAGACGCTGACGACAGCTCCAAACTCATGGCCATGAGGACCGGGATCCTGGTCGGCGGAGATCTGTGGAAGGATATTCAAAGGAGGGGGGTCAGCTCGGTTAGTGAATTCCTTAACAGAGCCCAAGAGTGGATAAACTTGGAAGAAGCTGAAGCTTCAGCCGCAGGGACCAGCCAGGTCCTCGAGAAGCCCGCTGGGACGGGAACAGAGATCGTAGTGGCGACTCCCGACGTCACGCAGAGTAACCAGACCGGTGGCGGCAAAAGAAAAGGAAATGGTGAAAACAGCCAGCACGGTCAAAAGAAGAATAAGTCCGTGGATAAATTCAAGCCCGTGTTCACAACGTATACCGAGCTCACCCAGACCAGAGAGAATATTTTCCTGGCCAACGCTACGCGAGTCCCCTGGAAAAGGCCGGAGCCTTTAAAACACCCTAAGGGAAAGAGAGACGCTTCCAAATTCTGCCGTTTTCATAACGACGTCGGGCACAATACCGACGACTGCAGGCACCTCAAAGATGAAATCGAGACTCTCATCCGAGCAGGTCCGTTGGCACAATACTCGCGGAACAGGGTCCCGACAAGTCGACCCGCTCCGGAGATCCCAGCCAGTCAACCTGGACCTCGGGTAGATCAGGACGTCCTTCCCCCCGTGGTCGAGGGAGAGATTTCCACCATCTCTGGAGGACCACACATGGCTGGCACGAGTAGAGGCGCCCAGAAGAGGTATGTGAATGAATTAAAGGCCCACAACGAAGCGGAGTTCGTCCCGGAACAACGTCAATCAAAACAACAAAGATTAGAGAAACAACCGATTATCTTCGCGGAGGAAGACGCAAGCCATGTCCAATTCCCTCATAACGATCCCTTGGTCGAGCAGTCCAGCTCGCCAACCGGAGAGTAAGGAGAGTGTTAGTGGACAATGGGAGCTCGGTGAACCTCCTATTCCGGTCCACCTTAGAAAAAATGGGTCTGACCGTCTCCGAGCTCAAGGCAACCTCGATGATGCTGTATGGTTTTTCAGGAGAAGGATCAGCAGCGATAGGGACGATTGAGCTAGTGATCACCCTCGGAAACGAGTCCCGAACAGTGTCTAAGCTACTCGAATTCGTAGTCATTGACTGCTCCGCTGCTTACAACGCCATTTTGGGCCGACCTACGCTCATTGCTTTCGAGGCTATCACTTCCGTCCGGCACCTCGCCATGAAGTTTCCTACTCCAACAGGGATCTGCACTATCAAGGGCGATTAGCTCACTGCCAGGGAATGCTACAGCATTTCCATGAAGGGAAGATCAAAACCCGGGCAGGTGGCGATGGCCGTTCGGGACGAAGAGGAATCTCGGGGACCCAAGGCGGCTCCCGAGATTGAAAAACCTCAGATTTCCGAAGGCGAAGAGCTCGCCCTAAGCGAGGACATTGACCCCCGAGTAGGCGAGGACAGGTCCGAGCTCCAAGCTATTGAAGAGCTCGAGGAGGTAAGCATCGATGAACAAAACCCGTCACGGACGGTTAAGCTCGGAAAGAACCTCTGCGATGGAAGAAAGGCGGAGCTAACTCCGTTTCTGAAGAAGAACCTGGACGTATTCGCATGGTCGCACGAGGACATGATAGGGATCAGTTCGAGCATAATCATGCACACGCTCCACCTAGACAAAAGCGTCCCTGCCAAGTCTCAAAAGCAGAGGCGTTTAGGGACAACCCGAGCCGAAGCCCTTGAAGAAGAAGTGGCCCGGCTCAAAAAATGTGGCTTTATCCGCGAAGCCAAATTTCCCGTTTGGGTTGCCAATCCCGTGTTAGTTCCAAAGCCCAATGGGAAGTGGCGGACCTGTATCGACTTTTCCGACCTGAATAAAGCCTGCCCCAAGGATTGCTTTCCATTACCAAGGATCGATCAGCTGGTGGATGCCACGGCGGGGCACGAGCTTATGTCCTTCATGGACGCATACTCAGGCTACAATCAGATCGCGATGAATCCAGCAGATCAGGAACATACCAGCTTCATGACCCCGACTAATGTCTATTGCTATAAGGTCATGCTGTTCGGTCTTAAGAATGCCGGGGCTACCTACCAAAGGCTGGTAAATAGAATGTTCGCGGACCAGATCGGGAAAAACATGGAAGTGTACGTTGATGATATGCTTGTCAAGTCTAAGATTGCCAGCAACCATGTCACCGATCTGGAAGAATGCTTTAACATACTGCGAGAATATGGCATGAGGCTCAATCCTCAGAAGTGCACTTTCGGTGTCGCATCGGGGAAATTCTTGGGTTTCATAGTCAATACCCGAGGAATCGAGGCAAACCCCGACAAGATCAAGTCACTGCTCGAGCTTCCTTCCCCCCGGTCGTGGAAAGATGTCCAAGGCCTCACAGGAAGAGTGGCTGCACTGAACCGGTTCATTTCCAAATCGACCGATAAGTGCTTACCCTTCTACAACCTGCTCCGGGGAAACAAGAAGTTCGAATGGACAGTAGAATGCGAAGGCGCATTCCTCGACCTAAAAGCGCACCTGGCTGAACCACCTGTGCTATCAAAGCCCAAGGTAGGAGAACCTCTTTTCCTCTACATGGCCGTAACTGAGGACGCAGCTAGTGCCGTTCTGGTGCGAGAAGAGGACCAGACTCAGAAACCGGTTTATTACATCAGCAAGAGACTCCTCGGAGCTGAGTCAAGGTACCCATTGATGGAAAAACTGGCGTTCTGCCTAATCACGGCCTCGCGAAAACTCAGGCCATACTTCCATTCCCACTCTGTACACATCATGACCGATCAGCCTCTAAGGCAGGTTTTGCAAAAGCCTGAAGCCTCAGGACGCTTGCTAAAGTGGGCGGTCGAACTCAGTCAGTTCGAGATTTTCTATACTCCCCGAACTACCATAAAAAGTCAATCCTTGGCCGACTTCATGGCAGAATGCGCGGGATTACATGAGATCCCATCAGAAGACTCACATCAGCTCGCCTCCTCAGGTTCATCGTGGAAGATCTTCATTGATGGCTCATCTAACGAGAACGTCTCCGGGGCCGGAATCATTCTGATATCCCCAGAGGGGCATAGATTCCACTCGGCGCTAAGGTTTGGGTTCAAGGCATCTAACAACGAGGCAGAGTACGAAGCCTTGTTAGCTGGACTTAGGATAGCTAGTGAGCTAAAGGCAAGCTCTGTCCAATGCTTCAGCGACTCCCAGCTCGTAGTGAATCAGGTTCTAGGCGAGTATCAGGCGCGGGGTCCCAAGATGGCCGCCTATTTGGAAAAGGTAAAATCCGAACTGTCTGCGTTTGGGCAAGGGTCGATCGAACAGATACCTCGGGAGCATAACGCCAACGCAGATGCTCTCGCCAAGCTCGCCACCTCGGGAGAGACAGAAACCCTGGGGTTGGTGCCAGTTGAGTTCTTGGAGAAACCTAGCATAGATGGAGATCGAGCAGATATTGAAATGATTGACATCAGGCCGACCTGGATGACTCCCCTTATTGAGTATCTCGTCGAGGGTAAGTTACCCGAAGGGCGCAACGACGCATGACGAGTCCTTTATCAAGCTCCGAGGTATACGCTAGTCGAGGGGGTGTTGTACCGACGTGGGCATTCCTTACCCCTCCTCCGGTGCATTCTTCCAAGTGAAGCGAAGGCCATCCTGCAAGAAGTTCATGACGGATTCTGCGGAGATCACACTGGGGGGCAAAGCCTGGCCTTGAAGATCCTCCGGTAGGGTTATTACTGGCCGACTCTGTCCAAAGACTCGATCTCATATGTAAAAAAGTGCGACAAGTGTCAGCGGTTCGCTGCGGTTCCCCGAGCTCCTCCGACCGAGCTAAAAATGATTTCGTCTCCCTGGCCCTTCGCCGTTTGGGGGATAGATCTAATAGGCGCCCTGCCCACCGGAAAGGGCGGGGTCCGTTACGCCGTGGTAGCCATTGACTACTTCACCAAGTGGGCCGAAGCAGAACCGTTGGCGACAATAACGTCGAAAAAGGTGCTAGACTCCGTGGTTAAAAGCATCGTATGTCGGTTTGGCCTACCTAAAAAGATCGTCTCCGACAATGGTACTCAATTTGACAGCGATCTGTTCACCGAATTTTGCGAGAGGCACGGAATTGTGAAAAGCTTCTCGTCCGTGGCCTATCCCCAGGCGAACGGCTAGGTCGAGGCTGTCAATAAAACTCTGAAGGCAAGCCTCAAGAAGAGGCAAGATGAGACAAAGGGGATCTGGCCAGAACAGCTCCCCCAAGTTCTGTGGGCCTAGAGGACCTCACATCGGACTCCCACGGGTCACACTCCTTTCTCCCTAACCTTTGGAAGTGAAGCAGTCCTCCCCGTGGAGGTGAAGGTCCTGTCATACAGGGTCCGGTCCTACGACCAAGACGGGAACCACGAGCTCCTATGCCACTCCTTAGACTTAGTGGATGAAAGGCGAGAGGATTCACAACTCCAGCTCGCCCATTATCAACAGAATCACTCGCTACTTCAACACTAAGGTCAAAAGACGTGCCTTTAGCGTCGGTGATTTGGTCTTGAGGAGAGTTTTCCTGGCCGGGAAAGATCCCAAAGATGGGGTTTTGGGACCAGGTCATCGAAGTCATCAAAGAGGGAACTTATAAGTTAGCTCGACTTGGTGGAGGGGCGGTCCCGCGGACTTGGAATGCTATCCACCTAAAGAAATACTATCAATGAGCCATTTGTAAGGCCTAGAAGGTCACATTCCATGTATAAATAAAAATCAAATGTTTCTCGTTATTTGCAAGTGTAATTTTAAAGTAACCACGAAAGACCCTTTCCCAGTTACTTGGGGGGCATATGGTACCTGGATATAACCAGGTCTCCTTAACGACTTAGGTGTTAATTTTTATCTACGGATAAGAGTTATCACAAACTAAGTCCTATCCTGGTCTTAACCAGGTCAAAAAACTTAGAAGTTAACTGAAATTTGTTGACCGTGGTTCTTCTTTAAAGAGCCCGGGATACGGATAAAAGTTGACGCGAACTAAGTTTTTCAAAATAAGTTCCTGGTCTTAACCAGGTCAAAAAACTTAGAAGTTAACTAAAATTTGTTGACCGTGGTTCTTCTTTAAAGAGCCCGGGATACGGATAAAAGTTGACGCGAACTAAGTTTTTCAAAATAAGTTCCTGGTCTTAACCAGGTCAAAAAACTTAGAAGTTAACTAAAATTTGTTGACCGTGGTTCTTCTTTAAAGAGCCCGGGATACGGATAAAAGTTGACGCGAACTAAGTTTTTCAAAATAAGTTCCTGGTCTTAACCAGGTCAAAAAACTTAGAAGTTAACTGAAATTTTTTGACCGTGGTTCTTCTTTAAAGAGCCCGGGATACGGATAAAAGTTGACGCGAACTAAGTTTTTCAAAATAAGTTCCTGGTCTTAACCAGGTCAGAAAACTTAGAAGTTAACTAAAATTTATAGATCGTGGCCCTTCTCTAAAAAGCCCGGGATATAGATAACGGTTAACCCGAACTAAGTTCATAAAAATAAAGAGATGAATTGTAACCGAATGCATAAAAATATATATATGTCAAACTGGCTGAGCAAATTGTCTCGAGGTGGAAACGCCTCACATAAAAAAGAGAATTACAATAGAAAGAGAGTTCAAAATACTTAAAAGAGAAGTATCCTAAGCCCCATTAGTTGGCCCTTTGGAGGTCGCGGTCTCATCCTGCTCCGCCGCGACAGAGGCCTCTCCAGTCTCCGATGGAGGAACCTCCTTATTTAGGCGGGCTTGGAGCTGCGGCAACAAGAATGCCCAGAGGTCCGGCGGCATGAAAGAAAAGTCCGCGTCCGGATTGTGGGACCAGCAGTGATAGAACAGGTCTTGTAAGGACTGCTCCGAGATGACCCGCTCGGCTTTCAGGGCGGCCTGGGAGGCCTGGGCCTCGGTCTTCGCCGCCTCAAGATCTGTCCGCGATGCGGCCAGGGAGTTTTTAAGCTCTTGGTTCTCGGAGCGAATCTTTTCTAGCTCGGCTTTAGAGGCCGCCAGCGCGTCTCTCGCCTCCTGAGACTCCTAGAGGGCGGTCTGGCGCTCAGCTTCCAAACCCTCGAGCTGGGCCTTGGTCCTGGCAATGCCTCTGTATGCGGCAGCAATGCCCTGCAAGAAAGGAATGATAAATTAACAAACTGGAAGGAAAAAGGCGGCGTGTGAGTGTTAAAGCCTTAAAAGAAGGGGGCACTTTACCGTTAAGGTCATGTCCACCGCAGACTCTATAACTCGGACCGGGCTCGTTGTTTCGATGGCCCAGAGCTCCTTCTCCCTGATATTGTAGAAATGGCTGACGGCGTAGCTAGTTGACTCATACACCGTACCCCGGAATGCTTCGGGCATCTTCTCCAGAGCCCGGGGGTCGACCGGGATACGCACATCCGGGGCTGCCGCGGCCAGATTCCCGACCTCTATTACCCCGTCCTGGGCGGCTAATGGAGATCGTTGGGGTGGCGGGTGCATTAGCCTTGTCCTGGCAACAAGGAGGATCGCCCCCGCGACCTGGGATGGCGGGGCTTTCTCCTTCTCCTTAGCCGGGGATTTGGTGGAGGCCCCAGCCGAGCTCTTGGACTCGCGGAGCCTCTTTAACCTCGGCCCTGCTGGGGGGTTCCCACCAAAGACAACGCCCCGCAGACTATTCCCGGGCTGAGACATCTCTTCTGCTAAGAACAAAAAACATGGTTATTACAAGGAATCAATCATGCAGAAATAGAGACAAGGTTCAAAGGCAATAAGTAAGCAAATACTAAGGGAGCCCTACCCCCCGAGCTGGAGGAGCCTAAGACGATTATCTCGCGATCTGTCGCAGGTTCTAGGTCCGGCTCTGACTCAGGATTGGACTCTCCTACGTACTGCCTAATCCCCGGAGCATAGATGCCCCTCTGGAGCGCAGGCCACGTGCGCAAGTTGGTCCCGTACTCCTCAAAAAGGACCGACCTAAAGGCTAGGGTATTATCTACTACTACGGTACCCTTAGGCCGACTCTCTTGGTTGTCCAGCACGAGCTGGTCAACGCAGTGAAGCAAGAGCGTGTCCAGGTCCGGATTCCTTGGGTGACGATGGACGAGCTGCCTAGGGTTGAACCTAACCAGCCTGGGGTCTGCAGTGGCCCTATCTACATTCTTAAACAAGTAAGGGTTACCTTGGCCGGAAGGACCCGCGGCTGCTCCGGATTGGACCCTCTCCTCGCCCATACCCTGGGCGGCCTCCAAGGTCCTCTTCCTGTTCATCAAGAGAGGAACTTCGTCACCTTCCTCCTCGCCTTCGTCGTCTGCGACCTCCTCCGCGACGATCGGTCTGTTGTCGCGAGCTGGGGGAGGCCCCCGGGGCCTTTTCAAATTCAAAGTCTGATTTGGGAAAATCAGCTTGCAGAATACCATCGTCTCGTCCGTCACGAGCACGCGGTAGTCTTTCTCACTGGGGGGCAAGTTCACCAATGTATCGTATTGACCCCCGAGGGTCACAGACTTTCCGGTCCTCGCGTAAATGGCTGCAAGGTTGGTTGAAATCAGAAGTGGAATAAGGGAGGAGCTAAAACAAGATAACCTTTAAAAGGCGAGCTAAATCAAGGATCACTTACGAGGACGATTGAAGTAGTGATGGTCGCAATTGCGGAACCCAGTTGACATGAAAAACTGGTCTTTGAAGTCGTTTGGATGGCTCGGCAGCTCGATGACTGCTGCTGTGTTAGGGAAGCGGGTTAAATAATAGAACCCGTCGCCTCGCCCCCGCTGGTCCGGGCTGGCTTTGAGGCAAAAGAAATATAGAATATCAGCAGGAGTGGGGACCTCCCACTCATGCTTTTGGAACAAATACCTCAACCCCGCCAGCAGACGATATGAGTTGGGGGGGAGCTGAAATGGGGCCAACCCCACATAGTTCAAAAAATCAGCAAAATACTGATCCAGGGGGAGGAAGGCCCCTGCCTTGAAGTGTTCACCGCTCCAGGCCGCGAACGACTTGTCGAGCGGCGTGCAGCTCCGCTCCCCATCCGCAGCAGGTCGGGCGATCACGGAGGCCATCCCTAGGGGAATGTTGTGGTTGAGGAAGATTTTGGTGATCTTTGCCTGGTCGGTTATCTTCGAGACAATTCTCTCCGCCTCGAAAAACGCGTCAGGGGCCTCCTCGGCTTGCTTCTCCACCGCCGGCCCAAAGTGAGGAATTGGCGAGCTGGGCACCACCGCCTTTCCTTTATCCTGTTGGGAAGACGAACTTCCCACGTTCTTCTGTGGCGGATTTCTCTTTGGAGCCATCTGGTCGCCTATCGAACAAAAGAAAACACTTTAGAAAAGGCGACCCAAGAAGGAGGGTGAAGCAAATATTAAGTACACGAGCTGGGGTAAGCCCAGCTCGTGGAGAATGGTGCCACGCGTTCCAAGGAACACGCGCCTATGCCCTCAACAGATCCCAGATTACTCGGAATTCGTGTGTCAGAGGACTCAGAGTAAAAAATTGCCTTGGGGAGAAAGTTTCAACAGGCAAGGCGTGGCAAAACCGCTTTTGAGGCGTATTCCCTAAGCTACCCGGTTTTTGCACCCAAAATTCCTAAGGGTCCTACCCAGAAATTGTTCCTAAGAGAGAACCATGGAACCCATATTCTAAGACGATGTCTCATGGCAAGTGTGCCCTAATCTAAGAAGGGCTGTCACCCTCCATATCCGTGCGACCCAGAAAACCTCTGCATGTGGCTACAGTAAAAATTTTTTACCTAAGCTACAGTGGCATGCTTTCAAAAATAAACAGGGACAGAAGACTTACAATATATGGTTAGATGGTGAGCGAGGTTGCTGCGCTGGTAGGAGCTTCGTTGGTACAGTGGCCTCCAAGGCTTTGAAGGAACTCGTACGCTTAAGCTTCGTGAACGGAGAAGATGAGAGCAATGGAAATGAGGGTTTCGTTCTTCGGAAGGTCAAAGAGAAAAGAAGGAAATTTGAGAGGTTTTGAATGGTAAGGTGGCCTGTGCATGGGGTGACCACCCCCTTTTATACAAGGGAAGGATCACGTGTAAAAGGCTCTTGGGAGACCCTCCACTCGAAATGTGAAACGACGGCTGGACAGTAGGCTAGGCCATTTAATGCGGTTCTCGTAGAGTGTACTGTCGCCACCCACGGCGTTCCACGTATCAGACGCCTGCGAAAAGCAGGGAATACGAAGGGTTGTGGGGGAAGTCTAAAAGCCCTTACTATGGTCTCCCATATCTGACGTCATAGACCACGAGCAGGAGCTTGGGGGGCAGATGTACGCCCTGGTTTTCCCACGGGCTGTTTAGCAGGACGAGCCTCGGACTAAACATGGTTTAGCCCGAGGCTCCCACAGGCCGGAGGCTCTATTTCTAGGACGGGCCCTTGCTAGCTCGAGGGGGTCCTGTTTCCAGCTCGCACTTGTTGCCCCAGGAGCTGGGAATAACATCCGACGGCCACGGACGGATAAGCCCGGGTTATGAACTGCTCCGGTAGCGAGCTTCTCAGGAAGCTCCGACCCTATGGGAAGTCAACACGCAAGATAAACGTGCATATTCCTGCCATCACGTGTCCGATATCCCCCTGACTTCTCGGACACACAGCAGGAACGTGCGTATTCAGACACCCACGGATGGGTTGGGCCGTGCGGCCCATTATCTCCTTCCATACTGATTAGACCACACTTGTGTGTCAGGTTTAGGAATTAATCATGAATATCACAGACTTGATATGACAAATGGTAAGGTCACGGGATGACCTCCCTACCAACTTCCAGGTGCCTTCTCCTATAAATATGGAGACCCTGGGAGTTGATAGGGGTTGGAAAAAATAGTCTTTGAAGAACTATATACTTTGTAAACCAATTACCCAGAGAATATCAATAAGATTGACTAGTGGAGTAGAAGGATTTTAACCTTCGAACCACTTAAAAGCGTGTCTCGAGTCACCTAGTTCTTTCCCCAAAGATTTCCTATCTGTGACGGTTCTACTTTTAGTACTAATCTCTTTCTCTTTTTCTCTTAATTATCTGTTGCCGAAGAACCGCGTCAACACATGTTTATGAGTAATAGATATGTGGGCCCTTTATTGTTCATAAGGGCGTGTTTGTAATTTTGGCCAGTTGAGGGCATAAATGTTATTTTATGTGATAAATGGTTGAGACCACATTATTATGTGGATATATTTGCAGTATATGGCTCGAGACGATCCTAGTGAGCGGATTAGCGAAATAGTGACAACGAGGTTTAATACCCGGCTAAGGAGAGCCTAGGGGTATTTTGGGAATTTAGAGAATATTTTGGGATTTATTGAGTAATGAATAAGTATTTGGTAATTAATTGGATGTGACGAGATTAATTGGTTAATAGTAGGAACAATTGAGGAATTAGCAGGAACTGGGGAAAATGACTGTCTTACCCTTAGAAACCATTAGAAGGTTGAATAAACATAAAGGGCAAAAAGGTCTTTTGGGTTAAGGATATACTCAGATGTGTTAGGGAATGATAAAAAACATCAGGAAATTTCTCACACTCTCCCTTTTCCTCTCACCCACATTCACTCCCTCTCTCCCTCTTGTGTTGGGGCTTTGAGTTGGCTAAAGGAAAAAGACTTGTTTAAGATGAAGGAGAACCCGGAAGGAGAAGCTGGGAATTCAGCTGTGGGAACCTAGAGGAGCAAGCCAGGATCATTAAGCCACAATTGAGGTAAGATTTCAAGCCCTTGATTGTGGAAATTCCATCTTGTTCTTCTTCTAGGAAGTTAGATCATTAGGTTGAAATTGGACTGAGGTTGGGGTGATGAATTAATGTTGAATTGGGATGGTAGCTTCATTAATATTCTTGGTGTCTTATGTTCAAAATATGTTATTGAGAGTCTTAGATTTGTTCCTGAAATTTGTATGGGTTTGGGAGTATAGTTAGAGGAATTTTTGAGGTGGTGGCTGGGTAGAATGCTGATGAAACCCAGGGAATTCTAGGATCACGGGGGCGCGCCGCGACCCAGCTCATGGGTGTCGCGACCCACGTGCCCAGAATTCCCCCGGAGGGCTGCTGAGTTAAGGGCGTGCCACAACCCTAGGGGGAAAGTCGCGGTCCGCTTCCCCCAGATGCATGAGGTCGTGCCTCTGACTCGAGGCGCCCTGCAACCCTCAGGGTCAGGTTGCGGCCCGCCTAGACCATCTTGACCTAAGTTAGCTTCTATGCTTGGGGAGGCACTGGAATTCGAACCTGGGCACTTGGGACGAATTCTGCTACCCGGTTTAGTAGAATTCGAGGTTTTGGAGGCTAGTTTTTGTTTCCTAAATATTTATTTGGATTAGGAATTAATGGTTACGCACTGACACTGTGACTAGGTTTATCGCTAACGCTTAGAACTCAGGGTCTTGCTAGGGACAATTCTTTATTCTTTGCTCGAGATTCGAGGTAAGAAAACTACACCCTCATGATTGTGAATAGGACTGAGACTCCCAATAATTGAATACGTGTACTGTGTGATTGTACGATTGTTATGTTATATGAGAATGAACGGCCTAAGGGTGTCGGGGTTGTGATAAGCATACTGAACGTAGCTGAGCCTAAGCGAGTCGGGGTCAACTAGATAAACAGAGGGCTCCACCTAAGCATGCCAACCTTGAACATGTGTTTAATTGGCTAAGATATGAACTTGAAATTATATGTTTACCGTTGATTAGTTTAATGCTTATACTCTGTTATATAATTGAACTGATTGAGTTAAGATTGATTTAATACTATTGCTGCTATATGTGCTTGTTGTTTATGGTTTTCTTGCTTAGCCTTGGCTCATGGGTGCTACGTGGTGCAAGTAAAGGCAAAGGGAAACTGTACCAACCATGAGTTGGAGAGCTCTGGGGGCGGAGTGTACATAGTCAGCTTCTCGTCCGCCACAGTTAAGGGAAAGTACAGGGACAGAGCCCTAAAACTTGTATTTTGCCATTAGAGTGGCTTATGGTTGTATTAACTTTTTGAGATTGTAAATTACCACTTATGACCAAAATTAACTGTTTATGACCAAAATCTTTTAACCCTAACATATATATCAAACATCTGTTTTAATGAAAATTAACCGTTTATGACCAAAATCTTTTAACCATAACCTGATAGTTGACCTTAGGATCACACTATTGTTCAAACGACTTGATTAGCAAGTCTTACACTATTTTAAAATACACAGTGTAATGGTCTTTGTTACCTATGGCGTTACAACTTGGTATCAGAGTAGTCTAGGTTTATGGGTTCCTAAAGGCTGGCTGGGCATATACACTCGCTGCTAAAGACAAGCTCGACTCAGAGTTTGGTAATTGTATACCTGTGATTGCATGCTTAAATGAAATGTTAATCGGTATGATTAATAGGGAGCATGAGATATTGATAGGGCCTGGCCCTTGACTATTGTGAGATTATGATGAAGCATGCTTATTAGCATTGCTGCTGCATGTGAATGAATGTTTAAATGCTTCTTTGGATTTTGATTACATATTGTTGGTTGAGTTTCAATGGTGGACTATGGAAAGAATGTTAACCTGTCATCATTGCTTGACTATCGAGTCGTTGATTGCAGATAAACTTGGATAGCTATGCATCCAATGCGAACAATACGACTAGCCATCATAGGGGACGAGGCTAAAGATGATAAGCAAGGCCAGAACCCTCTGGCAGTCCTTGAGAACTGGTAGCAAATACTTGCTAATATGAAAGCCCTGTTACAAAGTCAAGAAGAATAGATTCGCCATCTGAGACACCACACTCCATCAGGGAGTGCTGCACCTATTATACTACCTGTTGTGGCACCAACTATACAGCCACCTGAGGTTGGGAACAGGTGGGAACCACTTTATGAACGGTTTAGCAGACAGCATCCTCAAACCTTTGAGGGAGGATCAGATCCACTTAAGGCTGAGCAATGGATGAGTATGATCACCTCCATCCTAGATTTCATGCGGGTGGAAGGTAATGACAGGGTGGCCTATGCCACCTATATTCTTGGAGAGGGTATTTGGTGGGAGATGGTATCACAAACTCGGGAAGTTTATACTTTGAGTTGGGATGGGTTCAGATATCTGTTCAACCAGAAGTATTACAACGTTGCCATCAGGGCAGCAAAGGTGAACGAATTCATGGGATTGGTACATGGCAGCATGACAGTTACAAAGTATGCCCTGAAGTTTGATAGGCTAGCAAAGTTTGCATCAGACATAGTGCCTATAGATGCGGCTAGACAGGACAGGTTTGTCTGAGGGCTTAATGCCATGATAGCCGGGGATGTGAGGATTACATCGGTACCTGAGCAAACGACTTATGCCCAGGCTATTGAGAAGGCTTTCATCGCTGAAGAGGCAGAGCATAAGATCTAGAGGGAGAATGTTGCGAGACGGGTTGTTCGCAGGGCGGTGCCCATACACAAAGTCTGTTAGGGGCAGAGTCCCCAGTGATTTGAAGAGGAAGACCCTTGACACTTCATCCACTGCTGGTCTCGATAGGAGGGGTCGGGGTGCTCAGGGTGGTTGCCAGGGAGGCGGTGAGACATGGAGAAGTTATCCAAAGTGCACGAGATGCAGGAAGCGCCATCCGGGAAAATGTCTGGCAAAGGCTTGTTATTTGTGCTGGGTGGTGGGACACCTTAAGAAGGATTTCCCAACAGCGAAGAAAGAGGAACCAGGAAAGGTGGACAGCTTGACTCCAGCTCAAGTGTTCACCTTGACATAGGCAGAGGCCGAGGCTAGTCCCTCGGTAATGACAGGTCAGCTTTCTAGCGTTGGCTCTTCATATACTGTATTGATTGACTTTGGTGCTACACATTCGTTTGTTTCTAGTAAGGTATTTGATAGATTGTGTAGACCTATTGAGTATTATATTGTGGGGTTTGGGACTATACTGCCTACAGGGGAACTGGTAGTTTCTAGGAGATGGATTAAAGCACTGCCAATGATGGTAGATAGTAGGGAACTATGAGTAGATTTGATTGAGTTGAGTATGGATGATTTTGATATGATTGTGGAAATGGATTGGCTAGTCAGATATGGGGTTACTATAGATTGCAGGAAGAAGATGGTGACCTTTGAGCCTGAGGGTGAGGATCCCTTTGTCTTCGTGGGTGTTGTGGATGGACCTCGCATACCTATGATATCAGGATTGAGGGCTAGGGACCTATTTCAAGGATGTTGTATAGGTTTTCTAGCTAGTGTGGTGGATACCACCAAAGTTATGCCAGTGGGGCCAGGAGAGTCCAGATTGGTGCGCGAGTTCATGGATGTGTTTCCTGAGGATTTACAAGGATTGTCGCTGCACAGGGAGATTCAGTTCGTCATCGAGTTAGTTTCGGGTACAGAGCCAGTGTCGAGGCACCATATAGAATGGCTCTGGCAAAGTTAAATAAGTTGAAGATACAGTTGTAGGAGCTTCTAGACTTGGGGTTCATCAGACCTAACTTCTCGCCATGGGGTGCTCCAGTTTTTTTTTGTGAAGAAGAAGGATGGGACTCTGAGAATGTGTATAGGCAACATGTTTAAGGGTGGCCTGCCTAGGCAACCTTAACCAAAGTAGGTCTTTGGGCTCAGGTACTTAAACCTAAGCGCTTGGGATGAATTCTACTACCCGGTTTAGTAGAATTTGAGGTTTCAGAGGCTAGTATTTTATTCCAAAGCATCTAATTGGATTAGATATTTAATAGTTATCCATTGTCACTTGTGACTAGGGTTATCATTAAGGCTCGGGATTGAGGATCGTGCTCGAGACCACTCCACATCCTCCACTCAAAACTCGAGGTAAGAAAACCGCACCCGAGTAGCGAATGGGACTAAGATTACCCTGTATGTGAATATATGTGAGGTTATAAATGTATTTGTGATGGGAAATATCTTAATAGGCATGTTAGCTTGTATTGATTTAGATTGAGTGTTTCGCAATCTGTATATATCTGTTATGTTTGACATGGAAGTCCGGCCTAAGCGAGTTGGGGTCAGGTAAATGACTAAAGGGCTCGGCCTAAGGGCACTGGCCCCTAATTAATTGTATTGGAATTGAATTATATGTTTGCATTAAATTGTTATTGCTGCCTAGCTTAGTACTTGTATTCAGTTGTTGATTGAATATGTTGATCTAGCGTTTACTATGCACACTCTGTTGTTATCTATGCTTGTTGAATTTTGTTTTCTTACTGAGCCTTGGCTCACGAGTGCTACATGGTGTAGGAAAAGAAAAGGGAAAGATGTACCAGCCATGAGTTGGAGAGCTTTGGGGGCAAGGTGTACATAGGCAGCTGCTCAACCGCCACAGCCGAGGGATTTACAGGGACTAAAGCCACAATTTGTATTTTTCCACTTAGGTTGGCTGCAGTTATATTTACTTTTGAGGGTTGTAACCACCTAATTAAAACCAAAATTCTTTGTAATCTCATTTTATTATCAATAAAAGAATAGAAATCATTTTTTGACTTGGTCAATCACTTTGCTCACATGTTTTATTTTCATGGTTATTTTTTTAATATAAACTTCTATTAAATCACGAGCATATAGCTAATCTTATTTATAGTGACGTAATCACAATTGAATATAAATATGATTATATGATCAAAATAAGTTAGTCCTAAAGATTAGTCAGTGCACAGGATTTACACTGACTTGCCAATCTACGATATGATTTACTTACACGTTATGGTGTTATGTTCTTTCCAGAACATTAGCAAAGTATATAAGATCGGATGTATTTGTTACGTCAGACTGGACCGATATTGACAGTTGATAAGATAAGTAAACATATCGTTATTATCTATTCTAGTCATATCATATAGTTGACCATAGGTCAATTCAATCTCAATTCTAAGTGGTTAGTATTCTAACTGATTGTATTATTTGAGTTCTTTGACTTGTTCATTACCAGCTTACCCTACAGACTAGCCCATACATACATATTGGGAGCTCAGTAGCATAATTGAGTAGGAGTGTTAATCATAGATATGAACATCTATAGCTTCTGATGAAGAAGTGAAACGATGGTTTCCTTTAAGTTTGGTTCAAGGCGTTAAATGATAGAGATCTCATTTCAGTAATTAAATTAGTTTATTGAAATATCATTTACAAGGAACTGAGTGTTTTAAGGATAAAACACAATGATGGGTAAAACAATATTTTAGTCCTATCTCATTGTAGGCCATCTATAGAGGATTGAGTGACAATTATGATTGTAACAATGGATAATTAATAGCATATATATATTTGTTATAGAGCGTTCTATGAATTCAAGAATGCAATTCCGAGTTTATAGTGGAGTCACGAGAAATTAATAAGTTAGTAAATTTATTTGTTAAATTTATGATAACTTATTGGAGCTTGATTTCATAGACCCATGGTCCCCATTGTACCTTGGATAAAATCATATAGATAGTCTCAATTAATTGATTTAATTATCAATTAGAATTATCAAAGTTGACCAGGTCAATTTTGGATAGTTTCATAGAGTTATGTAATGTTGAGAAGAAAAGATAAATTAGGGTAGATTTATTAATTAAGATAAATTGATATCTAAATTAATAAATAAGTTTAAATCAAGGTTCAAATTATAAATAATTAATTTGATAAAGGATTTAAATAATTATTTAATTAATTAAATCAATAGAAAATAATACAGGCCTTGATTTTAAGTCCAATGGGCTTATAATCAAATGGGAAATTTCACGGGTCTAAAGCTCATGATAATTTCGACCTAGTGCTTCAAATTGGCTATTATTTTATTGATTTTTTAATTAAATTAAATGGCCTAATTGAGTCTATAAAAGGAGTGCTTAGAGAGAAGTCATCAGTTAAGATTTCTGAGACGACAGATAAGTTTAATCACTGGTTTTCTAATAGTTTTAGATTCTCTCTAAACACAAGTCATTTTCTAAGCATCTTTGTTATTTTCTCTTCTTCTCTCTATATCTATATCATGTGTTGAGAATTACCCACACTAGTCTAGGTGATTCTAAGGATACATTCGAAGACTGTGAAGAAAATAGAAGATCGGTTCAGTTTCTTGATAATACTCTGCAACAAAGAGGATACAAGAGTTAGAGAAACTGAAGGAAGGACTCTTTCATTCCGCTGCGTATACTGTAAGTATTATTGTCTTTGTTTCTCTTTGAATTCAATTTTAGAAACATGTTCTAGGTTATCTCATATTAATTTGTTTAATATTAGATCTACATGAAAATAAATAAAGATCATGTATAACGTTCTCCTAACAACACGTTTATGTTCAAACGACTTGATTAGCAAGTCTTGCACTATTTTAAACACACAGTGTAACAATCTTGGTTATCCAGGGTGTTACAACATTAGTCAATCTGAATAACATAACTAGGAACTCATAATGCTCATACCTCGTGTGGAAGGCTATCTTTAGAATATACTCCTCCTTGATCCTCAGCTGGTGATAACCAGATCGAAGATCAATCTTTGAGAACACTGTCCTACCCTATAGCTGATCAAATAAATCATAAATCCTCGGTAGCAAATACTTGTTCTTGATAGTCAACTTGTTCAACTCTCTGTAGTCAATGCACATTCTTAATATCCCATCCATTTTCTTAACAAACAACATCGACCCACCCCACATCGAAAAGCTGGGTCTGATAAAACCTAAATCCAGTAATTCCTTCAACTGAATATTCAATTCTGCTGGTGCCTTCCTGTAAGGTGCCCTGGATATCGGTTTTGTCCCCAGTGCCAACACTATAGCGAACTCAATCTCCAAACTCGGTGGCAAACCAGGTAAATCATTTGGAAATACATCTAAGAACTAACATACCAATCTAGTCTCTTCATGTCCAACTGGAAACAACTCAATGGTATCCACCACACTAGTTAAGAATCCCATGCAACCACCTCGCAATAAGTCTCTAGCCCTCAATGTTGATATCATAGGAATGTGGGGTCCATTCACCGTAGCAACAAATACAAATGAGTCTTCACCCTCAGGCTCAAAAGTGACCATCCTTCTCTTACAATCTATGGTTGCCCCGTACTTGGCTAACCAGCCCATACCCAATGTCATATCAAAATCCTCCATGACTAGCTCATTCAGGTCCACTAATAACTCTATATTGTCCACCTCTATTGGTAATGATCTAATCCATCTCCTAGAGACTACCAACTCCCCAGTAGGCAATAAAGTCCCAAACCCTATAACACAATTATCACATGGTCTACACAATCTGTCTATCACTCTGCTAGATACAAAAGAATGTGTAGCATCGAAATCAATCAGAGCAGTATAAGAGGAACCAACACTAGAAAGTTGAAATGTCACTACTGAGGGAGTAGCCTCAACCTCTTATTGCGTCAAGGCGAAGATTCGAGCTGGAGTCAAGCTGTTGCCCTACTTTTGTTGCTCTTTCTTCAGTTACAGGCAATTTCTCTGGAAGTGCCCCACTACCCTACAAAGGAAACATGCCTTAGCACAACATTCTCCTATATATAACCTCCTGCACCTGGCACACACTGGATAACTTCTCCAAGCCTCATTGTCGCCCTGACAGCCACCCTGAGTACCCCGACCTCTCCTATTTGGACCAGGAGTTGTAAAAGTATCTGGGATCTTCCTCTTTTGGTCACTAGGGCTTCCATCTCTACCAGGTCTAGTAAATGGAGGTACCACCCTCCTGGAATTATGTCTCACGGCGCTCTCATGCCAAATCTTATCCTCCGCATCCTCAACAGTAAGGGTCGTTTTAACTACCTGAGCATATGTAGTAACTCCAGGCACTAAGGTGATCCTAACTTCCCATGCTATCACGAGGTTTAATACCGAACAAACCTTTCTCTTCTAGTAGCATCGATTGGTACCAAGTCAGAAGGAAGCTTGGCCAACCTATCGAACTTCAAGGCATACTCAGTCGCAGTCATATTTCCTTGAACCTGTCTAGCAAATTCATGTGCCTTTCCAGTTTGAACTGCGTCGTTGTAATATTTCTCGTTGAACAAATCTCGGAACTCTTCCCAACTCAACACAGCGATGTTTCCGGTCTGAGATACAACCTCCCACCAGATGCAGTCGTCATTACGTAACATATATGTGGCACAGGACACTCTGTCATTACCCAACACCCTCATAAAATCCAGGATGTAGGTAATCATACTCATCCATTGCTCAGCCTTCAGTGGATCTAGACGTCCTTCAAAAGTTAGAGGGTGTTGTTTCCTGAACCTCTCATAAAATGGTTCCCATCTATTCTCAATTTCTGGCTGTCCGAGAACTAGTGCCACAACAAGTGGTAGAGCCAATGCAGCATTCCCTGGTGGAACCTACTCTCTCAGTAATCGAATCTCATCTTCTTTTCTATGTATTCTTGCTTGCATATCAACAAGCACTTGTTGCCAATCTTGAAGGGAAGGTGGAGGGTTCTGGCCCTAGTCATCATCTATAGCCTTATAATCTACGCAGGCTAGAAATTTTGATCACCTTTGCATAATTACCCAAGTATATCTACAATCACAACTCGATTTATCAGGCAAGGATAACAGGTTCCAATAACCGCATAATAGTCCACAACCGAAACAATCAGTAATCACTCACAATATATAATGATAATAAACATTTCACACACAGCAACAACGCTAATAAGCATGCATTTCATAACCACATAGCAGTCAAGGGACAGGCCCTATCAGTATAACTCATGCTTCCTATCCTAGCATGCATACAAGGCACATATATTCCAGTTAAACAATAAAACACATATTTAACATGTAAAGTACTGAACCGTGAGTCGAGCTTATCTTTACCAGCGAGCATACACACCCAGCCTATCTTCAGGAATCATTAGCCTTGCCAGCTTTGATACCAAGTTGTAACGTCGTACTAATCCAGGACAGTTACAACATGTGTTTAAAACTGTACTTAACTCGGTAAGCGAGTCATTTGGACTCAAAAGTGTAATTAAAATTAAATGATTGTTTAGGAACTAAAAAGTTTGGTCAATAAACTTGAACTTTTCATTAAAAAGGTTTGGCTAAATATAAGGGATCCAAAAGGTTTTAAATCAAAAGTACAGATTTATCATAATTACAAAATTAGTTAACCTAAGCGACAAAATCAAACTAATAACCCCTGTTCCTCAAAAGTATCTCTTCTGTTGCAGCTGAGCAAGCTGAGTATGTACACGCCGCTCCTACAACTCTCCAACTCATGGTTGGTCCAACTTTCCTTTGTCCTTACCTGCACCACGGGGCACTCGTGAGACAAGGCTAAGGCTCAGCAAGAAAACCCAAACAAGTAAACAGATATCCAGATAGACATTAACATGTACAACATACTTTATAATTACCAGAGGTACATAAATTTTACAATCATTTTATGACTCATGCCGAGTAGATGCATATTGCACCCTTACAATGGCCTCACCACTACGGCCTACATTATGCGTGTAATGCCGATAACGGTTTCACGACTGAGGGATCACGATCACAATCAATCAGTACAAGAAGTTGTAACAATAGAGGTTTATACAAAGCATACATTTAACTTTAAACAGATTCATGACACAGTCATCCTCGTGTCCTATAACAAGGTTCCACGCTCTACACTCGGTGCAAGTAGCATTCTCTTACCTCAAGTCCTGAGCAATAATGCGAGGTGACCCCGAGCACAATCCTTTCCTCCTAAGCCTAGCAGAAACCCCTAGTCACAACACACTAAGGAAAATTCATCAAGAACTGAATTGGCGCAGGGCTTCACGAACAAGCCCTAGCCCTTTGGACCTTGAATTCCACTAAACCTGGTAGTAGAATCGTTCCTGAACCCTTTGATTCAGTTTCCAAATACCCAAAATTAAGACATTTTAAAATCCATCTAGCACCGTGGCCCCCTAGTTTCCCCACGACCCTTGAATAGACCGTGAAGACAACCTATAAAAATGTGCATTTTGAGTTGTGATGCACCCACAAATGGCCGCGGCGCCCGAACTGGCTGAGAGTTTCTCTTCCCATTTTGAGCCACGGGGCTCCCGATATAGGGTCAAGGCACCACGGTGGTTCGAGGGAAACTCATTCTTGAAGAAACCCAAGAGGGTCGCGGCGTTATCACGAAGAAACCTAGAAATACGATTTTCAGAAATCGCAAACCAACCCAAAGTTGAACCTAAGCTCAAATTTACCCCAATCAACTCAGAATTCCACCTTAGATCATTGACACCAACCACAAGCAACACAAAAACATTCTTAAACATTTCTAAATCCTAACAAAATCCAAAAAATAGAAGTTTTGCTAAAATCTTCCAAGAAAACTCAAAGAGCTTCAGGTTTTGAATTTACGTTTTAGAAAATGGAATTCCCAGCTGGATTCCTAGCTTTGGCAGCTGACAAATCTTCTTCTGGTGACCACTACCTCCTCAAGTCCCCAAACTCTTCAATTTTGGCAAGTCTTAGCTTTGACAACTTTTTAACTTCAAGATCATTCTAAATGTCTTCCAAAACGTGAGAAAGAGAGAAATTCATCAAACCATTTTGTTATTCTCTAACTCAATGGTCAAATGACCTTTATACCCCAAGCCCATAACCTTTTCCTTAAAGTCTCACAATGGAAAAATGTCATTTAGCACTAATTCTCGCTAAACCTCAAATTACACTATTAATTCTCAATTCAACAACTAATCTTCCAAATACATATATTTCCCAAATTATATCTCACATTCCAATGATTCACGGGAATTCACCAAATTACCAAAATACCCTTAGGCTTACCCGAGTCGGGTTTATCCCCGTTGTGACTTTTCTGCTAATTTGCTCAAAATGACCAACTCATGCCAAATATCTCAAATACATCCACATGTTAATGTGGTCTCCAACACATAACATATACAACTACAAATACACCCTCAACAGGTCAAAATTACAAAAATTCTCATTTTTAACAAAAACAGACCTTTAAGAACATTTAATACACATAAACATGCATAAATTGTCATATCTTAATATAACTCATATGATCCATATACCAAACTGCTAGTAAGGCTTAGTGCCTTGATTAATGTGTCAGGAGGGAAAAATTGGATATATATGTATGAAATTAATTGATTAGATGTGTGACTATGTGACATACATGATTTATATGGTAATATGAATATAGGTGCAAGTTTATGTAAATTAAATATGCATGTGGGCCTGTTTTTGTTAAAAATGGCATATTTGTAATTTTTGACCCGTTGAGGGTATAAATGTGACTATATGCGTTGAATGAATGAGACCACATTATTATGTGGATATATTTGCAATATTCGGCTCGAGGCGATCATATGGAGCGGATTAGCGAAATAGTCACGACGAGGTCAAATGCCCGGCTCGGGGTGAGCCTAGGGGTATTTTGGTAACTTAGTGTATATTTAGGATTTATTGGGTAATGGGTAATTGTTTGGTTATTGATTGGGCACATCGGGAATATTTGGGGATTTATAGGACCACTTGAGGATTGGCAGGAAATGCAGTAAATGACGGGTTTTCCCCTAAAGGCATTAAGAGGCTAAGATAACACTAGAGGCTTTTTGGTCATTCCCTAGGCTTAGGATAGACTTGGGGGACCTAAGGAAACAACCAGAAACAAAAAAGCAAAGACTCAGTTGCCCTATCTCTCTCTCCATCACTCTTGTTTTCCCCTCTCTCTCTAGAGCCTTGGGAGATATTTAGAGTCTTGGTGAATTCAAGGGGAGGGGTTGAGTTTTCTCTGAAGAATTGAAACTAGGGTCACTTGAGGTTCAGTTCAGGGACGGAATCACTATCAAGGTAAGGTTTAAAACCAGTTTATTAGATGAATTTTTGTTATCAAGTTAACCTTTTCTTAAGTTTTTATCCTAATTATGAATCTTAAGATTTAAGGTAGTTTTGAGCTAGTTTATCGCTCATAAATGTTGTATATCTTGTAGTGAACTTTTTTGGGGTTTGATTTTGGGGAAAATGATGTTTTTGGTAAGGAAATTATGAAGATTTTTGGATTGAAAACGTTGAGGCTTTCTCAGTTTTGGGCTCGAGTCGCAGCCTTGTTCTTTAAGCATCGCGGTCCATGTGCATGAGAAGGCCCTGGGGGTCCTTGAAGTTGCCTAGGCGTCATGACGTAGGTTAGGGCATGTCGTAGCCTGTGTTTTCCAGGAGCGAGCCCCTTTGCTCTCTGACTTGTACCGCGTTGTGACCCTTAAGGCCTTGGTCGCGGCTCTAATTGAGAGAAACAACCAAACCAGGTTTTTAGGCTCAGGAACTCAAACCTAAGTGCTCTTGAAGGATTCTACTACCAGGTTTAGTAGAATTTGAGGTCCCAGAGGCTAGTATGTTATTCTAAAGTTTTTAATTGGCTTAAGTTTTAATGGTTATCCATTATCGCTTTGTGACTAGGGTTACCGTTAAGGCTCAGGATTTAGGATCGTGCTTTGGGACGTCTTTACACCCTCAACTCAGGACTCAAGGTAAGAAAACTTCCCCCAGGTTGTAATTGGGGCTTGGTCCTCTGTTAATGAGCATGGATAAATATATATGTGTGATTGTGGTTATATTTATATTTGACAATATCTGATGGGCACAATGGTTTATGCTGTAAGCGATTGCGTGTTCTGCCATCTATCTGTTTGTTTATGTTTGATTTGAACGTCCGGCCTAAGGGAGGCGGGGCTGATGTTAAGTGTGTGGAATGTAACCTAGCCTAAGCAAGTCGGAGTCAGCTATACAACCAGAGGACTCGGCCTAAGGGTGCCGGGCCTGAACGTCTCTGAATAAATAGAAGTGCCTTTTTGCACTTAACTAACTGTATTGACTGCTGAGATTTAATTACATGTTGGAATAAATTGTTTATCATTGCCTAGCTTATTGCTTATTTTTTGTTGTCATTGAATTGATCAATCTAAGTTTACCGTATATATATATATATATTGTTTTTCATTTGTGATTGTGAATTAAGTTTTCTTGCTGAGCCTTGGCTCACGGGTGCTATATGGTGCAACTAAGGGAAAGGAAAAGCTGGACCAGCCATGAATTGGAGAGCTTTAGGGGCGGTGTGTACATGAGTTGCTACTCGACTGCCACGACCAAGGGATTGATAGGGACTAGAGCCAAATCTTATTTTGCCACTTAGGCTGGCTTCAATTGTAATTATTTTGAGGGTTGTAATTGCCTTGTAAACACTTTTTTTGGATCCCGTGTACAAACTCTTACTTTGTAATGAAAAATAATTATTATATGATCAAAATATTTTAACCCTAATCCATTAATTGACCTTAGTAACACGTTTATGTCCAAACAACTTGATTAGCAAGTCTAGCACTATTTAAAATACACAGTGTAATGGTCTTGGCTATCCAGGGCATTACAACTTGGTATGAGACCGGTCTAGGTTTAAGGGTTCTTAAAGACTGGCTGGGCATGTACACTCACTGGTAAAGACAAGATCGACTCAGGCTTTGGTAAATGTATACGTGATTATATGTTTAATTGTTTAAATGAAATAGAAATGCCTTATCTGCTTGTTTACTAGGAAGCATGAGATGTGCTGATAGGGCCTCGCGCTTGATTGCTATGTGTATATGATGAGGCATGCTTATTAGCATTGCTACTGTATGTGATAATTGTTAAAATGCATGTTTGCATTGTAATTGTATATTGTTGCTCGATTATCGGTGTAACGACCCAAAATCGCTAATAAGGCTTAAGGGCCTTGATTAGAGTGCCAGGAGGGCAGGTTGGGATTTATGTGTGATTTTATGAGTTTAATGCATGGTTATGATTTAAAGCATGTTATTTGACTAACCGTTTATCTGAGATGCATGACTATGTGTATTAGTATGCATGTAGGCCCTGATTGTGTTTGAAGGGCATAATTGTAATTTTAGCCCGCTGAGGGCATATATGTGATAATTGTATTCTGTGAATTGTACCACGTGAGTGTGGTTTTATTATTGTGATGCACGTGCCGAGACGGTCCTAGAGAGCTAGTTAACTCAAGAGACACAACGGGATTTCTATACCCGGCTCGGGAGGAGCCTAGGGGTACCTTGGGAATTCTATGGTTAAGTTGAGATTTAGCGGGTAATGGTTATTGGTGATTGAGTAACCTGGGTAACCATTAGTTACTGCTGAGAGTAACAAGTTTAGGTGAAAGAAATGGTAGAATTGCAATATAGGAGAAATGACTAGTGTGCCCTTGAGGTTTAGTTAGCAAAGGGTTTTGATGAAGGGGTAAAATGGTCATTTGGCAAGGGGTTTAGAAAAATTTGAGCTGTGTTATAGGGGTACACGGTTTGGGCTTGGCATATATGTTGGGTTTTGGTAAAATTAGAAGAGAAGAAAAGAAAAGCTAGAAGAAGAAGAAGAAGAAGAAGAAGAAGAAGAAGAAGAAGAAGAAGAAGAAGAAGAAGAAGAGGAGAAGGAGCTGAAATTTGGAGACTTGGAGATGGATCTAGGAAGTAAGAGTGAATTCTCCACTTGAGGTAAGAAGTTTTATGCAAATTTAGGGCTTGTTTCTGTTTTGATTTGAGAAATCTAAAGCTTGAGTTGAGTTTCTAAGCTTTGTATGAGTTGCTGAATTTAGGAATCTAAGGGGTGGATTTTGAGAGTGATTGTGTTCTTGAGCTGGGTTGTGATGTTTATGGGTTGATTGAATGGTCTACTTGGAGTTTTGATATGGTTTTTGGGCTTAGGTTTGAGTTTGGGATGATTTGGGATTGTTTTAGTTCGGGAAAAACGCAAGAGAAAACCTAGAAATTCTGGGTTCGCATATGAGCGCCGCGGCCATGTTCTTGGGCGCCGCGGCGCGAGGTTGCATCAGGAGAGGGGCAAGTCGCTGGGCGCCGCGGCCCTTGAGGGGAGTTCCGCGGCCCTAGGCCATTTTGGCAGGCAAAAATTCTGGTTTTTAGGGCTTTTGCCCGGGGACTCGGGGGATGGTTCCGATGTATCGTTTTAGGGAAATAGAGGTTCCGAGAGTGCGGGATTGGTCCCGGGAAGTGGTTTCGGGTTGGTTAGTATTAAAAGTGTTATATGTGTGTTGTGACTAGGATTTCGAGGAGGCTCGTGCTTGAGGACCGTGCTTGTGGCCTTGGTGCATCGGAAAGCTCGGGAAGCAGGTAAGAAAACTATATCACCCGTAGGATGGGGCGTGGGCCCATAGTGTGATTGCGGGGCACGACCCTATATTGCATGATGAGATGATTGCCGGGCATGGCCCTATATTGCATTACGTGTTAGGGTGTAGACTTGATGAATTAATATTTATTGGAATGTTGTTATGTTATGCTATATGTGTGATTATAGTAAATTGAACGGCAAGGGCCGAGAACGGCGTAGGCCGGGTACGGCAGCGGGGCCGAAAGTAACACCTAGCACATGGGATGCTATAGTCAGGGTGGGACCCAAGGGATACATGAGTTATCCTCGCGGTGAGAACCGATACCCCAGGGCTTTGGTAAGGTTTCTGGGGCGGCATGTCCGTGTTTGCTTAGTCTAATGATTGACTTGTTTATTTGTGGATTATCTGTTATGATAAACTGTATACATTGCATATGTTATGTTCTGCATGAGTTTTCTTGCTGGGCTTCGGCTCACGGGTGCTCTGTGTTGCAGGTAAGGGCAATGACTGAGTCAACCAACCATGAGTACGGAGAGCGTGAAGCGACGTGTCCATGTTTGGCCTGCCCGACTGCTTTGGTTGGGGGTTTATTCGAAAATGGCTGTAATAATCTATGATTTTTATAACTGATCAATTGTAAACTTATTTTAAGATGTAAATAGTTTTCAAACCTTATTTTGGGATCCCAAATGTTTAATACTAGAAGTTTTATTGAAACGACGCATTTTTCTAAGATTACAGCCTTAACTTTTAATTAGGCACACTTTTGTTTAAAAACCTCGGTTAGCGAGTTCATTGCGCACTGTTTTGTCTTAAAACTCACTTAGTAACGGCTCTAAGGAAGTAGGGCGTTACAATCGGCATTAGACCGTGGGGTGATTTCAAAAACTTGTTATCATTGCCCAATCAGCCGAGTTGTTGATTGTGGATAAACTTGGAGAGTTATGCCTCCAAGGTGATCTGTTCGACTAGCTGACGCTGAGATCGAGGCTAGAGATATAATCAGGGCCAGAACACTTGCCAATCCCTAAGAACTGGTAGCAAATGCTTGCTCATATGCAAGCTAGACTTCAGAGTCAAAAGGAAGTGATTCGTGTTCTGAGACAGTATATTCAACCAGGGAACACTGTACCAAACTTGCCATATGTTGTGGCACCAGTAATATAGCAGCCCGAGATTGGGAATAGGTGGGAGCCCCTGTATGAAAGGTTTAGGAAGCAACATCCTCCAATCTGCGAGGAGGACCAGATCCACTTAAGGCTGAACAATGGACTAGTTTAATCACCTCCATCCTGGACTTCATGAGGGTGGTAGGTAATGATAGGGTGGCCTACACCAGTTACATGTTTTGAGATGATCCCCGCATTTGGTTGGAGGTGGTATCCCAAATTTGAGACGTTTCAACCATGAGTTGGGATGAGTTAAGAGATCTGTTCAACCAGAAATACTACAACATTGTCGTTAGGGTGGCAAAGGTGAATGAGTTCACCGGTTTTGTACAGGGCAGCATGACAGTTACTGAGTATGCCCTGAAATTTGATAGACTAGTGAAGTTTGCACCTGATCTAGTGCCTACAGATGCAACCAAGCAAGACAGGTTTGCCCGAGAGTTGAATGCTATGATAGCCCGAGATGTGCGGATGACATCAGTACCTGGGGAGACTACTTATGCCCAGGTGGTTGAGAAAGCCCTCACAACTGAGGACGCAGAGAACAAAATATGAAGGGAGAGCACTACAAGACAGTATGTTCGGAGGGTAGTGCCTCCACTTATAGGGTCTTGTAGGGGTAAAGGCCCCAGTGATCAGAAGAGGAAGACCCCTGAAATCTCGACCACTACTGGTCCTAATAGGAGGGGTCGGGGTCTCAAGGGCGGCCGCTAGGGCGATAGTGAGGCTTGGAGAAGCTACCAAGCATATGCTAGATGCATGAAGCGCCATCTGGGTGAATGCCGGGCAAAGGTCTGTTACTTGTGCGAAGTGATTAGGAACCTCAAGAAATACTACCCGACTTTGAAGAAAGAAGAAACAAGGAAGGCGGACTGCTTGACTCCAGCTTGAGTGTTCACCTTGACCTAGGCAGAGGCTGAGGCTAGTCCCTTGATGGTGACAGGTCAACTTTCTAGCGCTGGCACTTTATATACTGTATTCATTGACTCTGGTGCTACACATTCATTTGTTTCTAGCAAAGTGGTCGATAGATTGTGTAGGGCTAGTGAGTATTATACTGCGGGGTTTGGGACTATACTGCCTACAGGGGAACTAGTAGTTTCTAGGATATGGGTTAGAGCACTGCCAGTGATGGTGGACAGTAGGGAACTATCAGTAGACTTGATTGAGTTGGGTATGGATGACTTCGACATGATTTTGGGGATGGATTGGTTAGTCATATATGGGGCAACTATAGACTGCAAGAAGAAGATGGTGACGTTTGAGCCCGAGGGTGAGGACCCCTTCGTCTTTGTTGGTATTGTGCATGGACCTCGCATTCGCATGATATCAGCGTTGAGGGCTAGGGACCTATTACGAGGACGTTGTATATCAGTGTTGTGGATACTCCTAGGGTCACGCTAGTGGGACTAGGGGAGACTAGACTGGTATGTGAGTTCTTGGATGTGTTTCCTGTGGACTTACCGGGACTGCCGCCGCACTGGAAGATGAGTTCGTCATTGAGTTAGCGCTGGGTACAGAACCAGTGTCTAGAGCACCATACAGAATGGCTCTGGTAGAGTTGAAGGAGTTGAAGGTTTAGTAACAAGAGTTATTAGACTTGAGATTTATCAGACCTAGCTTCTTACCATGGGCTGCTCCAATTTTGTTTGTGAAGAAGAAGGATGGAACCCCGAGGATGTGTATAGACTACAAGGAGTTGAACAAGTGGACTATCAAGAACAAGTACCCACTACAGGTGATAGACGACCTTTTCGATCAGTTGCAAGGTAAGACAGTATTCTCGAAGATTGATCTTCGATCTGGTTATCACCAGTTGAGGATCAAGGATGAAGTATCCCAAAGCGGCCTTCCGCACGTGGTACGGGAATTATGAGTTCTTGGTCATGTCATTTGGATTGACCAATGCCTCAGCAACGTTTATGGATCTGATGAACAAGGTGTTCAAGGAATATTTAGATCAGTTCCTGATTTTCTTCATCGATGACATCCTGGTTTACTCTCGTTCAAAGGCAGAGCATGAGCAGCATCTTCGACCGGTATTACAGAGGTTAAAGGAGTGTCGGTTATATGCTAATTTTAAGAAGTGTGAGTTTTGCCTACCGGAGGTGACATTCCTTGGACATATTGTCAGTGGATATGGGATTAATGTAGATCCATCCAAGATAGAAGCAGTTATAGATTGGTTGACGCCAAGGAACACCTCGGAAGTTAGCAGCTTCCTTGGGTTAGCGGGATATTACAGACGGTTTGTGGACGGGTTTTCGAAGATTTCCACACCATTGGCCAAGTTGACGCGAAAGAATCTGATGTTCATATGGTCAGAAAAATGTGAGGATAGTTTCCAGGAACTGAAGCGATGATTGACTACTGCTCCGGTGTTGAGTCTTCCTTCAAATAGGGATAAGTTTGTAGTGTATTGCGATGCATTGACACTGGGGTTAGGATGTGTATTACTGCAGAGTGGGAAGGTTATTTCGTATGCATCGCAACAACTGAAGGAATATGAGCGGTGGTATTCGCATTAAAGGTGTGGCGACACTATTTGTATGGAGAAAAGTGCGAGAAATATATCGATCACAAGAGTTTAAAGTATTTCTTCACCTAGAAGGACCTAAATATGAGATAGAGACGTTGGCTAGAGTTGGTAAAGGATTATGACTGTGAGATCCTTTATCACCCGGGGAAATCCAATGTAGTGGTAGATGCCTTGAGCTGGAGGGGCCCAGGACAGTCATTTAGTTCGAAGCAAATATCGAAGGAATTGGCAGAAGATATGACCAGAGTAGGGATAGAATTGGTAGTGGGCCAGTTGGCCAATATTACACTACAGTTTACCCTTTTAGAGAGAATAACAGAGGGACAGATGAGTGATACACAGTTAAAGGAGATTAGAGGGGATGTCCTAGCTGGAGTAGCTAAGGATTATTCCATTTCGGAGATGGGTTTGCTGAGATATAAGGATCAGATCTGCGTTCGAATGGAAATGGGTATCAGACGAGAGATTCTCGATGAATCCCATACTACACCATACTCATTACATCCAGGCACCACAAAGATGTATCAGGATCTACGGTTGTTGTACTGGTGGCCTGGGATGAAGAAGGACGTGTTCGATTACATAGTGAAGTGTTTAAATTGTCAGCAGGTGAAGGCGGAACACCAGCTCCCAGCGGGGTTGTTACAGCCTTTAGGTATTCTCGAATGGAATTCGGAAGATATTACAATGGATTTTGTAGGAGTCTTTCCCAGGACGGTGGGGCAACATGACTCGGTATGGGTGATAGTAGACAGATATACCAAGTCAGTTCACTTTCTGCCATTGAGGACAAACTATACTGTGGACCAGTATGTGGAGCTATATGTGAGGGAGATTGTATGTCTCCATGGGGTTCCAAAGTCTATAGTATCGTACTGGGATCCCATTTTTACTTCCAAGTTTTGGGGTAGTTTGCAGAAGGCTATGGGGCATCAGTTGAAGTTCAGAACAACCTTTCATCCTCAGACAGACGAGCAAGTTGAGAGGATAATTCAGATATTGGAGGACATGCTTAGAGCATGTGTGCTAGACTTCGAGGGGTCCTGGAGTAAGTACCTCATGTTGATTGAATTTTCTTTCAATAATAGTTACCAGTCAACGATTTGAGTAGCTCCATATGAGATGTTGTATGGGAGGAAGTGTAGGTCACTCAATCATTGGGATGAGATGGGGGAAAGGACGAATTTGGGGCTAGAGATGGTTCAGAAGACTTGTCTTTTGAGGAGTAACTAGTTCATATCCAAGACAGAAAGGAAAAGGTTCCAAGGAACAAGACAATTCCTTTAGTTAAAGTCTTGTGGAGGAATACAAAGGTCGCAACCTAGGAGCTAGTGTCAGTTATGCGAGATCAACATCCCAAGTTATTCAGGTAAATTTTGAGGACGAAATTTTCAGTAGGAGGGGATAGTTGTAACGTCCCAAATTGCCAATAAGGTTTAGTTCCTTGATTAGTGTGCCAAGAAGGCATAATTGGATATATATATATGTGTTTGTGAAATTAATTGATTAAATGTGTGACTATGTGGCATACATTATTTATATGGTAATATGAATATAGGTCCGTGTTTATGTGAATTAAATATGCATGTGGTCCTATTTTTGTTAAAAATGGCATATTTGTAATTTTTGACACATTGAGGGTATAAATATGATTGTATGCAATAAATAATTTAGACCACGTTATTATGTGGATATATTTGTAGTATTCAGCTCAATGCGATCCTAGGGAGCGGAATAGTCACAACGAGGTCAAATGCCCGGGTCGAGGTGAGCCCAGGGGTATTTTGGGAGCTTAGCATATATTTGGGATTAACCGGGTAACGGGTAATTGTTTGGTGATAATTGGGCACGTCCCAATTAATTGGGAATTTATAGGACCACTTGAATATTAGCGGGAAATGTGATAAATGACGGGTTTTCCCTAAAAGGCATTAAGAGGCTAAGATAACACAAGGGGCTTTTTGGTCATTCCCTAGGCTTATGATAGACTTGGCGGACCTAAGGAAACAGCCAAAAACTAAAAAGCAAACACTCAGCTACTCTCTCTCTCTAAAGCCTTGGGAGATATTTGAAGTCTTGGTGAATTCAAGGGGAAGGATTGAGTTTTCTCTGAAGTATTGTAGCTATGATCACTTGAGGATCAGTTCAGGGTCGGAATCACTATCAAGGTAAGGTTTAAAACGAATTTATTAGATGAATTTCTCTGATCAAGTTAAGCTTTTCTAAAGTTTTAGCCTAAGTATGAATCTTAAGATTTAAGGTAGTTTTGAGCTAGTTTATTGCTCATAAATGTTGTATTTGCTGCATTGAACTTGTTGGGGGTTTGATTTCGGGAAAAATGAGGTTTTTGGTAGGGTAATTTTGAAGATTTTTGGATTGACAACGTTGAGGATTTTTGGGTTTTGGGCTCGAGTCGTGACCTATTCTTCAGGCACCGCAGCCCGTGTGCGTGAGAAGGCCCTGGGGGTCCCTGAAGTTGCCTAAGCGTCGCGGCGCAGGTCTCCTGGATGAAATCTCCTAACCCTAGAAACAAATAAATGAAAATAACTATCCCTTAAATTAAGGGATGTAGAATAAAACACCCAATCTACTAGATTTATTAACCCCTAAAAAACATAACAATAAATTTAGATTTTCCACAAATGGCCCACCCCATAATCATAACCCTGCTACTAAAAGTACTCAACCTGCATCGACCACTATCCTTAAGAAAAGAAAAAAGTATGATTCCCCGTACTTCACAATTCTCTCTTTTATCCAAGAGATCACAGGTAACATCCCACATTTTCTACACTTGGAAATTTAAAGGAAAAAATGATATTTAATTTAGAAAGGGGTTTAATTTTGAAATTATGAAATTTAAATGTTATTGATTTAGTTATATATTTGTATAATAGATGGATTTTTTCCCAAATTATATATTATTATTTAGAATAAATAATTATTGATATTAAAGTTTATAAATGGAAAATAATTTGAATTTAAAGAGTTTTGTCTTTTAATTCATATTATTATTTATTGGGAAATAAATAATAAAAAATCTTTAAATTGATAAATAGAATTTATCAAGATTTAAGTTTTCAATTATGAGATTTAAAATAAATTAAATTTTTATCTCTTAATTATTACATTATTTTATGAAAATAAATAACAAGAAGTTTTTAATCTCAATAAAAAGAAATTTATGAGATTTTAAAAATTTATAAGAGAATTTTAGTTTAGTTATACTATAATGTTAAATTTATAATATTTTGGAATTTTAGAAAATTAAAATAATTTTTTATTTTTACTAAAGAATTTATTGTAGATATTTTTAAAATTTTATGGCCAAATATAATTTTGTAAGACTATTATTTTAAATAGAAAATTTAAAATGAAAATTTTAGTTAACCTTTATTAAAAAAATCATATTTTTTTAAGGAAAATAAAAAATAAAAATAAAAACGTTAAAATAAAAACAAATTGGAAGGGAAATATCACATATTATGCATAATAATACCTACTAATTATTTTATATGCTCCCATAACTATTTATCCCCAAAATATGTCATTTTGTAATTATTTGACTAAATTGCCCATCTCATTAACATCTTCCACTTCTCTCTATAAAACTATCTCTCAAACTCTCTCCACCCCTCTCTCATTCTCTTTTATGATGGAACCACCACAACCACTTCCTCAAGGTTGTAACGCCCTACTACCTTAGAGCCGTTACTAAGTGATTTTAAAACAGAAATTGTGCATTTAATTGACTCAAAGTGGTTTCTAAAACCAAAAGTGTGATTAAACCAGAGTTTAAGGTTGTATTCTTTTAAAATGTTTAACTTCATTGAAGGCGTTAAATATAAAACATCTGGGATCCCAAAATAAGGTTTACAAAATATTTACAACTCAAAATAGGTTTACACTTGATCAGCTATCAAAAGAATGGTTAAATACAGCCATATACAAAATGCCCCCAACCAAAGCAGTCGGGCAGGCCGAACATGTACGCGCCGCCCCCACGCTCTCCATACTCATGGCCGGTTGACTGACTCCTTGCTTTTACCTGCCACACGGAGCACCCGTGAGCCGAAGCCCAGCAAGAAAACCCAAATAACACATAACATATGCAAATCATATAGCTGACATAATTCACTGATAAATAGGAAAAAAACCATCATAATAAACAAGTACGGCCATGCCGCCCCAGAGGCCTTACCAAAGCCTGGGGTTTCGGTTCTCACCGCGAGGATAACTCATGTATCCCTTGGGTCCCACCCTGAATATAAGCATCCCATGTGCTGAGTGTTACTTTCGGCCCCACGGCCGTACCCGGCCTATGCCGCTCTCGGCCCATGCCGTTCATTACATTGTAATCACACATATAGCACATTCGAAAGAATCATTCACACACATCATGATTCATTTAAGATTAAACATTTGCACATAATACAATCTCGGGCCATGCCCTACAATCACACAGTGGGGGGGCCACGCCCTATTCTCGGGTGTTATGGTTTTCTTACCTGTATTCCGTGCTTTCCGATGCACCACGATCACGAGCACGGTCGACTAGTACGAGCCTCCCGAAATCCTAGTCACAACACACAAAAGACACTTTTAACAACCTTAAATGAGCTTCCAGGCCAAGCTCTAGTACTCGGAACGTTGAAATTCACCAAACATGGTAAAAGACTCAACCCCGAGCACCCTAGGTTAAATTCCCAAGCCTAAAATCTCAAAATCCCAAAATCCCTTAAGCGCCGCGGCATAGGCCACCCATGCCGCGACATGCCCCCTAAACAGAACCCCCAAAGGCTCCAAAACAGGTAAGGGCCGCGGCATTGCTTGGGCCATGCCGCGGCCCGCCCTTCTCCATCAGCAAACAACTTCTTCGAAGGGCCGCGGCTCACCAAGAACCATGCCGCGGCCCGACCCTTCGAACCCAGAAAAAAACCACCATTTTACTCTCTAAACCTCACCTTAAACCATCTCAAACACATATCTCAACCCCAAAACTCAATTCCAAACTTCATATGAACAATCTAACAACCTATAGACACTAGAATCAAGATCAAAACATCAACACACCCAAGATTCACACCTTTGATCTTAAATTTCAGCAACTAACCCAAAACCCATGAAAATCTTAACTCAAGCATTAAATTCCTCAAATCAACACAGAAAACAAACTTAATCAAGCATAAGATCCTTACCTCAAGAGTAGAATCCACCCTAAAAGTTCCCTTGATCTCTCCTAGACTCCCACTTCTCCTTCTCTTCTTCTTCTTTGCTTGCCCTAGCCTTTCTCTCCTCTTCTTTTCCTTCTCTTCTAATTTTATCAAAACACTAAATGATTCAATGCCCAAACCGTATACCCCATATACCCAGCTGAAACTTGCCTATTTGCCTTGCCAAAAGACCAAATTACCCCTTCCTACTAATCCTTCTTAGCTAAACCTTCAAGGGCACTTAAGTCTTTACACTTTCATTTCAATTCTACCACTTTCTATCTTAAAACTTGTTACCCACAGCAGTTACAAATGGTTACCCAGGTTACCCAATTACCCATAACTAACCACTCATTCTCAATTCAACTTATAAGATTCCCGAAGTACCCCTAGGCTCCTCCCGAGCCGGGTACAACATCCCGTTGTGACTTTTAGACTAAATGGCTCACTAGGACCGTCTCGATGCGTGCATCCTGATAAAAACACCACCTCACATGGCACAATTCACGTAGTACAATTATCACAGTTATGCCCTATCATGGCCAGATTACAATCATGCTCATTATAAGACAATCAGGTCTACATGCATACTAATTCACATAGTCATGCATCTCAAATAAGCAATTAGTCATATAACGTGCATTAAATGATAATCATGCATAAAACTCAATAGAAACACACACCAAATCCCATCATGCCCTCCAGGCACACTACTCCAAGCCCTTAAGTCTTAATACTGAATTTGGGGTCGTTACAAAGGCAGCAGAACACCACCACTCCCTGCTACTACTACTATTAACATCGTCCTCTCCACTGAAGCCACCAACATCCACAATTGACGACCCACCTCCAACAAGATGAATCATTCAAATTGTATGTTCTAAATAAAAATTTTAAGATTTTACATGATCTATTCTTGTAGATCTCGAAAAATTACAAAAATTAAAAAAAAAAATCGTTTGAAACAGACATTTGAGTGATGTGAACCTCCAAATTTTTATTGCATCACAAGAGCATCGATTTTGCATCGAAAAATCATTGTTTCGATGCAAATCGATGTTGTTTTGATGCTCTTGCGATGCAATCACGAAAACTTAAATTTTTTGCCAAAGTTCTTTTTCAATGCAAAATTGATGTTGTTTCGATTCTCTTGCGATGAAATCATGCAAACTTTTTTTTGGTCAAAACGATGCTTTTTCGATGCAATATCGATGCTCTTGCGATCCAATCATGAAAACTTTAGTTTTTTTCCAAAACCTTTTTCAATGCAAAATCGATGTTGTTTCGATGCTCTTGCAATTCAATCTTGAAAACTTGATTTTTGGACAAAACGATGAAAAACTAATGCAAAATCGATGCTCTGTGCTGAAATTTGACGAAAACTTTGGACATTCATATCATTTCATTCAAATGTCTATTTCAGATGATTTTTTTTTTTAATTTTGGTATTTTTTTCAAGATCTACAAGATGAGCTCATAAAACATCTTAAAATTTGTATTCATGTTGGTGAAGGTGGGGTCGTCAATGGTGGATGTTGTTGTCTTAAATGAAGAAGATGATGTTAATGGCAGTGGTAGCATGGAGTGGTGGTGTTCTGCCACCTTGAGGAAGTGGTTGTGGTGGTGCTATCGTGGAAGAGAATGAGAGAGGGGCGAAGAGAGTTTGAGAGATAATATTAGAGAGAGAAATGGAAGATGTTAATGGGAGGGGCAATTGGGTCCAATAATTACAAAATGACATATTTTGGGGTGTTATCCCTAAAATCAGAAGTGAATGACATGGCATGCATTAATTACACGTGGCTGACACCTGGCAGAATCTGTGTTTGACTATCGACCAGGAAGACGTACAGCATCATGCGATCGGTTTCTTCATACGACCAGTATGGTCGTACGCACATTATACGCGGAGGAAATCTTAGGCAATTATGTTGGAATCCGAAATTATCTCCCATGATTTCCTGAGTATCCGATTATTTAGGAAAGAATATCTGTAACAAATCAATGTAAATCTTCCCTAAGCTTATAAATAGAAGAAGAGGGCTCAGACAAGGGGATCCGATCTTTTTCCTTTGAGCAAAAGAGGTCATTTAAGATTAGAGAGAGATTACACTAGAATAATTGTATTTTCTTCTTCAGAGGTTAGTGAAACTCATTGAACCCTAGTTCTTTGATCACCTCTTTGAATCTTATTTCAATAACAATTCAAGTGGACGTAAATTATTACCATATCCTGGGGCCGAACCACTATAAAATCTTGTGTCTTTAGTATTTTCGTCATCACATTCTTTTCAACGTTTTCATCCACGTCAAGCGTATTTTGACTCCGTGTCAGTTGGCCAAAATCTGGGTCAACATATAGATAGTTATGCGAGTATATATAATAATTAGTAGGTATTATTATGTATAATATGTGTTATTTTCCAATTAGAAAAACCTATTTTTTTCAATAACCTTCTCACTCCTCTTTTCTCGGTATTCTCTCTCTTATCACCTGACTTCCTCCTCTCTCTCTCTCTTTCTCTCTCTCTCGCGTCTGATCTGCCCTGCCCGATCAACACCCCTCCTGACACTAGCCGTGACCACGCGCCGAATGAGTGTGTTCCCCAGCCACCAAAACCCCAGCCCTGGAAGCCCTCTGCCTCACACGTCGCTGATTGTCATGGGCCTCCAACTTTACTCTTCGAATTGACGAAACGTGTGGAACTCGTTAGCACAATCACCTAGCTAGTCAGCCTAACTCACCCCTACGACAAACAAACCCAAAACTTAGCCATGATACAGGTCTTTCACATGTAAGGGCAATGATGAAGCATGAGCAAGCACAAATAAAGCCTTCTAAAGACAATATCCCACACATCAACTAGAGCATGCAAAATAGGAAAGTCGCATGCGATGGCCCAACAAAGGAAACATACAAGCTGTTAGGAAAAATAGATATTTGCCTCAATGGAAATGGTAAGAAATTACAACTCTATGCAATATATTACAAATAATAATGATTGATTTAAAAAGAGTTACAACTCTATAACTGAAAATTATAAATAAAAGGAGAAGGAGATGTAAGATGATGGAAATAGAAAATACAACTCTAACACAAAAGATACAAATAAACTATAAGTGTTTGAACAAAAGGAAATAAAAGGATTACAACTCTTAAACAAAAGTACAAGTAAATAGAAAAAGAAGAAATAGTAGAAAAGCAAATAGAAGAAAATAAGAATAAGAACAAAAACAATAAACTCTCACTCACACAACCAAAGTGAAGAGTGTTGGGGATCACCAACTTGAACAAGGTTTGAAACCTTTGCCCAAAAGCTTATTTCCCCCTAACTCAAGCACTAAGGGATCTCTCACAGATTATAGGAAATTATTTATGGAATTATCAAGCCTCAAGGTGTTTCTAGCCAAGTGCTCTAATGGATAGAAATGTTGTGTCTTACAAGTGAGCTATAGGCTCCTATTTATAGAGATTAGAGACACCCTTTGAATTTAAAATTCCACCAACCCCCATGGCTGTTACCAATGTTTAATTGGATTAATATGGAATTAAAAATGAGATTTGGGAGTTATGTGAGTTATGTGAGTTTTTTGAGCCGTTCAACAAAGATTGAAAAAACTGAAGAAAAAAAATGGTCAGCTTTTGGCCTATGGCCGCAGCCACCAACATTCTCTTTTATTGAATAAAAACATGAAAATAAATATACGGATCCATGGTTTTACAAAAATAAAATAATTGTCTTTAACATGTTAAAATGAGCAACATTTAAATAAAACTTCAAAAGAACACATTCTTTAATAAAAATAAATAAATAGGCCCGATTGATCTTTCTCGACTATATGGTCCCCATGAGTACATCACGAAGCTCCTAGGTCCCACTCGCCACCGGCCTTTCTATCATCAATTTTTTGTACAACAACATCATAAGGGGTGAGCTTCTAAGCCCAATAGGAAAAATACAAACAAGAGTTAGTCATATAATCATTTAATCAACATATCCTAAATTACACAAGAGTCATAACAAAAACTTATTTATACTAATCATATCACATCACAAAATCATAGGTCATATCATAGCCTAAGTCATAATCATAAATCATAATCTAAGTCATAATCATGGTCATAAATCATAGGTCATAAGTCATAATCGTAACTATAGGTCATAGGTCATAATAACAAGTCAGATATAATAAAAAGATAACTGCTTATACAGGGGGTGGCAATTAAGCCCCGGACAAAATTCTGTTATACACCAGACATCAGCTTAGGTCCGTCATAAAATTTTGGCAACCGAGACTACCGAACATATGTCCGTCATACATCATTGGACACCTTAGGTCCAGACACACTTACCCCTTTTATTGTACCTGAAATGTTAGGTCATACAAAACATAAACTAGATCATAAACTAAACTACCTAATTTTCCTTACCAAAAATCGGGATATTGGAGACAAGAGCGGAATTGGAAACTCCTAAAACCAAACATAAGAAACCATAAGTCCTCTAGAGAAAAGAAGATGAAAAGAAGATCTAAACCATTCGAATAAAATCTTACCAAAAACCTTAAGTTTGAACACCTAACCAAAAGTAATTACAACAAGTTAGGTTTTGACATAAAAGGAAAGAATAAGAAGAATGGAAATTGACTAACATGAAGATTAACGGTACCTTAGATAGCTTGTAGCTTTGATCTATACCTCAAACATCGATATCACACAAAATCTTACTACCCAAGTGTATAGAAAAGCTTTAGATTGAAAAGCTTTTAATCCGAAAACCTTAGTGTTTTCTCTCTAGAATAATCTTAGCAGCGTGGAGGCTCTGAACTATGCTTGAATGATGAATAAAATGGCTGAGTGAAGGGTCCTATTTATAGAGTTCAAGGAGTGAAACTAACTCCCATTTCAATGAATAAATAAATGATTAAAAATAAATTTTTTTGTTCAACAGATGCCCAGAAATCGGTCCAAAATGTTCAGGAACGAGTCAAAGTTGTTGAGGGTTGTTTCTAGTTTTGGATTCCACGAAAATTCAAAAATAGTCACTGGAGTCGATATATTGCCTCCTATTGGCTATATATCGCCTGCACCATAATCTTGAGGGTCTGTGGTTTCGTTCGTGCAAAGTCGACGTGTTTTCCGTATCAATCATAGGCGATATATCAACCCCTATAGCTGCGACATATCAGCATACACTAATATTTCAAACACATTTTTGTACACTTTCAGCACAATTGAATTTGTTTAAACCACTTTGACTGAGTAAAACGTAATCCTAACAGTTGATGGAAGGTTCTAGACTTCCTAGACTTATCCATGATTACTTTTATTCATCAAAAACCTTAAATTTTTAATAAAACATGTGACAAGTGTCACGTTCTTATTTAGTCTAACTAAACCTTAGGTTATAATAAATAATATTCTTAGGACTATATTCATTAATCAAACCTTATGATAAAATTAATATTTCTAAACTATAGGCTAAACTTATAAAATTCGCAACTATCTCTATGAGTTTCAAACTAAATCCCAGCTTGAACCAATAACCACGAAAACTAAAATACTAAACGACTACTGCTACTACTATCTAGCTAAATAAAATTCTAAGACGCTACAAGCCTCGATGTAGAAAAGTGATTTGAAGATTTCAATGGATGAAGTTAACAATTGCTTAATTTAAGCTATTTTTTATTTTGAAGCCAATTTGCCCCAATGGAAGTGTTATTTCATGTATGGGCCACTAGTGAGATCTGAGAAAGACAAGTTTCAGACAGGTTTTAATGAAATTTTCCAGAATTGTGACTTGCCTTTGGTTTGTATGGGGATTTAAACTGTGTGATAAGAGAAGACGAGAAAGTTTGAGGTCGGCCATTTACCTGGGCATAAGGAAGGGGTCTTTTAACTTTCATTGTAATTTCTGGAGCCATTGACCTTGGAGGATCAGGTGTGTTTTTTACTTCGACTAATGACCAGTAGCTTCGTACACTAATCAAAGAACAGTTGGGCAGGGTATTATGTTGTTCTTCATGGATTACCTTTTTTTCTTAGTTTGGGCTTACTACTTTGCCTATTTATCATTCAGATCATTTCCCGTTGATTTTGAACCTTCTTATGGATGCTAAGAAGTGTTTGAAACCATTTAGATTTATAGATGCTTAATAAAAGGATCCATCTTGCAGGGTTGTGATTCGAGATGCATGGAATTGCCAAATTAGGGGCTTGAGTAGCTTTCAGTTAGCTACCATAATTTTTAATACTTACAGAGCTCTTACAAAATGTAACCGAAATTTTTTTGGATTGTGCTCAGATCCTATACAGGGTCTCACTAATCTACTTGTTGAAGTTCAAAATTGCCCCATCTTGGCTAATAATGTCCAGTTTGAAGCAGATATCCTTCTAAAACTCGAAGACATACAATAGAGACAAGATGAAATATGGCACCAAAAATCTAGAGTGTCATGGTTGAAACTTTGGGATACAAATTCCAAATTCTTCCATACCTCAACTTTGGTTATACGGAAAAGAAATACTATATCGGTAGTCTCGGATGATGGGGAAAATCGGGTGTATGGCAGACAGGTTATTGGGGGAGTACTTCTCGAACCGTTTCAAGGATGTTTTTACTTCAACTAATCCTTCTTTGTCTTTAGACATTTTTTTAGCTCTTTCAATTGCTCGTTTCTGCTCATCAAAGTGATGATATTAGTTCAATACCTTCTTTTGAAGAGATTAGAAAGACAATGTTTGCTATGGCACCTCTTAAATCACCTAGCACTGGTGGAATGCTTGCTAAATTTATAAGATATACTTAGACATCATGGGAACTTATTTATGCAATTTCGTCCAATATTTCTTTAGAAATGGCGAGATGACAGAGTTATCAATAAAACCTTTATTGCACTCATTCCAAAAAAAAAAAACAGAGCATCTACTTTTGACCACTTTCAACTGATCAGCCTGTGTAATGTCTCATACAAAATGGTTTTGAAGATCATTGCAAACCGCTTATGCAAGGTTCTTCCTTCTTTGATTTCTCCTTCTTAACCATCATTTGATCCTGGCTGCTGAATAACAGAGAATACGGTTCTTACAATTGAAGTTATTCATAGCCTCCATAACAAGCATGGGGGAACATGAATGTGGGCATTAAACTCAATATGTCGAAGGCTTATGATCTCCTTGAATAGGGCTTCTTAGATGTGGTGTTTTAAGCTAATGGCTTTTATGAGCTGGTTCGAAAATTGATCAAGGGATGTGTTTCCTTGGTTTTCTTTTCCGTGTTACTAAATGTGAACTCTCTCAAGGACATAACTCCCAATCAAGGTTTTCATCAAGGCGGCCATTTGTTCCCTTACCTATTGATCCTAGGCAGCGAAGTTGTCTCTGTCTCTAAACTTATTTTAAAGTGTGAAAGGGATAAGGTCCTCAAGGATTTTCCCATAGCTAGTGAAATTTCTATTTTTAAGGTATTACCATGTGATTAATTTAACAACTTTTTACTTAAAGCAAAAACACAAAAAGTTTACTAGTTAATTTACAATCTGACCCAAAAGAAATAAGGTGTTTGATCAGACTTTTTGCAAAGTAGTAATATCTATCTATTCATATCATGGTATTTTGGTAATTTGGCCTATGAGGGCAATTTAGAAAGTTTACCCTTGAAGGGTATTTTCAATATTTTATATATGAATGAATTATCTTGTGATTAAGCATGATAATTGTTATATGTGACAATTTTATGAAATTTTATGAAGTATGAAATAATATAGTGAGGAAATTATGGTAAATTATTAAGCGACAACTCATGGTTTCCTTAAAGTATAGGGGCATTAGAGTCAAAATATGTTAAAATGAGAATTAATTGTTAAGTCTAAATATTTTGAGAAAATAATTAGCTATTTTAGAAAAAGGAAGGTAAATTACTATTGAGGGCATAAGGGTTAGCTTAACCTAAGGATTCATTAAGGGAAGGTGGTAATTAGAAGTATTAGGGTTACTGTATATATAGCATATGATAGAGAGAGGCCAGGGTTTCACTAGCTTTTAATCATTTAGAGAGAGGGAGGCACATGTGAAGAAGAGAAGAAGGAAGGAGAGGAGATGGAGACTTTTGATCTTCATCCTATGAGTGTTTCAGACATTTGGAAGAGATGATTTTCGTGGTAAATTTTCTTTTAGATCTTGAGGTTTTTATGAATGTTCTTGAAGCTTGAAACATGATAATGGTCAAAAAGATTGGATATATATATATGCATGTGGGGCCTGTATTAATGTTATAAAATGGTTAGAAACATGCATGTGGTCGAATTTATGAAGTTATGATTTTTGATTTTGGAATTGGAAAGATGGCTTGGGGAAGAAGATGAAGTTAGGTTTCTTGAACCCTAACCATGCATGAACATGGAATGATTGCATGTATATGTTTTAATGTTATGAATGGATATTAAATCACTCTAGAAATTTTGTAGAATGCTTCTAAGGTTGATTTAATGTTTGTATATGCAGTTGGGACATTTTGGGGTCAATTGTGCATGGAAAACTCGACAAAATCATGATGTGGAAGTTTTGGAACGGCGTCAGGCGCGATCGCACCCAACCCTTGGCGCTGCCGTGCTAGTTGTCCAGAAACAAAATTATGTTCCATTTTGTTTGTTTTGTTCAGGTCATTAAGGCTTTGATGTTGGTTTCTTTTTGGGGTCTTTAGAAATTTCTTAAGAATGCTATAGAGCTATATGGGTAACTAAAAGAACTAGAATTTATTATGTGATATTGGATTGAGTTATGCATCCCTAGATGTGTTGTTGTATGATTTTAGCTTAGGGTCTCAATAAGGTTACTTGAAGTAACAAAATCGCGTTTTGTGCTGGATATTGAGGTAAGAAGAGTGGACAATGTAATAGAGGGTGTATATTTGAAGGCACAAATGTTATGTATGTGTGTTTTAGTTATGTTCATGTATGTTATGGTTATGATTATAATTTTTCAATGGATGTTATGACTTTATGAGTATTGCATGCTTATGTACGTTGTTTCATGCTTATATCAACTTGGGTGTGTGAATTTACTTATGCTGATTTGTTATGGAATTTTTTGGTGTTTGGTAAGTGTGGGACAGGGTAGTTATCGGTATAGGTAGGTATCCAAGGCCGTGGAGGTTTAGGGTGGGACGCCACTCACTACTATAAATTGTCAACACTTACTATTATCCCCAAAAATTGGAGATCGATGACGTGGCAATAGAGACAAGTGGCAGTGCATGGTTAGTAAAAGACACATTAATAGTTAATAAATATGTTGGCTCCTCAGAGTTGTGATAAAATTTTGATTGGCTTGAAAAGTGTCATGACCGACCAGGCATGACCTTGTCCGACCAATAGTGACATTACTGCCCAGGAATGACATTGCTGCCCAGTAATGACTTTGCTGCCCAGAAATGTCATGCTAGACCAGTGTGCCATGTTAGACCAGAAATATGGCATGCTAGACTAGAGTGCCATGTTAGACCAGAGATATGGCATGCTAGACCAAAGTGCCATGTTAGACGAGAGACATGGCATGCTAGACCAGAGTGCCATGTTAGACGAGAGACATGGCATGCTAGACCAGAGTGCCATGTTAGACGAGAGACATGGCATGCTAGACCAGAGTGCCATGTTAGACCAGAGGAATGCGTGTCCTACCAGCCAAGTGCGTAACGGGTCAGTAGAGGTATGGTTGACCAGAAGGTGATGTTCATCAACCAGGTAGAATAGACTATGTCAAGATTCCCAGAAACGACTTCAACAAGAATCGGTCTTGGCATACGCGGGAATATCTCATTTTTCCCACAAATTGGGTGTTCTATTACATTTTGAATATTTTTGTAATTTAAATATACTAAGAATAATAAAATATCCCGATTATAGGGGATATCAGATGTATGATCCTAAGCCTATAAATATATGACTTATGGGATTAGAAGAGGGTCTGCTTCTTTTTGGAGACTTTTTTGGGAAATTTTGGGTCTGAGTTTTCTAGAGAGAGAAAGTGCTTGTATCTGAAAGAATTCTTGTATTCTTGTAATCTGTACGGAAGAAACTCAGTTGGCTCAGTTCATCTGATCTTGAGTGCAAATCTATAATCACAACTCTAAGTGGATTAGGCTATTACCAACATATTGGGGTTGAACCACTATAAAAATTGCGTGTGTTATTTACTTTCTTTTCAAAACCGTCTTTGTTGTTTTATTTCTCTTGAAGGTTTTATCGTATTTGACGTTCTCACGTCGTTGGCCAAAAATGCGATCAACACTTACGTTGTTTGTTTGATGAAATATGTTTTTGTGGCATGCTTACGATATGAAAATGTATGCTTACGTTATTTCTTGCTCGGTTGCACATCTAGCCAAATGAGCGCTGATTTGCCGCTAGAATGATTCTGGTATTCGACGTTATGTTTATGTTATGACTATGATTATGTTCTGATTATTTTTATGTTACGAATATGTTATATATTATGTATGAATAGTATGTTTGGGTTATATGTTGTTTTTGTCTTGGTTGGAGGGTTGTGTCCTGCACAACTCTTCTTGCTGGGCATTAGCTCAGGGATACTCTATGTTGTAGGTTTCATATGTAAGTGTTGTTTCGTGGCGACGGGTGAAGTCCAGTCCAGAAAGGAAATGTATATCATGATAGCCGCTTCATCAAAGGAACGTAAATGCCAAAGTTTTATTTAACATTTTTCTTCATGTGGTTTTAAAAGTGTTTTATTATGAACTGAGACCGAAACTAATTTTGTTTGTTCACTTGTATTTAAATAAATGTTTTATTTTAAATTGCGGATATTCGAATACTAGATGTTTTTAATAAGAATTTTCTTTTGAATTTTTACGCATTATTTAGTCTATTATTTGATTTTTCAAGTTTTAAAACTATTTAAAATGACTAGTACCCTAATGAGGTCTCAGAATTTGGATTTTGGGACGTTACAAAGTACTAAATGCTAAAAACTTAATGTATAGGAAAATTAAATAGCACGTGAAATTTTTACATGGTTCAATTTCCCTAGTCCATGGGGCCACACCCAAAGCAGAATCAATATTAGTAAGATATCAATGGTACCAAATACAATTGTCTTATGCAAAGATGGACTCCCTCTATTCTATTGTCGCAAGCTTGAGCATTATCTTCTAATCACTATTTCTGCACCTACAACACTTGAACCCCCTTCAATGATGTGGTGTCAAACTTCTTTCCGAAGTTGCAGCATGAATCCTCCCGAAACAAGTTTTCATGTTTTTCTCCCGAATTACACGTACTTAGCTCTAAATGCACAGCATGCAATGTTTCTTAACTAACTAGTAGACTAAGATGCTACACTATATCTGTCATACATAACTCACTCTAAAAAATAACACTCTTTTGATTACAACAAGAATACAAAAAATATTCACCAAGATTACTTTCATCGAGTGCTTGAGAGTTCTCACTTTATAGCTGTAGAAATCGATCAGCTAAAGGTGAAGATCCTGCACATTAAAGATCAAAAGAAAATGCATTCCCTTAACTCAAGGAAGATTTGGTCAGCTATGAAAATCAATCCTGACATATTCGAAATTACTCTTTTCTGGATAGATTGAAGAAGAACCTAGTACATGTTTTTGTCTAGGTTCATTTCACTCTTTTATCCCTGTAATAATTGAAATTGATATACATAATAAAAGAAAGAATAAAATCAACTATAAATTAATAATATTCTTTCTGAGTGAAAATAAAAAAAGGAATCAAGCACATATAAAGTATAAATTAAATAGTTGAATTATCTTGTATTATTAACTAGCTGACCAAGATCACACAATGATATTATCCCTAAGGGTTTCAATGTGATTTGCATGAAATAAATAAGGAAACAAAGTTTTCTTTTATGTGCTCTTACCCAGAAAAAATTTCCATAAAAGGAAACCAATATATTTATTAATAAATGAGTGGAAACCCTTTTATTAATTAAATTTACTTATAAAAACGTGTCTGCATTTTATAAGTCGCTTGATTCAAATTTTAAATAATAAAAACGCAAATGACACAAGTCAAGGAAACCTAATCTAATTCATCAGATGTACTAGTTCGAAAAACCAAATTTGATTCATCACGTTTGACAAAAAATTTCACTTTTAAGGAGATGCCAATTTGGAACTTGACAATCTCCCCTTTTGGCATCTTTTTTAGAAAAAATAACCAAAACAATTTCCCAAAAGTTCATGCACAAAACATGGTTAGACACAATATAGGAAAACACTAACCAAGATACAAGCAAAGAAAAGAACTCCCCATAAAGAGCACATTTCTTTCAACACAAAAAAGTACTCAAAAGTTTCAAAAGTACTTCCCTTAAGAGAGTTCACAAAAACACAAGAAAACTAGAAACTTTTGTACTCCCCCTTTCTATCCAAAGAAGAGGCTAAAGAGTACAACCAACAGATTTTAAACACCATTGTCTGAGAATTGAAAACAATCATCAACAAAATAAACAGAATAGTCTTAAACCAAATAATCAAAACAAACATGGCTCAAAGAGAAGCATGTTCGGAGCCACCTCTTTTTGAACTCCCTCCATCTTCATAGACTTCTTGCTGGTGTAAGTGATGATACCAGGAAACTGGTCCTACAAAATCTCCATTTCTGAGCTGAGCCAAGTAATAGCTTCTAACACATTAGAATCGGAATCGACTCCATGAGGTAGAGGAACAACAGCCAAAGTGGAACCTTAAACAACTGATGGAGGATGAGGTACATTAGGATTTAGATTCTTGGGAGGTTGTGGTTCAACAATTTCTCCCTTGATTTTGTACATTGGAGCATAAGTGGTGTAGACCATAGCCTCAGATTCCATCTTCACCAGCTTCTGGTTATATAGAATATTGTAAATGAGAGAATGGGGAATGAGCATTTGTAACGTCCCAAATTACCTAATAAGACTTAGGGCCTTGATTAGGGGGCCAGGATGGCAATTTATGGAATGTTATGTGTTTATGTGACATATATGTGTGTAATTATATAATTATGTGAGTTATATAATATGACTATATATGCAATTTTAGGTGTTTTAAATATGCATATTGGCATGTTTCTTATCAGAAGGGAAATTTTTGTAATTTGGCCTATTACGGGTATATTTGGATTATATGTGCATCTATGCAATATATGTGTGAGAACACAATATTATGTTGGTATATTTGGGTTATTCGGCACGAGGCGATCTTAGGGAGCAAGTTAGCAGGAAAGTCATAACGGGACCTAATATGTGACTTGTAACGACCCAAAATCGCTAATAAGGCTTAAGGGCCTTGATTAGTGTGCCAGGAGGGCAGGTTGGGATTTATGTGTGATTTTATGAGTTAAATGCGTGGTTATGATTTAAAGCATGTTATTTGGCTAATTGAACATCGAGATGCATGACTACGTGGTTAGTATGCATGTGGACCCCGTTTGCATGATAGGGGTAAATTGGTAATTTTAGCCCGCTGAGGGCATATATGTGATAATTGTATTCTGTGAATTGTACCACGTGAGTGTGGTGTTATTGTTGTGATGCATGTGCCGAGACGGTCCTAGAGAGCTAGTTAACTCAAGAGTCACAACGGGATTTCTATACCCGGCTCGGGAGGAGCCTAGGGGTACCTCGGGAATTTTATGGTTAAGTTGAGATTTAGCAGGTAATGGTTATTGGAGATTTAGTAACCTGGGTAACCATTAGTTACTGCTAAGAGTAACAAGTTTTAGAAAGAAAATGGTAGAAATGAAAGGACTTAAGTGCCCTTTAGGTTTAGGTAGGAAAACATAGGCAAGGAGGGGCAAAATGGTCATTTGGTTGGGAATTAGATAAATGGCAGCTGGGTTATATGGGGTACATGGTTTGGGGCTTAGTTATTTTGGTCATTGATTGGTTTTGTTAAAAATAAAGAGAAGAAAAGTTAGGGCAATGAGAAGAAGAAGAAGAAGAAGAGAAGTGAAGGAGCTGAAATTTGGAGAATTAGGAGATGAATCAAGGGAGCTTAGGATGGGATTCTCTACTTAAGGTAAGGATTTATGCATATTTAAGTTTGATTATGTTTAGATTTGTGAAACTTAAAGCTTGAGTTAAGTTTTTTAAAGTTTGAGTTTGAAGTTGCTGATTTTTGCAATCTAAGGGTGGATTGTTGGATATGTTTGTGTTTTGAGCTTGAATATAGTGTTTATGGGTTGTTAGATGGTCCATTTGAAGTCCTAAATTGATTTTGGGGTTTGGGTATTGGTTTGGTATGATTTGGGAAGGTTTTGGCTCGGAGAAAACGCAAGAGAAAACCCAGAAATCTGGGTTCGCGTATGAGCGCCGCGGCCCTGTTCTTGGGCGCCGCGGCGCGAGGTTGCATCAGGAGGAGGCCAAGTCGCTGGGCGCCGCGGCCCTTGAAGGGAGTGCCGCGGCCCTAGGCCAATTTTGACACCCAAAATTCTGGTTTTTAGGGCTTTTGCCCGGGGACTCGGGGGTTGGTTCCGATGTATCGTTTTAGGGAAATAGAGGTTCCGAGAGTGCGGGATTGGTCCTGGGAAGTGGTTTTGGGTTGGTTAGTATTAAAAGTGTTGTATGTGTGTTGTGACTAGGATTTTGAGGAGGCTCGTGCTAGAGGACCGTGCTTGTGGCCTTGGTGCATCGGAAAGCTCGGGAAGCAGGTAAGAAAACTATATCACCCGTAGGATGGGGCGTGGGCCCATAGTGTGATTGCGGGGCACGGCCCTATATTGCATGATGAGATGATTTCCGGGCATGGCCCTATATTGCATTACATGTTAGGGTGTAGACTTAATGAATTAATATTTATTGGAATGTTGTTGTGTTATGCTATATGTGTGATTATAGTAAATTGAACGGCAAGGGCCGAGAACGGCATAGGCCGGGTACGGCAGCGGGGCCGAAAGTAACACCTAGCACATGGGATGCTATAGTCAGGGTAGGACCCAAGGGATACATGAGTTATCCTCGCGGTGAGAACCGATACCCCAGGGCTTTGGTAAGGTTTCTGGGGCGGCATGGCCGTGTTTGCTTAGTCTAATGATTGACTTGTTTATTTGTGGATTATATGTTATGATAAACTGTATACATTGCATATG